>NC_083354.1:124612242-124917956 GCF_030254825.1 Meriones unguiculatus
CATCTGCCTCTGCATCCACTAAGCCTTCAATCTCAATTCCACCTAACTGTAATTTTAACTTTGGTCTCTTATCATTTATAGCAATTTGCCAAAATACTTGTTTTCTGGTCTCTCCTGGGTTTTCTGTTTTATCTACTGAAGGTGCCCTGACTTTGATATCTGAGTCATTAATGTTTATATCCAAAGCAGTGCTGTTTAATTGCTCTGTGGATGAGTTTCTCCGCTGCTGACCTGAAATGGACAACTTGAATTTGATATCAAGGTATCCTAGGGCACTTTCTGACAAGGAGTTATTTTGTTTGTCCCTTGTTAATCTACACATTCATTAGGCCAATGCCAGCCTTTGTCACACCTTCTGTGTACTCCAGAAGGCCGGGGTCTTCTTTAGAAAAAAAAAAAAAAAAACATTGTTTCTAAGACCACCTTGCCTACAATCCCTTTTCAAATGACCTTGCTTGCCACAACTAAAACATTTGAAAATTTGGCTTTTCTTAAAAACCTTTACAGATTACTTTTCCTATTAAAGTTGCCTCCTTAAAATTTTTTAAATCTAGCATTTCTATGGTTTAGATCTAGCATTATATGGTCTGCTGGTACTTGTCATACAATAACCAAAACGCTAAAGTTGGTTTTCTAACCTCTGGCTAACTTTCTGTTTTCACTCTATGGTGGTGCAGTATGCACTGGTCTTAGCTCCTCTATCTCTATCGTAATATATTTTTTATTTTTACTTATAATTTTTTCTAATTTTTCTTCTAAGGCTTGTCTCTACTTTTCATATGTCTCTTTTTCTCATATCCTAAAGCCCTTTTCTTTGAGAAGTCACAAAAATCCAATATGTTTTTTAAGGCTAGAGTAAGAAATACCAGTATCTGAATTATTGAGAATGGAGCAGAGACTCAATAGACCTCAGTAAATGTTTCCTTATTATCATGCTTTTGGTAGTATATTCCATGCAGTTATCCAAATTCTCACCATTGCATTTTAGTAACAACCCTCTGAGAACAAGTATGGTGCAAATGATTTAGCTGTCTACAGCCTGAGAAGTCCAAAGGCTTTGGGTACCACCTAAGACTCCCAAAATTTCAGATATCAAAAATTATCTACACCGAGTACCATCCAAAATTTCCTTTTAGCATGGAATCTGACCTTCAAACAAAAAAAAATGTCTATGGAAGTTCTATGTAAAATATACGTGACTGAGCTGACATGGTGGATATGATAAATTGGGAAAGGCCAGACACTGCCTACTTAACTGCTTATTGCCATCCATGCAGCGAGTAATACCCTTGAAGCACAGACACAAGTCTATGCTTGTCACTAAACAACATGATCAGAAAACTATATATTGCTCTTATTTGTTATTTAAATAACTAAAACCTAGAAAAGCTAAGTCACCACTTCAGTGATATTCACATACGAGGAACAGACTCAAGTCTAGAACCTCAGACACTTTGTAAGTAATGATGATGGTCCGCTCCCAATGATGTCACACATGAGAGTAGAAAAGAAGCCACCTGTGGTGTTCTACCACTTTGAAAGCTAGTGCCATCTTCTCATCGTTTTCTTGTGTCTACCACCCTCATTTTAACCTTTAAGTGACACATACTCCCATCCACCACTAACCTGGCACCCCACTCCAAACTCACTTCCCCCACAGTATCCATTCTCCACACCTACCTGCTGTGTCTCTTCTCTCAGAACTTAGCCACTCTCCTTCTTGTTCCTTCTCTATTCAGGGTAGATCAAGATGCTGTCCAAACAACCCACAAATATGTATTTACAGCATTCATCTAGTGTCTAAGTAATTTTTATAAATGTACTTAATAAAAGTCTCCTGGAAAAAAATTTTTAAAAAAATCTAAGAGAAAATTTTGAGTTGGTCATTGGGAAGTTCTAGGTTAATTCTTTCAGGTCGTACCAGACCTTAGGCACACTAGGAACAGTCCACCAGCTTAGATAGCCTTAAATCCATGCAGGGGATACTCATTGAACACAGTGGCTTTGGGGGTGTGTGCGTGTGTATACATCATGTGAAAGAGGACATAGATGGGAGAGAAGAGGAGCAATACACAAGGATTTGGATAAGAAAGGCAGGAGTGGATTTCAAAAGGAGGAGGAGGAGGATCTGGAGGAAGAGAAGATGAAGACACAGCCATGTATAAAAGGGGAGGAAAATCCCTTCCTAGGCTCAAAACTAGCACAAAGAAGCATATATTCCAGTGTGAGTTCCATGAGAAAAAAAGATCCAGAGACAACAAATAAAGCCCACCCAAACTCACCTCACTGAAAACATCCAACTAAACCCTGATTGATCCTCGGGTTAAGTTGGAAATATCTGTTCTGCTTGGGTCATGTTTCCTGATACTCAGGGCGATTCATGCCATCCTCAGGTTCACAGGCTTGGTCTGCGATAAACAGCTGCCCCCTCTGAATGTGCCGCAAGACCCTGAATGCCCATGCTGAGAACGTGAGCCACAGTTCACCTCCACACACACTCTAACGCCTGCTGATAAAGGAAGAAGATAGGTCAGGCCCCACGGCCACCCCAGAGATTGCTGGGGAAGGGGCACAATTACCATTATGGGAAAGCAATCTAAAAGGTATTTCAAATTTGATAACACTTCTGAGAGAAGAACAGTTGGGTATCAAGTGGTCACCACTCACTGAATGGCACTCTAAACTACCCAATCTTGAGGATTTTTGTCACTTATTCCTTAGAGATTCGTCAAAGTATTATTTTCACGCCACTAATATATACTGTAAAAGCTAAAATTAAACAAATGTTTTAAGTTCTGGAACTTGCCTTATCTAAATCTATATGATCTGGAAATATTTAGCAAGGGAATCTGTAATGCAAAGCAGATATAGAAAGGGTCCCAAGGAAGGCTCTGGGGAAGTGCCAAACTATTAATTACATGTTAAACAAAGTCTCAAGCATCAATTAACTATGCTGTGAAGAACAAAGACAGATGCATTCCAGGAAAACGAACAGAAAATTCAGAAAATTCCAAGCTCCTTGGTTCCTTTAACAAAGGCCCTAATTTAAAGGTCACTATGGCATGTGTCTTGTTTAGATTAAGGGGAGAAGAAAAGAAGAGGGCTGAAGGCTGGAGAGATAGCTCCACAGTGAAGAGCGTCTACTGCTCTTGCAGAGGACAAGAATTCGGTTTCCAGCACCCACATGTGACAGCTCACAACCACCTGTAACTCTAGATCCAAGGAATCTGATGGTCCCTTCTGGCTTCTGCTGGCACCTGCACTCACGTGCACACAGATACACATGTGGTTTAAAATAAAATAAAACTTAGAAGAAGAAGAGGAGGAGCAGGAGGTGGCCTGGAAATGCAGCTCAGTGCTAGAGCAAATGCTAACACACAGAGCCCTGGTCCCAGTAATGTAAAAATAAACTTTTAAAAGAATTTTAAGCTTACTGTGATCAAGAACCCAAACTAAACTTAGATGAAGATTATTTGACAACAATTCCAAATTTAAAATAGGGCTGCAAGCCTCTCACTTCCTGCTAACCTGCCCAGAAGTCCTCTTCTCACATGACAGCTACCCTACCTCTCAAACACCTCCATCTTACATATAAAGGGGAAAATAAAGAGAAGACAGAATGCACATTCAAAAGTATATGCCACATAGTGATGTGTGGGTGACAGGCAGTACTGGGGGAATACAAGCCACCATGTATGTTACTATGTCATATGTGCCCTCTGAATGTCTCAGATGAGATGCTATGTAACAGCTAAGAAACATCAACCACACAAGATGATTTGGTCTAGAGTGAAGAATGCTGTGACCTGCACACAGAGGGCACAGCTTGACCTAGTTTGCAAGTGGATCATTTCAAAAGCTTTCAGCCTCCTACATAAAATCTAGCACTTGCTTGTACCACCGCAGCTCAGCTCAGCGTCTTTCCAAAAGCCATAACCACCTACAGTGACACATCCCTACACACGATGGAGTCCCCCAAATGGCTAGCACAGTACACGGAGCCTATAAAGCCTGTTTTTAAGTTTGTTTGTGTTTTATTTATGTGCTAAATTCCCCTACCTCCTCTCTCTGGAGCTCGTAAGTGCTCCTTTCTGATCCCGGAGCAATCTTGTTTTTCCTTTGGCTTTTGCCATCCAGCCATGGGTCACTGCACACCAGGCTTGAGAAGAGCCAGCTGGCTCCTGGGTACCTGCTTGGCAAAAGTCACTGACCCTTTTATTCCATGCTACCTGGCTGCTTCCTGCCACAAGGAGGGTTTCCCAGAGCAGATGGGAGGCATTTCACACAGGGTGAGCAATTATCTGTGTTGTGTTTTGCCACTAAGTCTCTTTATTGCTCTCCCAGGAAGACCTGAGAGAATTCCTCTGAGGAGGCAAGAAGGATGTGAACCCGGGAGAAAGTACGTGGTCACTAAGGCTATGATTTTGTCATTGACGAATCTTATTTTTGAGGTGTGTGTGTCTGTGTGTCTGTGTGCATGTGTGTGTCTGTGTGTGTGTGTTGTTTAGGATTGTACCTAAAGACCTTGTGTATGATGTGCAAGCACTCCCATCACTGAGTTACATCCATAGCCTTTACAGGTATTTTTAGATACCAATTCTTCTAAAAGGTATGTTTGCTTAATATTGATATTTTTAATCTAGTCCATGGTTAATTATGAGTACTAAAACAAGAATCCATTACTGTATGAAATATTACTGAAAATGGTATTCAGATAGTTACAGCTTGTTATGTAAAGGCTGTGAGAGCACAGGTGAAATTCAAATGAATTGCTTTCATGTCAGGATTGCTTTTAAAAAGAATCAATCCTATCTTGTTTCATAGTTAAAATGGCACATTCACAAAAATTTCAGTTTTGTCAGGTAATCGTGACCCTTAGGATCTATTGTTACATACATGTATATACAGAGAGAGAGAGAGAGAGAAGAGGGAGAAGAGAGCTCCCTTTCTTCAACCTCAGAAGAAAAAAAATGGTTTCATTACTGCCAGAGCCCACTGGCAGAGTCGAACAGTTCCTGAGTGGGGAGTGAAAGAAGAAAAAAAAAAAAAACACTGCACATGGGATCTGTTTGAGAGGGCTGCCAATAGAAACTGTCCCACCAGTTTATTCCACAATCCTGTTTTATAGTCAGAGCAAAGTACTTTGATACACTTTGAAGGGGTTAATGGAGAAGTCAAACTTGTTTACCTTGACCACCTGTCTATGTGATTCTCACACAAACAAAAAGAAGTGAACTTGGTAAAACGTCCTGCCTGACCCTCTCTCCAGCTGAAAACGTTTTTCACTGGGACCTCAGTAACAAAGCAGCCTGGCAAACGAGCAGCCACACATTACAGAAGCACAGCTCACCCCAGCAAACCAGAAAAAATCTTCCCATTCTGCATTTGGCCCTGTTGTCAGAGCCACACGGTCTGTAGATTTGACTTCCCTCAACAGGTTTCCCCAACTACCACAGAGGCTAAGAAACAAAGCAATCAGTTCTTAATTTAATAGTCAGGTAATTTTGTTTTTACAAAGTCTTCAAATTCATGACAAGATGATAAAGTATATAAGCATATCTTTGCACAATGTATGAATGAATTATAATAAAATACCAATCCAGATTATTCAAATACATAAGTAAATAGGCATATGAACAAAAAAGTAAATTACATTATATTTTATTTCAAGCATAAACATTTATAAGTTTAAAGACTTGTGTAAAGTAACAAAGACAATGTAAGTAGAAGAGTCAAGCTTAAAAGCATGAAAGTATATATACTTAAAAAATGACAAAGTAAGTGGCACAGTGGCACACAGCTGTAATCCCAGAACTTTGGGATGCAGAGGCAGGTGAATCTCTGTGAGTTCAAGGCCAGCCTGCTCTACAAAATGAGTCCAGAACAGCCAGGGCTTCGCAGAGAAACCCTGTCTTGGAAAAAAAAAAAAGTGACAAAGTAATAATGTAAATAGAAAAAACAAGTAAAGCATATAAGCTTAAAGGTATAAACACACTTAAATGTTTAAAACAAATCAATTTTGGAGCTAGAGAGCTGGCCAAGCAGTGAAGAGCACAGCTTTCCTTGCAGGGGACCCAGGTTTGGTTCCCAGCACCACAGGTGGCTCCAGTTCCAGGGAATCTGATGCCCTCTTCTCACTTTTTCTGGCACCAGGTAGGAACATGGTGGATAGACATACAGGTAAACACTCACACATAAAATGAATATTGCAGTAGTTTTTCCTCCCAGCCCTAAGCTCCCAGGAATAATGACTCGTATTCGAAATATATTTACAAATGCCTAGACCATATAGCTGGATTCTTCTCTGACTAGCTCATAACTTAAAATAATTCACTTTATACTATATTCTGCTACATGGCTGGTTACCTCTGCTCAGGTACCATGTGTCTGTCCTCCTCACATCTTCCTGGGTGAATTCTCCCATGCCTGGCTCGATCTCAGAATCCTTTCTGCCTGCTGGATGTACCACCTTCTCTTCTACCCTTTTCTATAGGCAATAGGGGTTTTTTAATTGACAGGTGATGCTTCCATACAGTACACACGACACTCTCTCTGTATTTTAAAAATTAATTCTTCCATGTTTAAATCTAGTGTTTAGATTCAGTTTTTACATGTTTGGGGAAAAGTGCTTCAATCCCTTGGTAAAGTCAGGAGGTCTTAGGCTGCTAGGGACATCTACCAACGAACTTACCTCATATTCTGCTCACTTTGTTTATGAAGACATAGCCAGTTCAAATGGGATAACTGGGGAAAGTTAGTCCGATTTTTCTTGTAAAAGGCCCCTTCTAATCACACAACCTTTTTATTTACTTGTTTGTTTGTGAAACTTGACTTGAAATGATGTGGTTACTTCTGATATGGCAAAACATTGAGAATATATATAAAGTAAATAACCTTTAAAATAATAAGCTTATAGCATTTATAGTTTGTATGATGTGTTTAGGGTATTCAATAATGTTAGAAAAGCAGACAGTACTTCTGAAGTTCCCAGTTGTTTTCTATACATTTCTGAGAAATAACCATGGGAAATACATTTCCCCACAGAATAGTCCCAATGTTCATGACTTGTGAGTTTCGAATCAAACTTGAACCTTTCTGGGTTTAACTTTGTTTGTGCTCAGTGATACATTGTTTCCTGTTTATAAGAAAAAGAAGAGTCCTTATAAAACTTATTTTTAAAAGCCCAAAAGCTTCTTGGACCATGAATCCCTCTCACAAAACAACGTTTTGATGAGTTGTGGGTAAATAAATCTGAAACATATGATTAAATTTCCATTAAAATGTACATGGGTTTAAAAATTATGAGGAGACATATCTGTGGGGACAAGTTATATGCTTTGCTCACCCCAAAGTACTAGAGAAGTACTTCCATGCCTTCAAATGGTCACCCAAGATTGCCACCAGTACATAAACACACTTTTCCAAGGTTCTGAAGCCATGTTCTTCATCTTAGCAGGCCATTCATCACCCTAGAGCCTGCCACAGAAACAAGTGCCAACAGGACCTTCTGGCCAGTGGCTATGCTCTGCACCCCAACTCTAGGCAGCCCGCTTCTTCCCAGGGTATGGGTCCAGACTAAGATATGCCAATGCCAGAGCTGCCCTGAAAGAGCTGGCTTCTCCTAACTGCTCAGAAGTGCATGGGAACATCTTGGCCCTCCTCATTTAGGAAGTGTCTGGGAAGACCCCCTCTCCACCATAAAGAAAAAAGTAGGACTTCTATGCACTTCTTAAAGTGACCGTTTTTGCCTTTTGTTCCTTTTTATTGTATGCCAACCTAAAGTCCCCCTTTGGTTTGCTTCCACAAATATTGCTCATAAATCAAAGAAGCACTGTAACACCATGGGAAGCAAGCAGGGAGAACAGGAGATAAGGACCTGAAATGTGCTCATTTCCCTAAGGCATAGGTTCCTAATGAGAACCCACCCTTCTCTTCCAGTATAGGGCGAAGGAGTTCCAAGAGTCACATTTAGTGTCCCCAGGTGTTCTGTGACACCCTGCAAGTGTGGTGTGGGGGTGGGGCCTCGTAGGACTGTTGTCTCTAATCTGCATTCCCATCCCACTTTACAGATGAGGAGAGTGAGGCCCGGACAGGCTGAGCTGACCCACAGGAGTCAGGTATACAGAGCTACCATCTCACCGCACCAGACTTGCTGTCACCTCCAACGGGTCCTTATGTGGCCTGTCTCAGTGAGAAGACAGGAATTTGCCACTAGACTCAACCCCAACCATCTGCAGCAAATACAAGAACAAAATCTGGAGAGCCCGTGCAATGTGGTGACACATGTGGACAAAGCTTTTTTTAACCCAAGAACATCAGGTGTAAAGTGTCAGATACAACAGCAAGCCTCACAGTTAAGTCCAATGTCATAAACAGAGGCGGCTTTTCAGCAACGGATGTGTGGTGCTCGGACCCTGAACCATGCCAGCTATCAGTGAAGAATGAGAATAGCCACGGGAAAAAAAATCATGTATGCATTTTTTAAATGGTGACGTGTGTATCTTTCTTCTCACACAGCTTGAAAGGACACATGCTTGCATTAGAGGCAACAAGAGAGAAGTCACCCACTTCTTGTTCTGAAAAGCTCTCTGCAGTGCCCTCTGGAGTCCAGAATAGAGAACGGAGCTCATGATGGTGATACTGCAAAGCCTTCAAGGGCTAAGACCTTTCTAAGTCTCTGAGGCTCTTGACTTGCAAGTTAGAGCCCTTAACAAACAGGGATTTACCTTTTCAAGTAATGTTTTACCAAGCTGGCTGGGTTTAGGTAAAATAAGCCACTTCATTTTCAAAGTATCTAGAAATCTCTACAAATATCTTTCTCCCTGCCCCGGTGCCCAGAATGCTAATCATGCATGTGGCTCTACTATTTAAGACTCTATATAATAAGCCATCTGAGTTACAGTGACTTTAAAAGCATCAGTCATTTTCAAGTGTCATGCTTATGATTGAGCTGAGAAGGTCTTCTCATCCACATGATTCCTGCTGGAACTGTGGTTATCTGATGGCCCAAGTCAACAGGACTTTCACTGTTACGTGGTTGGCAGTTGAGGTCATCTCCTGACCAGAGGACCCTCCCTGGCATCTCATGGCCATCTCACTGCATTCCAAGTGGAAGCATCTTAAGAGCAAACATTCCGAGGAAGAGGCCAGGGAAAGCTGGCCCAGGGCAAGCATGTCCTCTCCAGCGTCATCCTGTCCATCTGCACAACGGACTCCACTCAGACTGAAGGGTGTAGAGAAATTAACCTGCCTTGGCGGGAGAGTAATAAAGAGCGTGTGGTATCTTTACTCCACACAGAGCAACCTTCTTTTCTCCTATATTTTCCCACACTTACAGAAGTAGACGTCATACTAGTGATGGTGCGTTAGCTCTAAATGAAGCCAGCACTGGGGAGAATGACTTCTTCTTCTATAGGAAGAAGAGATTGTAACATATCAAATATGTAGATCTAATTTGTCACTTCTTCCATATCCGTGCACTTTGTCGAGTGATTTGGCAAAACGCTCCACTCCAATTCTGGGCTCATCCACTTGAGTTGCCTTGGCCAAGGAGAAAACTTGTAGTGTAATGAAGACTTGAAAGAATTTCGCAGTAAAGCTTCCCTTCTCTCTTTCAGCTTTACCTGGCCCTGCCTGGCTCGCCTGTTAAAAGACATAGGTTCCTGGCACAAGCATTCTCCTTATCTCAGATCATGACCACCCAGCAGACCAAATGGGTTTAGAAAATAGCCCAGCCAAGACTGCCCTCTAAACCAACCCCAGCTAACTTCACAATGAGCACCAAATACTAAATATGCTACATATATTATGTAATTGTTATTTCTGAGCATAATTGTAGTAACAGGTAACCAACAGAGAAAGAATAATGGGGCTGGAGATGTTGTGAAAGGTTGACGTATTGTCAAAAAAAAAGAAAGAGACAGAGACTCAAATGACATATTTTTATTGTTTGCCCTAGGTCAAGCCAACTGTTGCTATGTGGGGTTTTTAAACATACTATTGATTGGACCATAGGTATTCCAGTGTGTCACAGAGGTGACTCACTTGCAGCAGGGAATCATTTGGCACCAAGAGAACAGGATTATGCACAACTTGTGATGACAACAGGAAAGCTCAAAAGAGAGCCCCATTTGGTTCTTCTGGAATCCGTCACATCCATGGGCACCTGGGGCTGGATGTAGCTCAGCAGAGCCCAGAGCAAAATGACAAATGGGACCACTGAGTGCTTGGACACACGGGGAACTCTGGCCTCTGGCTATGGTTCGTTAACAAGATTGAGGTTCCCCCTGAAAGCCTGAGCAGCAGTTTTGAGAGTCTTTCAAGGGATTCATCCTGAGTTTAACAGACAGATGTAAAGGCTCCTTTTGTCTGTGTTTGGGTGTTTTGCAAGGTTTTAGCCATTGAGCTTGTTTATTTTCTTTGCAATAAATTACAAGCACAATGTGTGCACATATAATATATGTGTATAAGTCTATTACTATATACACATCTGTGTGTCTAAACACACATCCATCTCAATCCATGTGAGTATACTCGAGTAAGTCCTACAGGAGCTATAATAAATAATGTGAAATGCATGGAGCCCTTAAAAAGGTAATAGTCCATGATTCACATTGTCTTTGACAGCCGCCCAGGAATTATAGCCTCCTTGCAGGTGCAGTTTTAAGATATTGCCATCTTTTCTTCCCAGCAACAGCCTCTGTTATCATGACGACTGTAAATTGTCTTATTATGCAACACACTGCTATGAGCTTATGCAATCCAGTTCTAACAAAAGGTTTTCAGCTGTGGATGGCTTTTTTCCATTGCAGATATGCCCCCCAAAATGTGCAACACGGTGATGTATAAGTGAAATTATGGCGAGCCATAAATTTGGGAACAATAAAACAAATTGAATTCTCATGGTTAACATTAAGTTACTGCCTTTTAGCCCTCTCTCTTTCATTTAAAATCCATAATTAAGTAAAATATGTGTACAATCACATGAGCAAACAAATGGCTATGCAACCCATAACCTAAGAGATCCACGTTTGGTTTCTCAGGCACAACAGATGTGTTCTATTTGATACATGGCACTCAAGGTCACATACATCAATGTGAACACAAATGTGAATGTAAAGGAGCTGCAGATATAAATTACTAACAGAATTACTTCGATATATTTTAATATAAATTACTAACAGCATACTTCGATGCTAACTTTTTCTCAAATACCTAAGTAACACTTACTATGGAACTCCAACCGTGTGTACTGGACTCTGTGACAGCCAGATTCATACGCTTTGACTAAAGCTCCTCTTTTGTAGTATCTAGATAACACCCGAAGCATTTTAACTTCAAGACACATTGTGAGTAGACCTCCCCACAAATGAACAACACAGAATCAGATACAGAATCTCCCCAAACTTTGACTGCTCTATGCAATGCTCTAGCGGGGCGGGGGTGGGGGGAGAGAAGAGTTGAGGGGAAAGGGAAGATGAGCCACTGAAGACTTATGTAGCTTTAAGTTGTCCCTAGTGGAGAGTCATGCTCTCTAGTCATGTAGAAGCCTATATTAGAGAGGACAGAGGAAATGGATCAAAATATTCTGAGGGGTTTTCTCCCCACAGGAAAACTGTGTTTCTGGGTGGGCTTTTGTACTCACAAGTTCAAAAATCTTTCAGACAAGACAATGTACCAGGAGGTCGGGGAGATAGCCTAGTAGGTAAGAGTGCTTACTGAACTAAGGGTTCAAATCTTCAGAGCCCACGTATGCAGACAGGCTTGGCTACATCTGCGACCCCAGCACTGTGGAGAGTGGAGGCTGGAGGATTGCTGCTTGCTGGCTGCCAGCCTAGCTCGAGGTTCAATGAGAGACCCTGTCTCAAGGAAATAAGACAAAGTGAGACAGAGCGAGCCACCTGACATCCTCCTGTGTCGTCCGCATGTAGACACACAAATGCACATACACACACGCATACACACACGCACACACACAAATGCACATACACCACACACATACACACATGCACACACATATATGCACCATACACCACACACATAAACCACACACATGCACATACACACTAAATTATTCAAAATTATTCAAAACCCAGATCATTTCTAAACAAAAGTTAAAAAAAGACTAACCTTCTGAGCATCTGTGATTTATGCTTTTTTTTTTTTTAATGAAAGAACCAAAAAGTTGTTTGTTATCAAAGGAGGACCTAGTAGCTAGGTTCTCCTCTCCACGTAAGGAACAATCATTCTCATGTGTAATTTCAAGTTCAGGTCTGAAATTTATCCTCAGTTTGGAAGCCTGGAGAACTCTCCCTTCTCTCACATGTTACCCTTGACTGGTGAGTTCAGACTGGCAAGCAGCTGCTTTCTCGCTCCTAAAGCTCAGGGCGTTAAGCTCCCATCAAAGACTAACAAGCACAGTCATTCACTGAGCGCCATGAAGGTACCGGGCCCTGGGTTACATGGGGTGCCTCATCACCTCACCTGAATCTTCCCAACACCACTCCAAAGCTGCTGCTCCATCCCTGGAAGTGGGCGAGAAAATGAGCCTTGGATGATCACAGAGGCTCTTGAATACAAAATGGGAAGCGGGAAGCAGCAAAGACTGATTAAAACACAGGTCTTTTAGTCACCAGCCAGACCTCTCTAAAGTAAGGCTGTTTCTAGAACATTCTATGAAGGTGAGAAAGGGCCACTGCTGGGGAAAGAAAAAAATAATAATAATAATAATAAAATAATAACACCAGCTAACCGGTATATAGAGAGGAAACACTACCTCCTCGTCTCCAAACTGTCCTCCCTTTACCATCTCCTCCTGCCACTCCCACCCCACCACCCAGAGTCCTGGAGGTCCAGCACTGCCTTCCACAGCCCGCCAAAATCCAGGCCCCATTCCCCGTGGGAGACTAGAGCTCTGCTTTCCTGTCTACCTGAAGATACGTGAATGCGCGGTGCCATCCTGTTACTGGTAAAGGATTTCCAACTCTTACAGAGACTCTGGAGTTGGGTTTGGACAAACCTAAAAGACATTTTGCCCTGAGCCTTTTCCCATAATTTTAAACCTAAATATATTTTATGAGAAATTTAATCCGTATGTTTCTGATTAATTTGTAAGAGCTATTTGATGTCAAAGGGCCTTTTAAGTTTTTATAAGCCTTTTAAGGACTTTCACTTGGAGATGTTTTGCCAGCAGAAAATGAGCTTAGATTCCCCTATAGTTCAAGCTCAGCCCCAACTGCAGCAATAACGGGATCTGCCTGAAGCATCCTCCCTGCTACTCTACATGGATCAGCCACAGCTGCCCCAGTTGTAATGAACTCACCGCTTCCTCCTTCACTCGGGGCTCCCAGTGAGATATTTCTTATCACAGAAATGGAATGGTAATTAAGTTTCATTGCCAAACACTTAGCTCACAGTTTAGCCTACGTCTACAGTGAGGTACCAAAGAGACCCTTCCTTGCAGGCTGCGTTAGGTGGTTAATCCGCTAACACATTCAGTCCTCAGAGGAAGGTTAAAGGCTTTGTCAGCACCATTCATGATCATTTTTGCACTGACCATCTGGCTTCTACACCCAGCTTTGTAACTTACTATCTTATCCTAAACAAACCCTTTGTTTTTGAGTCTTTTAACCATAAAATAAAAAGTTCAATTTGTAGCTATTTTAAAACTAAAGCTATAATATCCATCTATGGTTTGAAGTATGGTAGAGGGTAGCTCCTAAATTTCAATCTATGGACGGGATGAGGAGGTGTCAGAGAGATGGAAGGAAGGAGAGGTTAGAATAAGACCTTTGCCAAAAGTCTTCCATGGAACACTGAAAGCCAGGATTCTGGACCTACCTGCAGAAGTCTGCCTCTATCTGCCTATCTGGAGGAGACCCTAGCACATATGTTTGTAACAGTGCCTGGGGACCACTTTGAAAAATTCTAATTTATGGTAAAACAAGGGGAAAGGAGAGAATAAAGTATAGCATGGCTTGTAATGAGATGGTGGTGGTGACAATGCGAAGATGTTGCTGAGTCAAACAAAGGGAGATTTCGAAACACCGAGCAGAAACAGCTACTGGACACGTGGAGATTTTGCTTTTCAGAGGAGTAGACTGAGCACACACATAGAAGTAGTCATAGCTATCACCTAATTAGTAGTCAAAAAAAGGTCCACTCCCTCATACATCACTGAGGAAGTAAACTGTTACCCCATTATAGAAAGCAATATGGAGATCCCTGAAGAAATTGGAAATACAACTACAATGTGGTCCAGCAATTCCTCTCTCCGTGTCACACCTAAAGAAAATAAAATCATCACCTCTTAAAGACAAGCCTGATCTCTGGCCCTCACTGGAACATCCTCATGACAGCCGTATCACAGAAATAACTGTCTGTACATAGGTAGGCATACTACTCAGCCATGAGGATGAGATGCAGAGACAACCCAGGAGGGACATTAAACAATCAAAATAAGCCAGACATGGAGAGAAAATTATTTCATTTAAATAGAACCTGGAAGAAGAAGAAAAAAAAAAAAAAACATGAACACACAGACACAAAAATCAGCTTTCTGTATGTCACAGGTGGGAAGCATCTTTAATCACCTTCTTTCTTAGTTGCTCTCCCATGTTCCTCTCTGGCTTGTCTCACACCAGTCCCTTTGGACAACTGCTCCTTCTGATTGGGTTCCAGCCCCCCACATTCCTCAAAGAGTGACAGTCGGCAGAGGCCCAAGGAGATTCAGGAATAGTCAAACAGAACAGAGACATGAGTTTTGCCCTGACATAAACTGCTGAGCTGCTGCATAAAATCCTGATATTCACACACTAAAGATTACAGAAGACAATGTGGACATTTTAAAGGGAAAGCGACAATTATGAAAATGAGTATTATACATACAAATTTGACTGATCAAAAAGGAATAGCACAAACTCTTTCGAGTTTACATTGGCTGTGACCAAAATCTATAAAAATCATGAATCATATGAAGGGAAAAGTGAATGGGTCGTGCTGAGTCTTTGGTGGTTGAGTTTAGAGCAGAACTTGAACTAGAAGAAATGCACACCACATACTGAAATACAAGATTCCTGGGTACCTTTTAAACCTGAGAAACTTATGCTTAGGGAAAATAAAAGGAAGTACTATTTTACAAAATAAAGATTAGATTCCTACAATTCACTGCAAGAAAGTGGTAAAGGGGGAAAATATAAATTATGTCCCAAAGGATTTGAAAAATAAATTATGAATGCCCATGCCAGAAATAGCTATGAGTAAAATCTAAGCTGTAACTAAGTTTTAGTATTTCAAGCCTTCCTTCTATGGAGAGGGATTTCACACAGTGTGGCTATCAGAGTAGGAGGATAGCATCCTGGGGATCCATGACATTCAGAGAGATCAAGTAAATAAATATATTAAAGGTTATGGCCAGGAGCAATGGTCCATGCCTACAACCCCAGCACTCAAGAAGGCAGAGGCAGGTGGATCTCTGTGAGTTTGAGGCCAGCCTGGTCTGCAAAGTGAGTTCAAGACAGCCAAGCCTACACAGAGAAACTGAAAAAAAAAAAAAAAAAAAAAAAGGTCATGGAGATTAGATTTTTCACATAATTTGGAAAAAAAAGAAAAAAAAAAGTTAGCATGAGCTCTATAGCCAATGACTGGAATTGAAGACAGCCATGTGAATTGATCCTTTTTAAACTATAAAGAGGTATACTTAGGAATAAATCCAATACATGTATGTTCATATGTGTTTATGAAGTCATGTTTCTAGTTATGTCTTCTCAAAGGAATTGGGAACAGCTACAATAGGATATCTAGTATTTGTATATTAATTTCTGTATCACTCTCTAAAAAATAAATTGAATTTAAAAAGATAAATAAAAGAAGGAGAAAGAAGGAAAAGTAGATGACCCCAAGACTAGATAGGAGAAAAAAATCCTGAAACATCTCATGTTGTAAAGCAGGTAAAGAGTTATCCAAAGAAGCCAACTGCGTCTGGATTAAGTTGAGCATCAGAACAAATAATGACAGCAATGAATGATTCCTCAGTGAATGAAACAGGAACTGAGGAAAAACACATTCACATAAATAAATAGATAGATGATACATAAATAAATGAATAAAGAAAGAAATGAATGAATGAATAAAGAGAGACAAAAATAAAAGATCTTCTTTGCAGCAGGATGGCAACTAAGTATGAGGCGGGGGGAATGTGGAACTATAAAATCACCATTTGGCAACCATAATAGCAATAACTGATTGAAGCAACAAACGTCAGTGCTTCAGAAAAGCTGTCAATAAAAGTATCACAGGGAATGCGGTTTACTGAGTCTCAAAGCTTCTGTTCATAACGTTCTTGTTAATTGTAAAAGGAAGAGAATGTTTACATGGAACTTGGCAGGTACTATCTTCACCAAATCATCCCTGTTAATAGCACCAGTGAAGGGGCAAACCCATCCCATGGCCCACCCTATCTGACCCAATACGAAGAACACAGACTCCCCTCTGCAACATCCAGCCCGAAACAAATAATGTGAATCTAATCAGTAAAATGAATCAAAGAAACAAAAAACTACTGGGCAAAGTCAGATTGAGTAATATTCTACAAAATGACTGGCCTTTAGTCTTTAAAAATGTCAGGATCCCAAGAAGCGCAAAAAGACCAAGAAACTGTTCCAGACTGACTAGAAAGATGATAATTCAAAGAACACACAATTTTATCCTGGACCCTTTTCCTAAAAGAATATTGTAAGGACAGCTGGTAAAACTTGAATAAAGTCTCAGACTAAGATAGCTAAGCACTCTCTATGTCCCTCCTATAACTTTCTTATAAGTTTGGAATGGCATCAAAATCAAAACATGTTTTCAAAAACTTCTTAAACGCTTTTTAGGTGCCTATAAATTTAAGAAAAACATCAAGAAACAGGCAAAGAAATCAATAATAAATGAAGGTTAGAGAAGATGGGGAACTGATAGAAGAAAGAAGCATAAAGATTCCCAGTGAATTATTTGGACCAACTCTTTGGAAAGGAATGCTGGTAAGATGGACCATGAGCCCATCTCAAGAGCCGTGTCTCTAACTTAAACTAGTTCATCTTCACCGTAATCAAAGACCACAAACTGTGACTGTCATTGTATCCACCTAAAGAATCATCAGAACCAGTCACCAACTGTTTGAACACACCTCTAAAACTTTCCTTAGGCACTACATTAATGAATGATGATAGATGTCATTCTAAGAAAAAACAAAATCAAAATTTACAAAGATAAATGTTGTGTTGATAAGCATAGATGACCAGCTTCCTGAGCCTCTTTGCATTTGCTCTGCCCACCCATCTCTAGTGCCATTACTACTACGGCCTCATCTCCCAGAATGCTACCTAGGCTGTTTAAGCCTCTCTTGGAAAGAGGAAAAGGCTTCAATAAATCACCACAATGTTCTCTGCAATGGTTGTGCAGGCTCTCTGAAGCCCTGATTCAACCTAAGGGTTCAATACTTTGTTGCACAATACTTTGTTTCTGCCTAACCCAGAAGCTATGCAAAGAAGCCAGGTAACACAAGCCCTTAACGCGGCAGCATTAACACAGCAGGTTAAAATGTCAGTGATGGGGCTGGAGAGACAGCTCAGAGATAAAAAGCATCTCCCATTCCTCCGGAAGACCTGAGTTCGATTCCCAGCACCCACACAGTGGCACAAAACTTTCTTCAACTCTAATATCAGAGGGATCGAATCCCTCTCTGGCCATATTGGCCCCAGGCTTACACAAGGTGCTCATATACACAGGCTTGCAAAGCCTCCATATAAATAAAATAAAATAAACTCCAGGGATTGAAAGAAAGATTCAAGATGATCACAAAGCCTGATGGCCTCTCTGGAGCACACAATCCTTGCTTGGTCTGCAGATCTCTTTCTTTTGCAATGGTGGCCATTTGCTTTCCTTCTGTCTCATTCCCAACGTGGCTTAAATTTTGCTGACAAAAGTCTGCATCGTCCATTTAACTCCTAAAATATAAATTTCACTCAGGCTCCACTTTCTAGAAAACTTGTGTTAAGTTTGTTTTTGTTTTTGTTTTTGTTTTTAAGTTAAAGCTTTCTTTGAAGAACTCTGTAGAATTGGAAGTAATGACCTGCATGCCGAGACCACAAAATTGGCACACTTGTGTCATCAACCCAATTACATTTTAGCACAAACACACTTTTTTGGAGAACATCTGGTAGCTGGTATCCTCCATGACACAAAAATGTAGTGAAAACCAGTATCATAGATTTCCATTATTAAAAAAAAAAAAAATCACTCATTCTTACGTGAATTGAATAGTCTGAAATTTTAATATTTTCTTGAAAAACAAATAAGTGTGATAAAATACATTTATAATGCCATTATTTTTATCTTAGGCTATTTAATCAATTATATAAAATAGAGCCTTTCTAGGTAGTGATGAGATGTGAAAATGCCTCAATAACTGTCTGTGCCTCCTGGGTATCCCTTTGTCTTACAGGAAATCCAGTCCTGTTAGATTAAGATGACCCCACTTAACCTTAAGCACATCCTTAATGAACTTATCTTCAAATCTTCAAACACTTCACTCTACGATTAGGATTTCAACATGTAAATGTTGGAAGGACACAATTGAGACTGTTGTATCCCTCTCAAAGCAAAACTGTTTTAGCACCTTAAAAAAAAAAAAAAAAAAAACATAAGCACACCATACATGCCAGAAAGCCAGGAAGGCTACCCACAGTTCTTTTCTCTCTGTTCCCCTAGACCCAATTCCCAAGTCTTGTCCCTCTCGTTGCAACAGATCACCAGCAGCATCCTCACTTCCTGCCCTGCCCGTATCTCCTGTGGATGCCACAGACCATCTCCTCCTCACCTCCTAGTTATTGCTGTATCCCAGCATCCAGCACCAGCAGGCATTCCCTGTGAACACACCAGGTGAGCAGGCCAGGAGAACAACAGTCATCACACTCTCTGAAAATCTAGAGAAGAAACAGAAACAGAGGCACAAAACACTCACCATAACCAAACGCAAATTGGGGAGGAAAGGGTTTATTTGGCTTACACTTCCATTTCACCGTTCATCACCAAAATATCCAGCAGTTCAACGAAGAGTGGAACTCCTCAAGAAACTACATCTAAAAAGTTCTGCAGCCCCTTTTCCTGATAACCGTCTTTCTCCCCTACCTCTGGTCAGTGGGTTGGAAGGGATGGAGAAGGGTTCAAGAACCCCAAATAAAGTAAGTTTGTAAAAAATCTAAGCCTACAGCTACTATGTAGCATAAAAGATAACTGAAAGTAATTTCTAATAAAATGCCTTCTATTTCAATATGCAAAGGCTTGTGGTCTCCTGCTGTGTAACTTTTTATGGGGAAACATTTCTATTTTTCCCACACAGAGGGACAATGACAGACCACAAAAAGCTATTCCTTGCAAATCCAGCTTGGCAAGCTGGTAAGATTGGTAGGGTTACTCACAGGAACTCTGGGTGGCTCTGGCAGCTCTAAAATGCCCAGAAAGCCATGCTGCTGGGTCCCCACCACATCCTGAAGTCAGCTACACAACGGAAGAGTGTCATCCAGCCCAGCATTGTTCGCTGCTTATATCACTTCCAGGAGAGGTCTTAAAAATGTGTTTCCTGAGTTTCCTGCGTCTTGTGAGTTTCCTGTAAGTTTCACTAGCCTTGTGAGTTTTTTGTCCTCCATTTAGTAGGTAATACTTCCATCCAGAGGAAACAACTACAGTAACAAAAAACAACGACATGATCTACTCACATATACACTCATAATGAATGCTTATGTTTGAGGAAAGACAATCAGACACCATTCTCTCAGTGAAGGAAATGAAAAAAGAAGGGTGCTGATGAGTACTAATAGTTACTAAGATGCTTTAATTAACTTCAAGCCTGGATGCCATAAAAAAAAAAGAAAGAAAGAAAGAAAAGAAATGGAGGACTCTGTCTTGAAGATAAAGGCTATCAGAGATGATAGGGAAATGAGGCAGGTCTTGCAATGTGCAGCAGTTTAACGAATCACAAGATATCGTGAATCCTTGAGCCGCTCCACTACCTAACAGTAATGCTCTACAATAATTACCCCTATGACTCACCAAAATGCCCCCAGTGAATTCACCTGAACTTACATCTTTTCTCAGAGACCTCTTGAAGTTTGCCTTCTTGAATTTTGATCAACAATCACAGCCACCTAGGAGATTCATTTCACTAGGAAGACATTGAAATTCTTGAGGGTAGAGAGGTGGCTCAGAGGTTAAGAGTGCTTGCTGCCCACACAGAGGAACTAAGTTTGGTTCTGAGCGTACAAGTCAGAGAGCGCACAATTGCTTTTAACTCCAGCTCCCAGGGAACCAATGCCCTCTTCTGGCCTCTACTCACACACAGAGACACACATAGAGAGACAGACAGATGCACAGACAATAGAGAAGTCTTTTTTTAAGTTTTTAAAATTTTCAAATTATTATTTAAAGGATGTTAGCAGCTGTTATGACTAAGGTTATACAACAAATGTAAACTGAAAGACCAATACATTGTAGAAGAAATTTTCTACTAAAAAAGGGGGGATCATAAGTTTGCATGCCCTGGTTCAAATAAGAAAAGTGCAAGTCTTCCACAGCATTAAAAAAAGCAACTTGGACCTTTTTTGGTTAAAATTCTGGAAAGTGTAGAATATTTAAATAAATCCTTCTATGGAAAAAAATTTTATAATGGGGAAAAAAACCAAATGAATTCACCTACTATTATGCGACATCCTCTAAGTAAAAGATTGCAACTGTCACCATCCATCATCCTTACTATAGCCTATAATATAGGCCACGTGACCACCAACCTCTTACAGAAAAGGAACCTGGCACTGTGTGCTTAAGAAACTCACCACGTCAACAGCCAGTTTGTGGCCAAGTTCTAAGTTCTCACCTAAATCAGGCCACCAAATCAACCATCACCATGTCACCTAGAAATTAGAAAGAAGAGACAACTTCTTTGTGTATGTCTGTGTATATGTGTTACACAGGTGTGTATATGTGGTGTTACACATGTGTGTACATGTGTGTGCAGGTACATGCACTCACCTGTGTGCAGAGACCAGAGGAGGATCTGAGTCCTCTACAGTCCTTGACCTTATTCCCTTGAGAGGGGTTTCTCACCAAACCCGGAACTCACTGTTCTCTGGAGAGGTTCATAGTCATTGAGTCCATGAGCCTTCTGTTTTGTGCCCTGTCTGAGTGTTGGGGTGATAGGTGTGTGTCCAGCAACACCTGGCTTTTTATGAAGATGCTGAGGGTTTGAAGTCAGGTCCTCATCCTTATGCAGCAAGTACATTCCCAGTCCCCAACACATTTTTTTTCTTCACCTACTTTTTTTTTATTACAGTTTATTCACTTTGTATCCCAGCTATAGCCCCCTCCCTCATCTCCTCTTAGTCTCACTCTCCCTCTCTCTTCTTCCCCTATGCCCCTCCCCTAGTCCACTGATAGGGGAGGTCTTCCTCCCATTTTATCTGACCCTAGCCTATCAGGTCTCATCAGGACTGGCTGCATCTTCTTGCTCTGTGGTCTGGTAAGGCTACAGCCCCCACCCCTTACCCCCGCAAGGGGAGCTGATCAAAGAGCCAGCCACTGAGTTCATGTCACAGACAACCCCTGCTCCCTTTACTAGGGACCCCAGTTGGAAACTGAGACACCTATGGGCTTCCTCTGAGCAAGGGAGTCTAGGTCCTCTCCATGCATGGTACTTGGTTGGAGTATCAGTCTCTGCAGGACCCCTGGGCCCAGGTGCCGGGTTTTTTTTTTTAGCTCTGTTTGTCTCTTTGTTGAGTTCCTTTTCCCTCTAGGTCTTTCTATCTCCCTCTTCTTCCATAACGATTCCAGCACTTTGCCTAAAGTTTGGCTATGAGTCTCAGCATCTGCTTTGATTCCCTGCTGGATAGTCTTTCTCCCTCTTCTTCTATAAGGATTCTGGTATTCTGCCCAAAGTTTGGCTATGAGTTTCAGTATCTCCTTCAATATGCTGATGGGTAGGATCTTTCAGAGGTTCTCTGTGGAAGGCTCCTGTCCTGATCTTTGTCTTCTCCTCCTTCCAATGTTGTCCTCTTTGTCCTTTTAAATGAGGATTAAGCCTCTTTCCTAGTGTGCTCCTTCTTTAGGACTTTAGATTTTAGTATGTCTATCCTATATTCTATGGCTAATATCCACTTATAAATCAGTATATATCATTTGTGTCTTTCTGTTTCTGGGATGCCTTACTCAGGATGATCTTTTATAGTTCCCACCATTTGCCTGCAAATTTTATGATTTCCTTGTTTTTAATTGCTGAGTAGTATTCCATTGTGTAAAGGTATCACACTTTCTGTATGGCTGATATCCAGAATATATAAAGAACTGAAGAAGTTAAATACCAACAAACCAAGTAATCCAATTAAAAACTGGGGTACACTATTACCATCTGCCCATAGCTTGTTAAGTCTCATTAGGACTGCTTGGATCCTCTTCCTCTGTGACCTGGCAAGGCTGCGTCATCAGGAGCGAGTGATCAGAAAGCAGTCAACTGAGTTCATGATAGAGGCAGCCCCTCATCCCCTCATTCAGAGATCCACATGGAGACTGAGCAGCCAATCGGCCACATCTGAGCAGGGGGTCTTTGAGGGAGGGGGCTTCCACTGAGATATGTAATGAATAAATTGTGAAGAAAAAATAAAAAAGAAAAAAAAGAAAAACCAAAAAACTTTAATACATGTTTACATGTGATTTTTAAAAATGGGGAACAGAGCTAAAAAAGAGAATTCTCAACAGAGGAATATCAAATGGCAGAGAAACGCTTCAAGAAATGCTCATTGTCCTTAGTCATTTGGGAAATGCAAATCAAAACGACCCTGAGAATCCACCTCACACCCATTAGAATGGCTAAGATCAAAAACTCAAGGGTTGATGCAGCTAGAGAGATTATAAAGAAAGGTGAACCCTCCTCCATTGCTGGTGGGAATGTAACTTTGTACAACCACTTTGGAAATCAATCTGGTGCTTTCTCAGAAAATTAGGAATAGTGCTACCTCAAGATCCAGCTATACCACTCCTGAGCATATACTCAAAAGATGCCTCACCACTCAATAAGGACATTTGCTCAACTATGGTCATAGCAGCTTTATTTGAAACAATCTAGATGTCCCTCAACCAAGATAACATTTTTAATGTCCCACCTATCTGCCATCTCGGGACTTACATTTCAAACATTATCCTCACGACCTCAAAAAAGGTAAATGACACTGCTATGTTGAACAAACAAGACCAGATAGTTGAACATTTGATCAGAGTCACAGAGTGAAGGAGAGCCTCAGGTGAAATTTAAAGCATGTCATATATTATTTTTTATTGTCTTGTTATATTTGACAAGATTCTCTAGAGAATACAAAGAGGATAGGAAATGTATTCACACATTAAGAAAGAGGATTTAGTACAAGAATTGCCCCATACCATCATGGAAAGTGAGAAAGTACCACAATACACCATCTGAAAGCCAAAGAACAGAGAAAGCTCATACTGTAATTACAACTGAGTCCATCGTAGGAACCAGGGGTGGAAAGCTGCTGTTGGCTGCTTGTCCAAGTCTCAGACACCAAAGCCCAGACAACCAGGAACACTGACATCTGAGGACAAGAAAACAACAGACATCCTTTCTCCAGAAGATAGATTTGCCTTCTTTCCACCTTTACAGTTTTTCAGATTCCCGGTGGATTGGATTACATACACTTACATTGGTGAGCAACTCAGTATACAGGTCATCAATGTTAATTTCCCTCAGACACACCCTCTCAGACACATGCAGAAAGAGTTTTAACAGCCATCTGGGGATTCCTTAACCCAACCAAGTGGAAACAAAGTAAATTATCAAAAGCATGCTACTTTTTTTCCTTTTTCTTTTCCTGTGCCAAGGACCTCAGCAGGATAGGCAAGCAGTCTCCCACTGGACTGTATTCCCAGTGCTCTTTCTAGTTTACTGTGAGACTGTGCTACTGAGGTGCCAAGGCTGGCTTTGAACTTGTGATTTTCCTACCTTCATCTTATGAATAGCTAGGATTGTAGGCCTGTGCCACCAGACTCAACTCTGCTATTATCTTCCAAAACAGAAGTGAACATACAGCTAGTTTCCAGTTTCTAACCTAAAAACCTACGGAACAATGCTACAGTTGTTACCTAGAAAGCCCTGTTCCATCACCTAAGACAAGCAATTTTATTGTCCTCAAATAAAAAGATCACTGTCTACACGAGACTATCATTTAAACTGGCTTTTGGCTCAGCGGATGACAGAGCACTGTTTGGCTCACCTTTGGATCGTATCCTAACGTTAGATGGTAAAGGATGGGATAAGCCTTTTCAGTGGTGCCTGGGAGGGGTGAGCAGAACTGTTTTTTTTGTCAGGGACTGGATGATCTTGATCTTCTCGTCCTCTTTGTAGGACAAGAGACAACCCGATTGTTGGTGGCCTTCCCAAAAAGTATGAAGTTGCTTTCCATAAATAACACTTCTGTCTCAGTACAGTCCCTGTGGTTGGTAAAACAGTACCCCTTGCCACACACTCTCCCAGCCAAAGCCAGGTCGCACAAATGCTAACCAGGGCGGAACCCTCCGACACCACCTCAGGAGGTAAATGGGTGCAGCCATCATGGGGAAATGCTTAGCAGTGCCTTCTAAAGTTAAACGTGGCAGTGACTCTCACCCAGCATTTTTCTCAAGGAAGAAGGGGGGGGAGGTGCATTTTTATAAGAATGTTTCTAGAACCACACGGTAGTGGCCTGACTCTGAAATAACCAGAATGTCCATCAACGGTAGAACATAAACATAAACGCTATTCCCATCCTCATGTCATGCCACTCATCTGTTAGACACTTACAGGAGCTTCGGGTTATATTTCCCATGATTGCCGAAGTGTGCATTCAAAACCCCATTGTGATGACTTCACCCTTTGGGATTAACTTTATCCCTTGCTCCTACCTCAGAGGAGCCACTGGCTTCCAGACAGGGAGCGACCTCCCAAGCCAGTCTTGCTAACTATTACTCTTTGAAGTCAAATGAGATCAATTAGATTAGCAACTGCAGTGCTTACTCTCTAAATGACCTCCGTCTTGGGTTTCTTCTCTAAAATAGAAGGAGATGCTGAACGTGATGGCACACATCTGTAAACCCCAGCACTTAGCAGATGACGGCGAGATGATCAAGAGTTCATGGCCGTCTGCTGCTACAATCGTGAGCTTGAGGCCTGTTTTGGCTACATGAGGCCCTGCCTCAAAAGCGAAGTTAATTTTTTAATTACTTTATGAAAAAGGGGAAACTTGGTGCACGCTGTAAATTAATAAAGAAGACTCTGTCTCTGAAGATACATAGTGAAGCATTTAGCAAAGCACCTGTGACCACATATTACACCATGAGCATAAACTATCCTGACGGGCTCATGTGTTTAAACACCTGCTCGCTGGGCAGCAGGGCTGCGGAACCTCTGATAGGTGGGGTCTTGCTGGAGGAAGTGAATCTCTGCCGCGCAAGTCTTGAAGTTTACTGCCTGGCCCGGCTTCCTGGCCTGAAGATGCGAGCGCACAATTTCAAGTTCCTGCTGCCAGAGCCCCAAGCTGCTCTTGATACTGTGTCTTCCCCACCAAAGTAAACCCTCGCTCCTTTAGGTTGCTTCTGTAGGGTATTTTGACACAATGGAATATCAATAAACCCACACCACAGACAATGATTAGTTTTCATACCTGTTTGTCTTTCTCGGTCACGCCTCTTCTCACCAGCTTCCAGCTGTAATTACCTCCTCCCACTCTCTACTCCCTAAGCTGTAAGACGCGAACCTCGGGAAAACCTGCCTCGTTCCCATTTTTAGTTCCATATAATTTGTACCAAATATTTTACAGAGTAACCAAGGTCAGGGTCAAGTGTCTCCAAGTTCTTGGCCACTTACACAAAGAATTAAAACTAAAGGTTCACACATATTTGCAGAAATAATAAGAACTTTATTCAGAATGAAAGGATAATACAGAGTTTTAAAAAAGGGATATTTTATCAAGATTTACCAACAGCAGGCCACTCGGGGTCCCCCAATTAGTATCTGGGGTCTCCTTTTAAAGAGTTCAAGAGGAGTCTGGTTGCTTGTTCACCACAATGGCCTAAATTAAATACAAATATATATATATATATTACTTATCTCTAAATATTTCTTTTATCATATTGTCTCTTCGGCCCTCATGTAGAACCCAGAAGTTTGCATTCTGTGAATTTCTCATCTCTGCTGAGACAATGTTCACTGGGCAGTGTGGGAAGAGCTGGTAAAATGCCACAAATCTTCCAACTGAAATGATGGGCATTTCAATAAGTCATCTACACTTTGGCAACTGTTGTCATGCTTGTCCAACTAACTCAAAAGTAAAGATAATATTAGGGTAATGGCCCCATAACAAATGGTAGAATTAAGTAGCTATCTTGACTTAATTTTATAGATACTCTCCAAAGTAAGTAATTTCTATCTTTGCAAAAGTCAAATAAATAAATAAATAAATAAATAAAGATTAGTATTGCTCAGATTCTTTTGCTAGTCCATGACCCCTGTGGAAGACAGCTCTAGATTGGTCTTATAATGGCAACTGGCCACTTTTTATGTACACATTAAAGAAATTAAATTTCTCCGGACACCTTTTTCCTTTGCTACCAATGTGCTCCAGGGACTGGTAAACTCCTAAAGGAAGAACATAAAAAAAAATTTTTAAGACATAATTCCAGAGAAAACAAAACCCAGCTAGTTAAACTATCACCAGTAAGAAGCATAAACAGGAACCATTTCAACTGCTTGGAATCAAAAGCTCTGTTTGGAAAAAGCTTCAAAACAAGAGTTGACTGTTTCCCCGGACATCTGCAGTTGAAAAACACAAAAACAGTTTTGGAAAGTGCTGTGGTTTACTTCATACTGAGTGACTTCCAGGTGCAGAGGGGAATATCAGGGCAGAACAAGAAATGAAATGAGTGTTTTTTTCAGAGTCGCGTTTATATGCACTCTCTCCTGGCAAGTTGGCAACTCTGCCCATGAAGGTCTGCATGTGGTATTTGGTGCAGCCTGTTTGAGAACAGCCTTATCCTGGAGAGAGCTTTATGCAAATGTCCAGCTAACAGACTCCAAGGGTGTCAGAGGTCTTTGGCTTAGTATACTTTGTCATTGCCCCTGTGTCTAGTGTGGCGGGCAGATTATGAACCTTTAAGACAGTGAGTGGCATAGCCCGAGAGGCAGAACTGCCAACCCACTGTCCATGAGCCTCAGCCTGTGGAACGAGCAATAAAAAGAAAAAAGGTTAAGAAGAGCATTGCCAGCCTCTTGCAGCATGGAGCCAGACCTGTGAGAGGAGTGCCAATCATTTTCCATGCAGCCAGTCTTGAGGCTGGCGTCCGACACCTGTGTGGAGAACGAATCTCCAGGCACCTGCCTGCCTGACAGGGTGGCTCGAGAAATACCACAGAGGCTGAGAAAGAGAGAGAGGGAAAACTGATGGTGCTCAAAGGGCCCTTACTTTTATTAAACAGACTGCTATTCTCCCCAGCACAGTAGACTTAAGAAAGTCACATAAATCTCCCAACCAAAAAAAAAAAAAAAAAGCACAGGTCCAGATGTAAGTTTTAGCACAGAATTCTACCACTCATTCAAAGAAGAGCTAATACCAATACTCCTCAAACTATTCCACAAAATAGAAACTGAAGGAACTGAGGGTGGGGACGTCTCTGTGACAAGCTGGAGACCTAGGTCAGGGTAGGCTCCTGGAAGGATGTGAGGGGAATTCAAGTGGAGACTCCTAGTAGCAGAGACCATAGAGACTGAAGAGGACACCCTCTAACTAGACTAGTCTTCTAGTAAAGGGCAGGGAACACTAACCCACTCACAAAAATTTAGACCCAAAATTTACCCTGCCTAGGAGATGTGCAGGGATAAAGCCCCTGACACTATGAATTCTGCTAAGCCTGAAGACAGGAGCCTGTCAGAGATGTCCTCTGAGAAGCTCTGCCCAACAGCACCTCAAAACAGATGACGAGACTCACAGCCAAACATTGGTACATAGGAAGTACCAATGAGGAATAGTGAGAGGAAAGAGAAAAGGACCCGGAAGTGACAGGAGCTCCACAAGAAAAAAACCACAGAGCCAAATACCAGGGCCCAAAGGGGTTTGCTGAGACTGAAACATCAACAAAGGACCATGCATGAATTGGACCTAGGTCTCCTACAGAGATGTAGCAGATGGGCAGCTTAGGCTTCAAGTGGGTCCTCTAGGAAGGGAAGTGGGGACTGCATCAGACACAGACTCACTTGCCAGCTTTAAGATCACTTTCCTCTGGTGGGAACGCCTTGCCAGGCCACAGAGGAAGAAGATACGCTCAGTCCTGATGCAACTTGGTGAGATGGGGTGGATGGGAAAGGGAGGTCCCCTGTTTGGAGGAAGGAGGATACGGAGGAAGAAACGGTGGGCCTGGAAGGAGAGGAGGTAAGGGGCTACGATGATGTAAAGTGAATAAAATTAATAAATGAGAAAAAACAATTTTTTTTAAAAAAGTTTACTTCATGGTAATAACCTCAAGTAACTTCTTAGCACATATTTAAAAAATAAATTTCTTGATAATTTCTCCATAAAAAAATAAAGGGTTTGAAACTGCAATATGAAAAAAAAGAAAGTCACGTACAGTTACTAATTTTCAAACACAAGAAAATGTCTATGGTGTGACTAAAAGTTTGTATCGTAACCTCCCCAAAATTCACATTTTGAAGCTCCAGCTTCTGATGTGGTTATATCGGTTGCAAGGAGAATAATTAAGTTTAAGTGAAGTTGAGGGATGAGGTAAAACCAGCATCCCTGTAAGAAGAGACACCAGAAAGTTCTACTCTGTGTCCCCTCCCGTATCCTCATGCACAGAAGTTTCTTTTGTCTATATGAGGCCAAAACGGATATTTACAAGCTAGGAAAGGAGTCCACCAGAAACCCATGCCCCTGGATCTTTAATCTTTGACTCTTCAGTCCTTACTACTGTGAGAAAATGTGGTATTTTACTATGGAGACCTGTGCAAGGTACTACAGCTAGCCATCTATAGCCAAGGAGAAGCTTCCCCTCAAAAGAAAATGTATCTTCCCTAGTAAGGGGAACAGGGACTGTCTCTGACATGAACTCGATGGCTGGCTCTTTGACTCCCCCCCAAGGGGGGAGCAGCCTTGCCAGGCCACAGAGGAAGACAATGCAGCCAGTTCTGATGAGACCTGATAAGCTAGGGACAGTTGGAAGGGGAGGAGGACCTCCCCTATCAGTGGACTTGGAGAGAGGCATGAGAGATGAGGGAGGGAGGGTGGGATTGGGAAGGAATGAAGGAGGGGGCTACAGCTGGGATACAAAGTGAATAAACTGTAATTAATATAAAAAAACAAAAATTTAATAAGAAAATGTATATTTCTGGGAAGACAGGTATGTCAATTTGACATACGTGGGAAGAGGGACTCTCCACTGAAAAACCGTATCAGATTGGCCTATGAGGAAATCTGGAGCATTTTCTTGATTGATAATTATATCAGAGCATCCAGCCACTCTGGGCAGTGCCACGCCTATGCAGGTGGGCTTGGGCTAGTATAAGAAAGCTAGCCAAGCGGGGCAGGGAAAGCAAGCTAGTAAGCAGCAGTCCTTCATGGTCTCTGAATCAGCCCCTGCCTCCAGGCTTCTGCTCTCAGTTCCTGCCCTGGCTGTACAGCCTGTATGGTGAGATACATCCTTTCCACCCTGAGTTGATTTCGGGTTTCGTTGTTGTTGTTGTTCAGTGTTTTATCACTGCATCAGAAAAGCAAACTAGAACAAACGGCGAACGGATGCCGGCTGTTTAAACCTGTTAAACGCTTACCTGTGCATACATGAAAAGTACCACCTTATATCATGTGATCATCTGCAGGAGACTTTAGTGAGGCTTATTAACATGTCCTTGTGGAAGGAAGGCAGACTCTCAGGGCTCATGAGGGCCTCATTCAGTCCCCTTCCCCCCTAATTTATGTGGGCTGTAAAGGGTCAAGACCCCTCAGAAATGTCTCTGGTCATAAGTCACCCAGGGGACCCTGAGGGGCCAGTTGCCTGTGAGTCATCCATTCATCAGTACTGTAGCTGCTTCAAGTCACCCAGAAGACTTCCCAATTCTTGACTAGCCTGGAGCCACCCATGCTGCTATAAATAATTCCAATAAACGTATTAGTTCACCAAGCTAAACTGGGGTATAATCTTTTTTTGGTCTCTCAGAGGACTCTGGCAAAGTCATGCCACCACACTAAATCATCTTCCAAATCCCCATGGATATGAACAGTGCTGGACTTCGGTGGCTACTGATTCGGGAGCAGAGGACCTCGGAGAAGCACCTGCTCATACACAGAGCACTAGGGTCAGATTTTTCCTCTAGCTGCACATTCACCTAGTTCTCATATCTGCAGCTGTCTTCTCACGTCAGGACTCTGGCACTTGAAGGTACCTGATTAAACATTAAAGCTAAAAAGAAATGTAGTTGACTAATGTATGTCACTCATCAGTTCTATCATACCTAACCATCTTCTGACTGTGTTGTTCTGTTTGTTTTGTTGTTGTCATTTTGCTAAATCTATGTTACTTGTCAGTGTATGCATGTATACAGTAAAATATGATCTTTCCCATTCCCATTTGTGCTCTACAATAACTCCCCCTAGTTCTCTCCCAACATACCCACCTTTCCTAATTCATGTCTTCTTTTTTTCTAATAGCCCATTAAATCCATTCAGTGATAGATATAGACATACCCAGCAGGGTATCGAAGCAAATACTGAGACTCATAGCCAAACTTTGGGCAGAGTGCAGGGAATCTTATGGAAGAAGGGGAAAATAGAAAGACTTGGAGGGGACAAGTGCTCCACAAGGAGGCCAACGGAGCCACAACTTCTGGGCCACACATGGAGAGACCTAGCCCCCTACTCAGATGTAGCCCATGGGCATCTCAGTCCCCATGTGGGTTCCCTAGTTAGAGGAGGAATGAACTCAGTTGCCTGCACTTTGATCACCTCCCCCTGGTGAGGTGGACTTACTAGGCCACAAAGAAAAAGGATCTAGACAGTCCTGATGAGACCTGATAGGCTAGGGTCAGATAGTAGGGGAGGAAGACCTCCCCTATCAGTGGACTAGGGGAGGGACACAGGGAGGAAGAGGGATGGAGGGTAGGACCTGGAGGAGATGTGGGAGGGAGCTACAGGCAGGCTACAAAGTGAATAAAATTGTAATTAATAATAATAATAATTTTTTAAAGAAAAATATAATCAGAGAATATAGTAGAAAATATGTTATATGAAAGAATACAGGATTAGGTACTGCAGGTTAAAGGCTTAAGAAAGGAAGGGTTGGGGAAGGGAAAGAGTAAAAGATACGGAAGGGGTTAACCAAACTAAGGATGTATAAAAAAGCCTTTCAGAAAACTAAAGACGTATTTAAAAGAAATACGAAAGAAAGAAATAGGAAAGAAAGAAAGAAAGAAAGAAAGAAAGAAAGAAAGAAAGAAAGAAAGAAAGAAAGAAAGAAAGAAAAGGAAAAAAGCCTTACAGAAACACCAGTCAGTAAGCTAATTTTGAAAAACATAAGTTCAGTGGAAGTACATGAGTAACAATGATACACCAAGAAGATATGGGTTATTAAATGAAAATCACAGTGCCAAGAGTTCTATACCCCCCTACGAATTAGCCACTGGTCAAAAAAGACCACAGAGGTCTCCAAAACAACACAGGCTATTACTACTGCCCTTGGCTATATTTATTGCACAACTGCTCTGCATTACATTTTTAACAAGATTTTTCTTTGTGCTAGCTTCTTTACTCTTAAAAATAGCCCATGAAATTAAAAAAAAAAAAGTCAACTGTAAGTCAGAGAGAAGGCAAAGTGGTTTAGCTCCTATTGTCTATGACCAAAGTAAATCAAAACTATAAACTACAGAAGTACAAAGTAAATCAAAAGTATAAAGTACCGAAGTATAAACTAGAGAATAACTGTGCAAGCTAGAAACAATTAGAAACTTGCTATAAACTAATGGCCTTGGTGCCACAGCAGGGAGAGAGCTCTGGGTTAGGATATGAATTGTCGCTGCACCTGAGAATCCCGTGACCAGAGGGTCCTAATTTTCCACCTGTTGGGTGAGGTCTTGGTAGAATGACCTCTAGGGAACTCCCCATTCAGAAAGAATGCATTTCAGTGCCTTCTAATGAGTTCAGTAAGAGGGTGTAGAACTAGCCAGAGAAAGCATCGTGAAAGTAGAGACATTTTCAGCCTGGTCCTCGACACTCCACAAATTTCATTACACAAATCCAATAAAACCCCCTATGCCCACATGAAGGCCATGCAGCAGTTCAGCTCGGGTGTTACCTTATTTGACTCCCTGTTGCCTTTGCATAGCTGGATAGTCTGACTTTCTTCAAACTTTCTCCTTGATGACATCAACCCTCTCCTGGCTTTCTTCTGGGTCTCTGGCTTCTCTTCTGGCTAGACTGGGTTTCCCCGTGTAGCCTTGGCTGTCCTGGACTCACTTTGTAGACCAGGCTGGCCTTGAACTCACAGTGATACGCCTGCCTCTGCCTCCCAGAGTGCTGGGAGTACAGGTGTGTGCCACCTCTAACGGCCTTCCACTTCATTCTAATGAAGGCTCCCCCCAAGTTCCAGATGCAGCCACCAACTAGATCATACCATCCCAATTGCTACAACTGCAAATATGTTCAAAGATAAACTCATTAGGATAAAGGACACAGTTCAGCCAAAAGAGAGATTGGCTGACTTTATCTCCAGCACGTGCTCCTCAAACTACAATAGGAGTATATCTTGATCAAAATTATAAGCTAAAAGTGTTCTCAGTTTAAGATGCATTTAATGCACTAGTAAGCTCATTGTGAAGTCAAGTACCATGTTAAATTAGAGACACAGGACAAAGAATATATTTATATAGTTACAAACTATCTCTTTTTAAAATCCTGATGGACCAAGACAAAAGTGATAACTTTATGTCAGAAAAGAGCAGCAGACTCCATTTTTTTTTTTTTTTTTTGAGTAAGCAAATTTCACAGAATCAACATATATATATACTGGCTTTTTGAGACAGGGTTTCTCTGTATAACAGAGCCTGGCTGTCCTGGACTTGCTCTGTAAACCAGGCTGACCTTGAACTCACAGAGATCCCACTGCCTCTGCCTCCTGAGTGCTGGGATTAAAGGCGTGCACCACCACGCCCAGGCCATTTTTTAATATTTAATAAATAATATTTTAAAGTGTGGTCTAAGTCATTGAGGCACCCCCCCCCATGAAGTGATTGATGCTGTCAGAAAAGAGTGAATCAGTTCCTGTGACAGTGATTTCTAGTGAAGAGTAAGCTCTGCCCCCTGCTAAGTCTCTTGCTTCCTGTCCCACACTACAATCTCTTTCTGGACTTCCTACTCATCAGTGCATCACACATCACCATGGTGTGTCCAGAAGGCCCTCACCATGAACTAACAGATGGGTTGTTAGATTTTTCCACTTCCACTAAGTCTCTTTGATCCTAAAGTATCAGATGACTGAAACTCTGTTGGAGCAACACACGATAAGCCATCGTTTGAAACGTGTGGTGCCAAGATGGGGACCACCTTGCCAGGCCACAGGGGAAGAGGACACACTCAGCTCTGATATGACTTAATGAGCTGGGGTGGATGGGAAGGGGGGGAATCCCCTTTGCTGAGGAATAGGGGAGGAGGGAGGCAGAGGGAGGGTGGAATTAATAATATATAATTAATTAATTAATTGTTTTTTTAAAAAAGTTCTTTCCACTTTGCAACATGGATCTAGAACATGCCAGGCCAGAGACTCATGTCCCACGAAGCTTAAGAACAAAAATATTGGAGAGGAAGAAAGCATAACAGACTCTCATTACCAGCAAATTACTGTCCGTCAACGTTCACGAAAGTTGCTCTTCCCAAAGTTAAAAAGTGTCATTTTTAACGTATATGTAATTTTTTACACGGGAAGGAGAAGCTAACACGCCCTTCCCCACAACCCCTTCCATCCTCACAACCTCATTCAGAGCTTTAGGAAGTCTCATTTCAGAGAGTCGAATGGCAAGCATGACTGTGTCACTCACACCACAGTGTTCTTTCCATTCAAAGGACCACACCTGAAGGGCCGAAGGGCAGGGAAAGAGAAAAAGCAAAGATCTAGCCAGTGCCCTTCACATGCTTACCATCTCTCCAAAGATCCCTTTACAGATTCATCTTAACATGTTTCACTGCCCTAAGAGGAGACTTTCTTTTCAGGCTGCACGGATTTGACGGAGTACGGATCCCTACTTGCCCTGTGTCGGTGAATCTTACACCTCATGCCCCACTGTGTGTCACATGACCACACTGAGGGCCAGTCCTCCAACACATACACCCTTGGAAATCAAACCACATTCAAACCTCGGTGTACCATCCATTTCACCCTAGAGACTCTCATATCCAGAAATCAGCTCACGAAAGGTACTGCTTTTTGGTTTGGTTTGGTTTGGTTTGGTTTGGTTTGGTTTGGTTTGGTTTGGTTTGGTTTGGTTTGGTTTGGTTTGGTTTTCAAGACAGGGTTTCTCTGTGTAGCCTTGGATGTCGTGGATTCACTTTGTAGACCAGACCGGCCTCAAACTCAAAGAGATCCACCTGCCTCTGCCTCCCCAAGTGCTGGGAGGCATGCACCACCATGCCCAGCTGTCTTCCATCCTTTATCTCCCTAGCTGTTACTCACTCTTTCTCTCATTCCTTACTGCCTCATCCATACTGTTCATGTCCTAAATCATTCTCCTCTCATGAAGTGTAACTTCAAAATCCATCTTGAAACTGGTAAATGATATGATCTCAACAGAGCTCTATGACCCTGTGAATTATAACTGACCTCTGTTATAATGTCACAAACATGGACACAGCTCTCCAGCTGGGGTCTATGTCTTTTTATGCACTTGTCCATAGACCCCAGTGCTAACTCAGAGGTTCCATAGAAAACTTTTTTATTTATTTAATCATTCTACTGCCTGATCACAGCCTCCTCCCTTTTCTCCTCCCAGCCCCACCCTCGGGCCCCACTCCCCCACCCTGTTTCCCCTCACTTTCTTCTCATAGGAGGAGAGGGCCCCCAAGGGTACCAACCCACCCTGATCAAGTCGCAGTGAGACCAAGCCTATCCTCTTTCACTGAGGTCTGACAAGGCTGGCAAGCTGGGGACAAGAGATCCAAAGGCAGGTAACAGAATCAGAGACAGCCCCTGCTCCCATTGCTAGGGAACCCACATATGATTAAGCTGCACCTCTGCTACATATGTGTAGTTGGCCTAGGTCCAGCCCATGCATGCTCTTTGGTTGGTGGTTCAGTCTCTGTGAATGCCCATGGGCCCAGGTTAGTTGACTCTGTGGGTCTTCTTGTGGAGTCCTTGACCCCTCTTGACTCCCTCAATCCTTCCCCCGACTCTTCCACAAGACTCCCTGAGCACCAGCTACTGTTTGGCTGTGGCCTCTGAATATGTCTCCACCGGCTGCTGGACGAAGCCTCTGAGAGGACAGGTACACTAGGCCCCTGTCTGCAAGCACAGCCGAGCATCATTGATAGTGTCAACAGTTGGCTGTCTCCCATGGGGTGGGTCTCAGGTTCGTCATTGGTCGGCCATTTCCTCAATCTCTGCTCCATTTTCATCCCTGAACATCTCGTAAGCAGGACAAATTTGGGGCTGAAGGTTTTGTGGGTGGGTTGGTGTCCCCCTCCCTCCATTGGGAGTCCTGCCTGGATACAGGAGGTGCCCATCTCGGGCACCATATCTGCTGCTGCTAGGAGTCTCAGCTAGAGCCACCCCTATAGACTCCTGGGAGCCTCCCTGTCCCAGGGATGCCCTGCACTGATTTCCATTCTCTCTCCCAGCCTTTCCCCTCCCCACTCCTGATCCCCACCCTTGTTCCCCTCCCTACCCATCTCACACCCAGCTCCCTCCCTCCATCTACTTCAGATGTCTATTTTATTTCCCCCTCTAAGTGAGATTCAGCATCCTCCCTTGGGCCCTTCTTGTTATCTGGCTTCTTTGGGTCTATGGATTGTAGCCTGATTGTCCTGCACTATATGGCTAATATCCACTTATATGTGAGTACATACCATGTATATCTTTCTGTGTCTGGGTTACCTCACTCAGGATGGTATTTTCTAGTTTCCATAGAAAACTTTTTAATTAGAAAGAAAAGAATAAAAATTATCTGTCCTTTGCCTTCACTGAAATTTCTCTTAAATTTCTGATTTTAAAGGAAAAAAAGTATAGCTGCTTAATAAAAATTGGAAACACAGCTTACATTTCAGAGTTTTAGATAAACAGGGCCTGACTCAGAAAAGGCAAAGGAACTGGGTGAAGATGAGAAAGCTCTGTGATCTATACTGCAAGATTGTGATGTAAGTAAAACTGACTTAGGCTTGAGCTGAGACCGCAGATCACAGACTTTCATCTTCAGTTCTGTGTTCAGGTCTCTGTCAACACATCCTCTCTGTGCACAGCCCACAGAGCATTCCAATATTGAAGTGTGTGCTGCAGGACCCTCACAGCACTGACTTTCTGTTCAAGAATGCCTAACAAACCATTGTCCACAGGCTGGAAGACTGAAAAGAGCCCAGATGCCTACCTACAGACAAAGCAATATTGTTGGAAAATTAAAAAACAAAGGAGAAGCATTTCAAAACTGAAACAACACTATCCACAAGTTACAGTCAAATAAAAACACAAAATCGGGGCAGTGATCCATTCATAAGTATGAAAACACACAAAAATGCCTCTAGAAAGCTGAAGGGATGGGAGACTGGTCCCAGGGTAAAGGGGTGGCATACTTCTTATCAGAAGCCTGTTTGCACATGTCCGTGTGCATCACAGGACCACGTTCTCAAGTCAAGAAACTGGGTCGGCAAAAAGCCTCAGTGAGTAAAAGTGCCAAAAACCAGGTGGCCTGAGTTTGATCTCCTTGTAGAAGGAGAAAACCAACTTCCAAAAGCTGTCCTCTGGACCTCCACACATGCCGTGGCACGCACACACACACACACACACACACACACAGGCGCAGAGTGTGGGCAGGGTAGAGGGATTAGGTAAATGTAATAATAATTTTGTTTTAAATACTGTGTTCTGCCCCGATGCAGGCCAGAAGAGGGCACCAGATCTCATTACAGGTGGTCATGAGCCACTGTGTGGTTTTTGGGAATTGAACTCAAGACCTTTGGAAAAGCAGCCAGGGCTCTTAACCACTAAGCTGTCCGGCCTGCAATACTTTTGTTTTAAATATGATAGCCCCAACTCCAAAATTTGCCTTGGGATTTTTTGTTTTTCTATCTACAGCTCTTTAAAAATCCATCCTTGTTTTCTCCTTATTTTCCCTGGGCACCTCAATTTCCATTTCTTGACAAAAAGAACTGCTTGTCCCTTCCTTCTGATTTTATGATAAACTTGCTGCTGGCTTTAAGTTCACTTGTCTGACGTCCAATAAAACACCCCAGTCAGCAGGGAAGATAGCTGTTTCCTGGTGCTTTGAAACACTGGGTTCCCGTGTGCCTGGCTTCCTTCACATCCCTCAGTGTAAGGCTGCCAGATCCTTCCTTCGGTGCCTACCCAAATGCAGCAGAGTAGCTGAGTGGTCATGTCCGAATCATTTTCCCAGGATCAATCTTCAAGGCCCAGGACTTCACAGCCTTGTAACACACAGTAAGAATGCAGCCAACAATCCAAGCTGCAATTCTTTCTAATCATATCCCAAAAGTGACAGCTCTTAAATTTATAATCTCTCAGCAAGCATCTTTCTGTCTAAAATAGGTGTATTATATCCCATACTTCGTGTTCCAATGATTTTTTTTTTTTTTTAATATGGGTAGATCATGACCGAGCTGGGAATCTCACCCTGCAGTGCCCCCTGCTGGTCATTTTAAGAAGAGGCCGAGAAGAGCCGGCCGGAACCTGCTAAAAGGTGCAGGGAATAATCCACGCGGTCATGCTGTGTTTTGTATTGCTTACATATACATATACATACACACGCGTCACTTTCGAGTTGGGAATCACTTCTTATGTGTGTCATCATGCTCATTGGCGTACATACAATGTCCTCAAGTCAGACAGATGACAATTCAGTACCAACGGAAGGAAGAAGCACCTCAAACTCCCGGGGACCTTAGAAAAGGACCCCTCTACCCAGAGGCAGTGTGCTTAGAATCTTAAAGGGCTCCAGGTCCTAACCCCAGCCCCATCTCAGCCCAGATAAAGGGGAGGTGTCCATCTGCCCCGCCCGATACAAAAACAAACTCTATGCTGAAATTCTCTTGGGTTTTCAGTCTCCTTCGTGAATTTTCCCCTTTTCAACATGCGAACAACTGTTTGGGAGTCACCTTCATTGGTTTGGGGGTTTAATATGATTTTCTTCAAGCAACTGACTTTTGTCTATCAACCAGCGGGAAATATCTTGCTTTGAGCCAGTAGGAACTAAGAATTAAGGGTTCTGCTAAGGAATTTAGACATTTACAAGGAGGCCCAGAGACCCAGCGTTCCAGAGATCCTGAAGGAATCTACCCCTAACCTTCTCCTCGTGAACCTAACCTGGCTGCACTGAACCAGGATATTCAGAAGAATCCTTCCTGTTAAGATGTTCTGGCCACAGACTAAAGCTGAGATGACATCCCTGCAGGATTTGCCAGGACACAACCGGAAAAAAAAAAAAAAATGTTCTTCTAATGGGAGCCTATCACCCACTTCCTGACAACATAAAACAGGGGAGGAGGCTGGGACACAGAAGCTACTGGAGTCCCAAGAGTCCTTTTTGGCAAAGACGGGAAACTGGTGTTCCCGTGTCTAGGACAGCTGTGGGTCTTTGGATGGGACATCGGGAAACGCTGTTGTTTGTCCCCTTCACACGGCAGATGGCCCCCTGGCTCATCCGCCAGGTATCAAAGACCAAATGCTGGCTGAGAAAACCTGGTGACAAGCAGGTGGGGAAACAGAGAACAGCCATTCTGTCCAGAGTTTGGTGAAGCAAAGACATAAGCGTATTTCTGACTGGGAAACTATAAACCCTGAGGAAGAGAAAAGGTTGAGGTTGTCGGAAACAGATGCCGTGGAAGAACAAGCTGATCTCCAGCACAAGGACAGATTCCCAGGAGCCATAAACTAAGGGAAAAGGCAAAGATGCACAGTTTCAGGGATCGCTGCCCACATCAGAGGTGCTAAGGCCGAACGCAGCTAGAATGAGGCTCTGAAGGACTCACCGAGCTCTCTCATTCCCTGAGAAGAAGCACCAGGACCACTGCATTTGACTCATGCAGTCTTCCCCACACAAGCTCAGGGTCAGTCTAAAAAAAAAAAAAAAAACTGACACTCCCTCTGATTAACTCTTCTGGAAAATGAGGCTTAGGAAGAGTATTTAAATCCTGCTCTATAAAATACATTCATACATGCCATTACTAAATGTAATTTTCATAATTACTCTCATTTCAAAGATGGGAAAAATTGAAGTCCAGGGGCAAGAACGGCAGTCATTGAACATGAGCTATTTAAGCGTGAGGGGCTGACTTGGTTGTGCTTCTGCTGCTGTGATAAACACATGGCCAAAACCATTTGTTACATCTTACACCTCCCAGACCACAAGCGTCGCTGAGGGGAGTTAGGCAGGAGCCCAAACAAGCACAGAAGCAGGGACCTTGAAGGGAAGCTGTTTACTGGATTGCTCGTCCTGTCTCCTCAGCCACCTTCCCGGTAGGACCCCTACATCAATTAGAGACTCTACCCACCAAGGTATCGAAGAAGATACTGAGACTCATAGCCAAACCTTGGGCAGAGTGCCAGAATCCTTATGGAAGAAGAGGGAGAGAGAAAGAGCTGGAGGGAACATGAACTTCACAAGGAGAACAACAGAGCCAAAATACCTAGGCCCAGGGGGTCCTGCAGGGATCCTTACTCCAACCAAGGACCATACATGGAGAGGACCTAGACCCCCTGTTCAAAGGAAGCCCATTGGCTGCTCAGTTCCCAAGAGGGTTCCCTAGTAAGGGGTACAGAGGCTGTCTCTGACATAATTCTGTGGCTGGCTCTTTGATCAGCTCCCCCTGGGGGTGCAGCCTTGCCAGGCCACAGAGGAAGATGATGCAGCCAGCCTTAATGAGACCTGATAAGCTAGGGTCAGATAGAATGGGGGGAGGTCCTCCACTATCAGGGGACTAGGGAAAGGGCATGAGGGGAGAAGAGGGAGTGTCAGTGGGACTGGGAGGAGATGAGGGAGGTGGGATACAAAGTTAATAAATTGTAATAAATAAATAAATAAAATTTTAAATAAAAGAAAATGTCTCACAAACATGGCTATAGGCAGTTCGACGGAAGCAAACTCAGTTGAGTTTTTCTCTCCCTTAGTGGCTCCAGTTTGTGTCAAGTTGAAAAAAAAAAAAAACAGCACAACTGCCTCCTTGTCAACTTGACACATCAAATTACCACTGTCAAACCACAACCTTTCCCCACCTTTGTTCCCCTCCCCATCCCCTCTCCCACCCAGTTCCCTTCCTCCATCCACTTCTGATTTCTGTTTATTTCCCCTTCTGAGTGAGAGTCAAGCATCCTCCCTTGAGCCCTACTTTTTACTGAGCTGCTTTGGGATTGTAGCGTGATTACCCTGTACTTTATGGCTAATATCCACTTCTGAGTAAATACCATGTGTGACTTTCTGGGTCTGGGTTACCTCACTCAGGATGATCTTTTCTAGCTCCATCCATTCGCCTGCAAATTTCATGATTTCCTTGTTTTTAATGCATTTTGTAAATGTACCACATTTGTTTATCCATTCTTCAGCTGAGGGGTATCTTGGTTGTTTCCAGATTCTGGCTATTATGAAAAAAGCTGCTATGAACATAGCTGAGCATGTGTCCCTGTTGTATGGTTAAGCATCTTTTGGGTATATGCCCAGGAGTACTGTAGCTGGCTCTTGAGGTAGAACTATTCCCAGTTTTCTGAGAAACTGCCAGATTGATTTCCACAGTGGTTGTATAAGTTTGCACTCCCACCAGCAAGGGAAGAGTGTTCCCCTGTCTCCACACCCTCGCCAGCATGTGCTATCACTTGAGATTTTCATCTTAGCCATTCTGGCTGGTGTGAGATGGAATCTCAGAGTCATTTTGATTTGCATTTCCTTGATAAATACACTGAGCATTTCTATAAGTGCTTCTCGGCCATTAGCAATTCCTCTGTTGAGAATTCTGTTTAGCTCAGGAGAACCATGAATTCAAGATGATTTGAGCTACACAGCAAGGCTGTATCTCAAAAAAAAACACCATTTTACACTATCATGCTCTGCTTGTTACAATTGTCGAAGTAATACAGACACAGTGTTATTAACTGAAGTCCACAGTTGACCATCAGGTTCATCTTACTGTCACTGCTCTGTGGGTTTACAGATACATAGTATCATGTAATACCCACTATGCCTCTATCATAGAGTCACTTTCCAGCCTTGAAAATTTCCTGCCATCCAACCAACCAACTGGGGAGGGCGCCTGGGAGGGAGAATGGAAATCAGTGCAGGGCATCCCTGGGACAGGGAGGCTCCCAGGAGTCTATAGGGGTGGCTCTAGCTGAGACTCCTAGCAGCAGGAAATATGGTGCCCAAGGTGGGCACCTCCTGTATCCAGGCAGGACTCCCAATGGAGGGAGGGGGACACCAACCCACCCACAAAACCTTCAGCCCCAAATTTGTCCTGCTTACGAGATGTTCAGGGATGAAAATGGAGCAGAGATTGAGGAAATAGCCGACCAATGACGAACCTGAGACCCACCCCATGGGAGACAGCCAACTGTTGACACTATTAATGATGCTCGGCTGTGCTTGCAGACAGGGGCCTAGTGTGCCTGTCCTCTCAGAGGCTTCGTCCAGCAGCCGGTGGAGACATATTCAGAGGCCACAGCCAAACAGTAGCTGGTGCTCAGGGAGTCTTGTGGAAGAGTTGGGGGAAGGATTGAGGGAGCCATAAGGCTCAAGGACTCCACAAGAAGACCCACAGAGTCAACTAACCTGGGCCCATGGGCATTCACAGAGACTGAACCACCAACCAAAGAGCATGCATGGGCTGGACCTAAGAACCCTACACATATGTAGCAGATGTGCAGCTTGGTCATCATGTGGGTCCCATAACAATTGGAACAGGGCTGTCTTTGACTCTGCTGTCAGCCTTTGGATCTCTTTTCCCTATCTGGGCTGCCTTGTCAGGCCCCAGTGGGAGAAGATGCATTTAGTCCTGCTAAGACTTGATGTGCCAGAACGGATTGGTCCCCATGGGGAACTCCACTTCTCTGGAGGGGAGAGTGGGGTGGGGGGAGGGGAAGGCATGAGGGTGGGACTAGGAGGAGGGAAGGAGTGGCTGAGATCAGATGTAAAGTGAATTAGGTAATTAATGGAAAAACAAACAAAAAACCCATGATCCCTCTTTTCATTATTTCTAAGATCTTATGTTACTAACAGAATATAAATCATCATCCAACTTTGAAAAGCTTGACAGTATTTTAAAACTTCCAATTATTTAAAAGTCCAAGTTCTCTTGTAAAATCAAATATCTCCTACAATCCATAGACATAAAGAAGCTAAACAATGAAGAAGAAGAAGAAGAAGAAGAAGAAGAAGAAGAAGAAGAAGAAGAAGAAGAAGAAGAAGAAGGTAAACAACAAGGAGGACCCTAGGAAGGATGTTTAATTCTCATTCAGAATGGCAAACAGGATAGACACTGGAATCGGTGGAAGAGAGGAAACAGGACGGAAGTCTACCATAGGTGTCCTCTGAAAGGCTCCACCCAGCAGGGGATCAAAGCAGATGCAGAGACTCACAGGCAAACTTTGGGCAGAGGGCAGGGAGTCTTATGGAAGAAGTGGGGAGGATAGAAGGACCCAGAGTGGATAGGAGCTCCACAAGGAGACCAACAAAGCCAAAAAATCTGGGCCCAGGGTACCCTACAGAGACTGATGTACCAACCAAGCATCATGCATGGAGAGGACCTAGACCCCCTGCTCAGATATAGCCCATAGATAGCTCAGTCTCCATGTAGGTCCCCAAGTAAGGGAGCAGGGACTGTCGCTAACATGAACTTGGTTGCCTGCTCTTTGATCACTTCCCTCTGGTGGTTCAGCCCTGCCAGGCCACAGAGGAAGAGGATACAGGCAGTCCTGATGAGACTTGATAGGCTAGGGTCAGATGGCAAGGGAAGAGGACTCCCCCTTTCAGGGGACTAGGGAAGGGGAATAAGGATGAAGAGGGTGGGAGGGTAGGACCTGGAGGAGATGACAAAAAAATCTAATATCTCTTAACTGTGGGCTCCTGTAAAATCAAAAACAAGTTAAATATTTTCTTACTCCAAAAGAAAAGAACCAGTATACAGTTACAATCAGATCAAAGGAAACAAAACCTCAACAATATAAATAGTTCAGTGTCAACATCTGGGATTACTCTTGATCTTCTGGGCTCCAATGGGCTTGGATAGTCCCATTTCTTCAGCTCTGCCAGCCATAGCACACACACAGCTTGTCTGCTAGACTAGGCCAGCTCCACACCTCATCTGCCGCTGTCCTTGGTAGTCATCCCAATTTCCTTGCATTTCCAATATGTCGGGGTCGCCACTGAAACAAAGACTGCGCTTTCACCAATGGCTTCCTGGTTTCTTTTCAGGAACTCCAACACCGTCGCATGGTGCCAGGCCTTGGCTTCTCTTCATGACCCCTTCAACGATGCAGCGTCCTTGCTACCAAAATCAATACCATACGGGAAACTCTTATATATTACCAAGTTTATATGCCAGCTAGCGATGCAGCCTCTGGACCACAGCTTCTGTTTGGTCACCTTGAGGCAATACTCTTTTGACTCAATGATGTCCAGACATACATACAGACAAAACACCCATATGCATAAAATAATTAAAAACCCCAAATAATCACTTAACAGTTGGTGGGCTAGGCTTCTAGTGTGTCACAGCAGGTTACAAGTCTGGCTTAGTAGTCATGAAATAGAATACCGGATTCTTTATGGTGAGGATTGCCCAGGACCTACTGGACTATTTTTGTAGTTTCCCAAGAATCTATAGTTTCAAAATAAATGTATTGAACTTTATTCACTTTTCTGCTTCTTTGCTTATTTCAGAAATTTGAGGGTCAGGTGAGTTACTGTAATTTTGGACTCAGGAAAATGGGAGTGTGGTTCTGGGAACACTGAGCCAGCAAGAAGGGTCATTTATCCTGGTCCATTAGTGTCCCAGAATCCAGGTCTCCTCCTCGGCAGCTCCTATAAGCAGCTCTAAGATGCCCACACCACAAGCACACAGAAAAGGCAAGCACTGGACTCCATCTTAAGAAGGTCCCCCAGAATCCTCCCAGGAGCCCACTTGAAGCTTCCTCATAAGTCACAGATCTTTCCCCGGTGTCCTTCATGGTTTCTTCTTTGTTTACTTCCAGGCTGGAGGTGTCCAGGTCAATATTAAACCGAGATGCCATGCAGCAAGAGGTAACACATTGCCCTTCAGTTCTAACCATCAAGCTGAGAATGTGCAAACCAGAGACCAAGGGGAGCCGGGAGGACCCTGGTCATCCATACCATCGAATCGACAATTAATATAAAAAAAAAATCACCTTTGTTCTAGTTGGCACTCACGTGGCAACGGTTGATCAGTGACTAAATGTCCAATTAGATGTGTTCACTGGGAGAGAACGAGAAAAAAATAGCCAATGTGACACTGTGGCACAAGCACTCAAATTAGACGACAGCTGCTCCAGCTCTTGCCTCTGTCGCTGGTTATTCACACCAGCTCAAGCCATGAAATCTGTTAGCATTTTGGAACACAACCTGCTCCTGGGTTACCCAGCAACCTATGATGTCATCATGTGTCACTGGCCAGGTGCCCACACCTGGAAGGCGTGGTTACCTTGTCCCTTAAAGGGATGATCCCAACACGTGGTCTCTCTCTTTCTCTCTCTCTCTCTCTCTCTCTCTCTCTCTCTCTCTCTCTCTCTCTCTCTCGGGGCGCCCCCTTCTCTTTCTTTCTCTCTCCCCACCATGTCCTGTTCTCCCACTCTCTCCATACCCACTTAATAAGCCCCTTGCAGAGAAGATCGGTTGACCCCAGCCTCATATTTCTTTAATAATAACTAACAAAATCCATTTGTAAACTCTGTATACTTTGTAAACCCTTCAATGCAGGAAAATGACTAGGCCCTAACTGAGGAGCCCCAGCAGCCGGCTCCTAAAGACTAAAAAAAGCCATCATAACTGCCATTCTAGGCCCTCAAGGTGGGAAAGTGGCCAGGCACCACCCCACCTACCAGACTTCCCTAACAGCCCTAACGGTTGTTTTCTAATGGCTGAAATGGTCATTCCCTAAGGTGGGAGAGTAAACAGGCCCCACCCTACAAGAAAAAAAAAAAACACCAATCCCTGAGCTTGCCTCAAAAATCAGGCCATATAATCCCTCCAATCCCAGGCCACTCTGGAAAGCTTCCCCTACCCCCAAGAAACCCTACGTAAACCCTTTGTTCTTGTCTGTTGCTTCTCACCTGAGCAGAGGCAGCCACTCTCCTGGGTTTTTCCCTCCCAATAAATCTCTTGCCTGAGGTTTGTTGCATGGTGTGACTCTGCGGTATTCCTTGGCTCGCGACTGCCAGGATACCTGACAGGGCAGAGCTGTAACACTTTCACTGCGCAGACCATTCCCAGCAGGAGCAGAGTTGTTACGCTTGCACTATGGAAACTTTCCTGGCAGCTGGAGCAGACCTTCTGTAGGGGAAGCCTTTCCCTTTGGAGCCACAACATTTATTGGCGGTTGGGAGCCAAGGAGTACCACAGAGTCACACCACACAAAAAAAACCTCACACAAGAGATTTATTGAGAGGTGAAAACCCAGGAGGGTGGCTGCTTCTGCTCAGGGAAGAGGCAGCAGAGAAATAGGCAGAATGAAGGATTTAAGTAGGGTTTCTTTGAGGTGAGGGGGTGTGGAGCTTTCCAGAGTGGCCTGGAATTGAAGGGATTATTTGGCTTAATCTTGGGGTAAGATCAAGGATTAGTGATATTTTTTTTCCTGTAGGGTGGGGCCTGGCCACTCTCTTCCCTGGAAGCTAGGTACAGCCATTTCAGATGGCCTTCAGTTGGAGCTCCTCACAGCAAGGCCTAGCTAGTGGAGCACCTCAGGCAGGGCTTACAAGGAGTCTCTACCCACCAGAGGGAAAGCCATTCCTGCTGCTCAAGTTGGCATGAATAGCCAACATTCATAATTCAGTTTAAAATGGTTACCACATATGCCAAAGTGACATCATTCATGGCCACTGAATTGTTCACTGAAAGTGGACTATCAAAAAAAAAAAGAAGAAGAAGAAGAAGAAGAAGAAAGTGGACTATCTTGTTGGACCATATGTTTTGCCTTTCACCAAACTACAGGGCAACTTGAAGATACACTTGGAGGCAACTTTTTCATCATGAAGGCTTGAGACTTGCTGGCCATGAAGAATTAGCTCATAGAAACTTTCCAAGTCTCCATAAAGTTGAGACTATAAGGAAGGTAAAGATCAATTGAACATTCCTTGACTACCAGGACAATAAAGAGATCATGTCCCAGCTCAGCGATGGAGAGATAGAAAAAGTGTTTTAGGAGCCTTCCTTAAAGAGAGGAAGACCGGCACCTGCAGATGCTGATGGATTTTGAAAGGTATTTAGAGCAACCTTTCTCTTGATAGAAAAAAAGCTCAGGGTTCAGATGCAGCCACTTGTACCCTGCTCAAGGCTCTCCATCCACCACGACAAAATGTTAAACACACACACACATTTAACTAATCCCCTCAACAGATAGAGATCTGTGAGATCAGTCCTAAGAAGACACCCAGCAGGCAATGAGAGCCTATGTGCAAAAGGCGAGACACTCAAAGACCATAGGATACCCACAGGTTATTGATCACAGCGGTGCAAAGAGCTGGTAAGGATGGCCTCAGAAGATGCTGGCCTGGAGCTTGACCCCACTGAAGTCATCCAAGCTGCAACGTAACTTAAAACCATCCTCAGCCTTCCTGTTGCCAAAGCCAGCAGTTCAGTAATCACTGAAATTGTTAGACTGAAGGCAGCAGAAGTTAACTCCAACTAAGATTCTCCTCCGCTCCAACCAGATGAGGGCTCCGCCCGGACACTATAATGAGCCGGGTTGATCAAACTGACGAGAGTAGCTACGCTTCAATTATCAGCTATGTGGGAACCAAAGATCTACAAAGGTTGATTTGATGCTTGTACTCAAGCTTGATCAGTACAAACTCCACTGCAACCTTCAACCGCAGCGAAACCTCCCAGGGAACAGAGGATCAAGCTTAGTTCTGGAGCTTATTTGGCATAAACTAGAGCAGCCCAAGAACACATTCCAGCCCTTGTTCTTAAAATTGGGGAAGTTAGCACATCTCTACTTTAACTAATTCACTCTAGACATAAGGAAAAAAATCATCAGTGTTTATTATCTTGGCTATTACATTTCCCATAGCAAACACATTAAGTTACATTCTGGTTCCTGCATGAATTAAGTCAGTTCCTCGGTACTGCAGAGCCAGGCTGCCTGTGTTGAAATCCTAACTCCACCCTCAGCATTTCTGGAATTTGGAATATCATCATTTACTTGTTATGAACCTTGGGCAAAATCCTCATGTGTCTGAAGCCACTTCTGTTTTGTTTTAGTGTGTGCAAGTTGTTTTTGTTTTTGGTTTGTAGTTTTGTTTTTGTTTTTGTTTGGTGGTTTGGGAGTATAGTAAGCAGCCACTTTGTAAGGCGCTTGAGAGGATCAAAGGAAGCTCCATTCGAAATCACATAGATCATCTCTGCACCCCATAAGAATCATATAATAGTGATCATCACTACTGAGAAATTATACAATAAATTTGGAAGGCTGTAAAACAGACTCTTATCCCTCTAAAAAATGTGTTAGCCTTCTGCCCTGCCTCACTAGAAGATCCAAACTGAGAAGTAAGCCAGTTTCTGTAGTGGAAGTCTTGGTTATGTTACGCATGTTTTTGTTATAATCTCAAGTGTGGGTTTTGGGAATCCACAGCTGATAACTGCCTCTCCAGATGGTGATCTTTGTCAGCTGAAAACTGCCTCTTGCAGGGGGTGTGGTTTTTGCCAGCTGAATAACATCCTGCTGTGGACCCTGAGAAGGTATAACTAGGAGCCCAGAGAGACAGAAACGTTTCACTTCAAGACACTCTTAGAGAGAAACCCTTTGGAGAACACTTCAAGGAGGTTGCTGCTGCTGCTGCTGCTGCTGCTGCTGCTGCTGCTGCTGCTGCTGCTGCTGCTGCTGCTGCTGCTGCTGGTCCTTGTTGCTGCTGCTGGTGGTGGTGGTCCTTGTTGCTGCTTTTGATATTGCTGGATTGCTAGATTGCTGATTTGCTGCTTCATTCTGTTGCTGCATTTGCTGCTAGTGGTGGTTGGCTGGCTTGCTGGACTGCTGGATACCGTGATGATGGAGTGGAACTGCCCCAAGGAACCACGTAGAAAGAGGTCTCCACCCCCATCGCCACTAACCTTCTTTCTCTGCTACCTAGGCTTGGGGGTTCGGAAGGGAGGTAGAGTCTTAAGGTGCTCCAAATAAAGTTTGTTTTTTTAAATCAAAGCCCGCACATTTCAGTGACTTATCTTAGTCCCAAATTATAAGCTAGCTTGGAAACAAAAGACACAGATCAATGCCAAGTTCTGCCTTAAAAAAAAAAAAAAAAAAAATCTGTCATGAAACTAAAGGCAGAGAAACAAACCAGTAATTCTGGTGTTTCTGTTGTATCCGCTCCCACACGGAGTAAGAAGAGCTGTTGGTGTTGGGGAGGTGGCTCATCAGTTAGGATCACTTGCTGCTCTACTACAGAAGCAGACTTTGGCTTCCAGAACCACACTATGTTGAATAAGACAGATCTATAATAACAACATACAATTCCCCACTACGCAATACCTGCCAGCCACTGGACACTGTTGTAGAGCTCCTGACACCGGCAGCCTCAGAACAAGTGGGACAAGAGGGAGTCCACCTCTCCTGTCTCAGAGAGCTGTGGAAGGAAATAGAACTACAAGAGATAATGTCTGCCCGTGGCCAGAAAGGAAAACATCTCAGTCACAAAGAACCACTAGCTACCTGGAAGGTAAAAGTAATCATTAGTGAGACGTGAAAGAATTCATGTAGTAGCAGAGAGCTGGCAATGGCGAGTGTGTCTTACAGAACAGTCAAATATGGGTTAAGACAAGAAAAGGAACCTGAGCAGACATAAGTGGAATTGTTCAGGAAACAAGAGAGCACAACTTTTAAAATCACCACTTTCATTTTAAAATGGCTGAAATCTCAGAGTATTCTGTAGAGGAAAAGAACTGGGAAAGTAAAAGATATATCTTCTGTCCACTAAAAGGGTTTCTTTGGACCTGAGCAAGGATGGCACTGGCACTTTCTCCCTTTCCAGACGATGCTGTTCTAAATGTGGCTTATCTGTGGAAAGGACAGTGCTGTGGAGACAGACTCGCTGCTTCCCACTGCACTAGAGAAACTTGACAAAGCTCCACACAACTCTTTAGATGATGGACCATGCTGAACTTGCCAAAGAGAAGGTTCCCACCCAGATGGGAGTTGGAGAGCACTTTTCCATTTTACTTACAATGGCTCGAACAGTGATGGATGCCATACACCGATGAGGAAACGGAAGGGGGCAGAAATCCTGACACACCCTATTTCTGCAACATATGGAACCCGTTATTGAAGGCCGTCCTAGGAGACCCTGGTCCTAGCAGCGTTTGTTAAAGCTGAGACCGGTATAACACAGAGAAGACTGAGGGTATGGTGGGAAAGAGAACAGCAAAAAGGGGGGGAAAAGCAGAAGAGAACTATTGAGCCTGGTAAACTTTCACCTTCCCTAAAATGATTGATGTATTTATAAAGAGCTGGACAGGGCTTCGTTTCTAGGGGTGGAGCTGCTGGTGAACCTGCAGGGATCTATCGCTTCTGCAGGAGTTCTGCGTGAATCCTTTGCTTCGGGTAGAGGCAATGCTGTTGCTCACACTGATGAGCTTCCGTGCGAGCAGGGGCAAACTGCTGCTACCTCTTTCAGGCAAGCACTCGAATGCAATGAAGGAGAGGGAAGGGGATGGAAAGAGCAGAGGAAGGAAAGGGGGGGAATACAAAAGGAAATGGCTCACTTTTTGCAGTGCTCTAGTCTTTCATCTTCATTATGGCTTGTTGGTATCAGAAGCTACAGGAGAGTCAGCTATGACTGAAACACAAATCTATTCACCCTAGATCGGGAGACCATGAACAGAAAGAGACCAAAGTATGGATACCACCGAAGTCTAGCGTGATGAACCATAATTTTTATTGGAATTACTTACAAGAATATAGATGAGAGATTACTTATAGGATCAGAAGTGACTCAAAGAAAGCTGTACCACCAAAGCCCACACCATCAGGTGACAGCTCACGGAAGCTGGGAACCGGGAGCACTCTGCACAGACCTGCAGGAAGCTCAACAGGTTGGAGAGTGTCCTTTCCACATGATGTGGTTTACCTAAACCTCTTCTAGGCAGTTAGGCTGGTCTCTGCCTCTTCCAGACTGCTTGTCTGGTCTTGGAATCTCCTCTGCAGCTCTGCTTAGCTGAGAGTGACTCTAGCAGCCTTTATTGTTTACTTTTAGGAGAAGTGGCCTAGTGAGTCTGATCAGTCTCAGGGACTTCCTGAAGCTTCTTTTAAGGTGTTTACCTTCTGTCTTAAGAGCTTTCCTACAGGACAGAATGTTTCAATCCCAGGAGAAACTGCTGCACAACGCCATGGCATGTTACTGGATTGTAGGCAGTGGAAGGGAAGGTCAAAGAACTGTAGGTTCACCGAATCCAAGGTCCAAAGTGACAGCCCATGGGTAACCAGGAAGCTTTACCAAGAATTTGAGTTCCATGGAGGGATCATGAAATTGAAATATTTGGGCATCCTCCCGACTCTTTAAAAATAAAATAAGACAAGATGGGGTGGAATAGAATACAAATGCTCTCTTAGAAAGAGATATGATACACTATTGTGGTTTATACTTCTGTATAAAAGTTAAGTGTTATTTGATTAAGCTTTTAATTTGGAATGAATACTCCAGCATGTGTGCTGGCTCATTAGATAAAAATGCACACTTCATTTGTTTCTTTGTAGCAGGGTCTCACCACACAGCACAGACTTGCCTCAAACTTGTGATTCTCTTACCTTAGCCTCCCAAGGGCTGAAATTACAGGCATGTGCCACACCTCTGGCAAAATACTCATTTCAACCATTATTTTTAAAAAATCAAAATTGGACCAAGAGATGGCTCATTGAATAAAGGGCTTGGCACAAGCCCAGTGACCTAAGTTCAATTCCAGCACTCCTGTGGGAAGAGTCAATTCCTGAAAGTTGTCCTCTGACCCACACACACACACACACACACACACACACAAACATACACATGTGTGCACGCACAAGCACACAGATACACTAATAATTTAATTTTAGAAGTAGAGTTATTATCAAAATACCAAAATAAATAAATAGTATGCCAGAGATTCTGGAATCTACAGTCACACACTGGTACCGTTCCCCCTCGGGCCTTTGCCCCTGTATTGTTGGAGAGAGTGGACAGCAAAGCATAAAAAGAGATCTGCAGACGATGCTGTGCTGCTTCTCGTCTTGGACCGGGACTGCCTCTAAAGCAGGCAACAGACCTCCTTAAGACAGAAGGTAAACACCTTAAAAGAAGCTTCAGGAAGTCCCTGAGACTGATCAGACTCACTAGGCCACTTCTCCTAAAAGTAAACAATAAAGGCTTCTAGAGTCACTCTCAGCTACTCAGAGCTCTCCACCCTGCCAGCACTAACAGTGAGGCCTTGGACAGCTGTTCTTCTCACCATGGCTTTCCCACTGTAAATCAACACCGCGACTTGGAGTGAACACTATGGAGTGCCCCCACCATCTGTCCCCTTGATTCTTCCCTAAGCCCCAGCTTTGCTCATTCATTCATACACACCACGATGACCTAATGAAAACCACTCCAGTCCCCACCTCAGAAGTCGATCCTGTCTGGTTATGCCCACTACTGAACCCTTCTGTGCCGGTAATCGGCCCAGGAACCACCAACTTGCCGTGGGTTATGACCTATGGGAAGGATAAAATACTTAACCAGGAGACAACTTTTTTCCTGCACATGGGCGAGAGATTTTTCTTATTGTAAGCTAGGTATAAATAATGAGTTAGGGAGCCCCCATTATTACTGACATGAGGGAGAGTAGCATTGGCTAGAATGGACAGAGTGGAAAGAATTATCTGCATGCTCCCCAACCTGCTCATTAATAGTACTGAGATTTCTGCATGTCTGGATTTAGAGCTGAGACAATTGTAACTCACTATTGTACAACACTTTCTGGATCAGGCTTTCTACTGCTTGCCCCTGACTAACTGACCATGCAGCAAGGCAGAGGTGAGGAATAAATTAGTCTCTTGGAAAGCAGTCTATAAACTATAGACAAATCAAATGCATGAAGTTTCAAATAATTGCCCAGAAGGGATTTTAGTAATCATCCTTAAGTGTTATACGCCTCACCTTCTCTAGTTTGGGATAAACTTCTCTCTCCTGGCCGCTGAGCAGAGATATGTATTCAGGTAACACTTGGTGCATTATCAGCACTTAATAAATGCAAAATAATGTTGTGTTAACAAACAAATTGCCACCAGATGTTCTTAAGGCTTTGGACCCTTCAGGTGAATCTCATCACTCACAATAATGCTTTACTTATTAACTGTTGATTTTCCCGCTCTGACGGAATGGTATCCTGGGACTCGGGAGTCCGGGAACCACAGAGCTCTGGGAGGAAGCCTCCGCAGCAGAGGCACTGCAGCCCCGAGGGAGGATGTCCCTGGCTGAGCCGGAGTGCCACAGTGTAACACTCTGCATGGCAGCAGCCCCTCTTCTTCAGCACTTCACCTCCCAGGAGATGGCATCCGCAGCTGAGCTGAGGCGCTCAGGAGCCTCAGCCCTGCTCCACTTCTTCGTTTCTTCCCTTCTTAGCTTTTGATCAGAGACTCACACGGGCAGCAAATCTCATTAAAAAAAAAAAAAAAAGACGATTCATTGGGTTTGGAGGGACGAATGCAGTCTGCCTCTGCTCCCAGGAGAAGACGGGGAACCATGACGGCAGGCACGCCTTATAGGAATTCTCGGGGGCTGGCGAGTGCCAGTAGAGATTTTCAGGGTGGAGGTTGGTGGGATTTCAAGTCTTGAGCTTTGGGGAGTGCAGGGATTGGTGGGTCTTCCTGTTCAGCTATTGATGGGATTTTTCTTGTAGGGCGGGATCTGGGCATTCTTCCTCCTGGAGGCCGGCAGTAATAGTTACAGCCTCGCTGCTGGAGCTCCTCAGGCGTGGTCTGGCCACTTTCCTGCCTTTTAGCTTTACAAAGCTTACAAAGCTTACAAAGGAGGTCCAAGGCAGGAAAAGCTTTTCCCTGTCACTTGAGTCAGCTTGAATAGCCAACAATTACATCAACCATCTCTGTAATCCTGAGAGTCTGTCTTAGGGTTGACGTCTCATTAGACTGCTGTTGCCCTGTTTAAGATTAAATGCTTAATATGTGGTCCCTAAAGGCAGTCTTGGGAAAGAACCAGCATCCAGCTTCTCCATACGTCAACATCTTGGTTTCCTTTGTTCAAAGGACAAAGTTCAACATCCAGAAACAAGATGTCAAAAAATAAGTTTTTTGCAAATGACAACAAATGCTGGTGAGGATATGGGCAAAGAGAAGCCTTTATGCACTGCTCATGGGGGTATAAAGTGGAGTATCCGTGAGAGAGATAGGTATGGAGATATCTCAAAAGACTAAAGATAGAACTACCATATAACCTAGCCAGCTACACCACTCCTCCATGACCTACCATAGAGATACTTGCACATCTGTGTTGATTGATGCTCTGTTCATAACAGCAAGAAAAGAGGACATGGATGATAAACGTGTAGCACATATAGACAAATTGACAGGAAAAAAAATGAATGGAACTAGAAAACATTGTCTTAAGCAAGGTATCCCGGGCTCAGAAAAACAAACACTATGCTCTCCCTCATATGAGGATCCTAGCTTCTAACTGTGACGTATGTCTATCTAGGAAGGGTAACTATGGGTACAATCCAGGAAATTAGAAAGGGGGCACGAGATAGGAAGAAAGAGCTTTACTGGAGGGCTCATGGGAGGGCAGTAGGATGTGTGTGATGTGACAACAGAAAGGGGGAGCACTGGGACAAGAGTACAGCGGGGAGGAGGGCGAGGAGGTGGAAGGGAGGGAAACTGCCCAAAGCAAAGTATAAAAAATGCCATAAGGAAACCTTTGTAGGCTAAATTAAAACATTTTTTTATTTCAAACCAAAGGGAGAATTGTTTTTTAATTTTTGAAGACCAGTAGAGGGCTCACTGGGTAAAGGGGAGACAGCTCACTATGTGAAGTAATGGCTATGCAAGCATGAGGACCAGAATTTGGGTCCTCACCACCTCCCTCAATGCTGGGCCCTAGGAGCCCACTGGCTAAATCATCTAGCTTCAGACTCAGTGAAATTTCATGTCTCAGGAAACACGGTGAGGAGACATGCATCCCCAGCCTCCACATGCTCATGAGCAGGTAAAGACATCCATGCACGCTTGTGTACACGCACCATTCCACGACATATGCTCACACTAACAAACTTTTAGCTTAAAATATTAAAGTTCCTTTTTTTAAAGGACTAGAAACGAGGAGCCCTTGAAGTCCTAATTTCATAATTTGGGGGTTTACTTACAAAATACCACATTCACATGTCATTTTTCTCTTTTGTTTTCTCTAACACATTTTATTTATACCCATTTCAATAATCTTTGTGTTTTAGCCTTTTGACTTACATAGATTTAAAAACCACATTCACAAAGGCTGAGGGAAAAATATCTTGGTAACCAGATGTACTTCAGATGAACAGTCCGCATGCACACAGACACATATTCATGCAATTAGGAAATGACAGTCATAAGCAGTATGTCACTGATACAAAACCAATAACAAGGAGACCGGCCACGTAGGTAATTTACATGCACATAAATAGCTCAGATTGGCACAGAATTATTTTCAATTATTTTATTTCAAGAAGAATAAAGAATATATGAAAAGAGGATTCTGGGAAGATGCCTAAATAGGAAGTACTAGCAAACTGTCTCCCTGCCCATATGATACACGCATTAGAAGAACGGACATAACCATTAAGAATTCTGGCATCAACTGGATTCTGAATATTTCCATAGGAAGGTTTAGAGTTAGACAGCGATGTAGAGTAATGGAATGAGCCAATGCTCAAATCCAGGAAGGCATCAAACCCTTCCAGAGAAAGGGAGTAGAGAACCGAGAAAGGTGTGGTCCTCCCTTCTGTGGGTCCTCGCACCCTACCCATGCTGCATTGGGTGGGAACGTACGTCTTCTCTGACTTAATCTGCAGTGCTGCATCATCTACCTCTTCTTTTTGTTCTCAGCAGAGATCCCTAAACACCCTCTGGCTTCTCCACTCACTTCTTCACTACTAGATTTAACTCTATCTTCCCTAGGGCTCAAGCAAGTCTCAGAGATATGACCTAGTTTTGTAATGGTGAAACTAACCCTTCTCTGCTTTGTCCAGTGACTACAAGTCTCGTGTTTTATTAACAGAGAGAAAAATGACACAGAACATAAATTATGCATTCGAGAATCCACCTTCAGATTGTAGGGCCAGAAGGGTCAAAGACATCACAAAAAAAAAAAAAAAAAAAAAAAAAAAACACCTCACAGAAACAACTAACCTGGGCTCACAGGGGTTCACAGTGGCTCATGGAGACTGAACCGACAACCTGTGGGACCCTAACAGTGGGAGCCGGGGCTGTTACTGACACTTTTGCCTGTTTTGAAGACCCTTTTTCTCCTACTGGATTGCCTTGTCCAGCCTTAATATAAGGGGAGGTGCCTAGTCTTGCTGCAACTTGATGTGGCGTGTTTGGTTGATGTCTCTGGGAGGCCTGCCCTTTCTTGAAGGGAAATGAAGAAGTGGTTAGAAGAGGGGGCAGAGTGGAGAGGGGAGGTGGTGAAGGAGCTGCAGGGGGCAGGGAGGAGAAACTCTGGTCAGGATGTGATACATGAGAGAAGAATAAATTTTTAAATTTAAAAATTAAAAAGAAAATCTAACTTAAGTTGGTAAATGGGGAAAATGAAATTGAAATCCAGCAGCATAATACTTCAGAAGTCATTTGTCCACTACCATTACAGCACTTCCTGTTATTAAATTGTTTCCCTAAGTAAATGTGTGTGTGTACAGCCCACAGCTTTGCTTATGCTAAGCTGAGATATTTGTTCAACTCCAAGAAAGCTACATTTTCAAAATTCCTTCTCATTTTGATCCAACAACATGGCTCAGAGGGCTGAGGTGCTTGCCAATAAGGCTGATTCCCTGACTTCAATCCCTAGAACCACATGGTCAAAGGGGGAGAACCAACTCTGTCAAGTCGTCCTTTGACCTATATATATACACACACACACACCATAGCCTCTACACGCACACCGCGGCCTCTACATTCATAAAAACAGTACACACACACACACACACAAATAAATATGTTTTCACATAAATCCACCATATAAACCTAAGGTACAAAAATGATATCAAATATTTAGAAGATGTAATTTCTAGTTAGAAAACTGAAAATCAAAATGATCTGGTGTCTCCATGAACAGCATAAGGCAGGCTCACGCTGAAAGGAATAGAAAAGCCAGTGGCCTCAGTCACCCCAGGTCTGAGCATTTAAGCATGAGCACGGAGGGCATGACTACTCAGCAGGGGTCTGGACGGCAGTGACGTCAGCGGGAGTTCAGCGCATGTGCCCTTCTTCACCTAGCTGTGCGAGGTGACGCTCTCCTCCATTCTTACATCTTCTCCTTGTGCATAAGGTGGCTGCCGGCCAGGGTCAACAGCACAGACTGTGCGGGTGCGAGTATTTAAAACCTTACATGCTCTCAAAAGCCAAGGGTGGAAAGATTCCCCACAGACGAGAATTAATGAGTTGCCTGGTTGAATATATTTGTCTGTCAAATCCTCATAATTTATTAGCGATGGAATAATGCTGATTCCTACCTGGCCTCAGTTTCATTTGCTTGTTTGTATAATAGGGCCAAAGCCAAAATAAGTAACAATGATGCTGTGCAGTGTGGTTTAAAAAAAAAGTGATGTTTGTAGTTAAGACCCTTTGTAAAACCCAGTGTACATGCAGGGTTCTGCTCAAGCACATTACCCTACCTCTCTGTACACACTTCTTCAGCCGTGGTGACTAAATGCAGCGGTCCTAAAGAGAGTTCAGGACTCGGCAGCTATGCAGTCAGCCACGGTATGGAGTGAGAAGACTCCCCCGCGCTGTCACTGCCGTAAGACACGCAGTACCGAATGCCAGATGGCAGTACCGAAGGAAGCTGACTGGACCCTTGGGAGAGGAGGTGTCACCGTAACAAGGGGCTGTAACCGGCACCCTAGATGGCAATAAGAATGTGTGCACTGTGGGGACAAAAGCTGCTTGGATAACAGACTTCACCAGCACCGACGGAGACAAGCAGCCATTCCCCTAGGAGAGGCCAGCAGAGAACAGAAGTCGGTCTGAGCTCTCACGGTATGCGGAAAATTCACCGCCACCCTAAGTCTTTGGTCATTGAAGCAGTGGTTAAGGAGTCTTAGGGGTGAGCTTATCCTAAGTGAGCTGAACAAGCCCTAAACGTTGACTGTGTACTGAGAGAGCTTGATTCCAGCTCGCCCACCCTCAGGCCAGTCTGACTGCACCGCAGGCTTTAGTGCTGACTTTACCAGACTAGGTTTGAGTTTCAGTTTTGCTTTCGGTTTCTAAAAAGAGAAATAACAGGGAAAGGGCAGCCAATCAGCATCAGCCCTAATGTCTGGCTGGGCCAGATGTAGCTACATTATAGGTGCCTGGGAAAGTCCCTAAGCTCCTACCCAATTAGGATTGGCCCCGTAACCCTTGCCTGGCTGCCCACCAATCAAGGTAAAGGTCACCTACTTGTCCCTGGAATTCCCCTAACCGACTGTCTATAAAAAGGGCCTGTGACCAAAATTCGGGGTGATCTGTCAAGGTGGTGACCCCAGCATGCTGGAGGTCTGCAGAAAATCAGTGCTCTTTGCCGTTTGCATTCTACATGAGTCTGGGGTCTTTTCTTCAGCGAGATCTGGACCCTAACAGTACATCCTTAGAAAAGAGACACCTACAAAGAAAGGCAATGTGGAGGCAGAGCTTGGAGTGCTGAGACTACAAGCCAAGCTGAAAGAACCGAGCTAGCCTTACAGGTTCCATTTTGAATTTCGGGCCCCATGTCAGACTAAGTTTTCTTAGTACTTTTCTAGAAAGCAGAAGGGTGCAATGGTCCCCACCCTATCAGGAAGAACAGACTCAGAAATAGTTCCAAGAAAAATCACAAACGATCCTTGTCCCCAGCCACCGGCAAGGGCGGAAACCGCCAGGACGGAAGATATGCTGGGGCAACATGGCTGTGGTCCTGGGTATGAGCTAATCGCTCCCCCTCCCCAGGACATTCCAGGCATCACTTGAAGATCAGGTATCCTCCAGATGTCCGGGGCAGGACTAACTGGACCTGGCGCCCAAAATTAACCAGTGATTTTAAAAGTCAACCATCCTATAGCCCCTCCCCGCAATCCTGCACTGCCAAGCCTGCAACCCCTGGGCTTCCTGCGCTTTTAAAAACCCGAGGCTTTTGTTCCGCGGGGCTGTTCCTTGCTGACTTGCAGAGCAGCTCCTGGTCCGTTGACTTGAATAAACCTCTTACGTTTGCATCAATCTGGTCTCCGAGTTTCCTTTAGCTGCCTCTTTAGCAATTGGGTTCTCCAGGGGCCTAACAAAGCAACACCAGGAATTCTAATAGCTATCAGAAGCTGAAAGACGCTAGAATCAAACTCTGCTTTACAGCCTTCAGAGGAAACACTGTCTTGCCCACACCTGGATTTGGGACTTACAGCCTCCAGACTGAAAGAATAAACTTGTTTTTTTGTTTGTTTGTTTGTTTTTCAGTGGTGGTCTGCTGGGCAGCCCTAGGAAACTGCTACAGCCTTGGACAAGAGTTTGTGTTCAGACAAAGCTCCACAGCTATAAATGGAGTTTAGTCTAAAGCAAAGTGGCATTTTGTTCACTGGTACCAGATTTGGGCCATCCAGACCATTCCAGACTTTATCATGGTAAATCCAGTATTGGCTCAGTAGCTCGAGGGTTCTTCTCAGCCGTCACATCCAGGCTGGGGGAAACAACTAACAGAGAAGCCCACAGCTTTTTTGCAATAAATGACAAATGTCACCTAGAACTTGACCACACATACATAAAGGCACCCCCTGGAGACAGAGCAGTGCTTGCAATAAATGACAATTGTCACCTAGAACTTGACCACACATACATAAAGGCACCCTCTGGAGACGGAGCAGTGCTTGCAATAAATGACAATTGTCACCTAGAACTTGACCACACATGCATAAAGGCACCCCCTGGAGACGGAGCAGTGCTTGCAACTCTTTAATGCAAATGTCTCAAAGAGGTGCCTGACCGCCGACTTCTGGGATGTTCTGAGCTCCATGCTTACCTCCCGCCTCCTCAGGCTCACCCTATGTTGCTTGCTGTGTGGCTGGTGTTAAAATACTCGTTTGGGTGGAGTCAAAAGCGGTACTACACTCCTAGCACATCTGTGAAGGCTTGCCTTTTGAACAAATGACCAAAGCCCACCAAACCCTCCTCTGTCAGGAACTGCTGCTACCCAGGTGCCAGCCCTGAACCTAGTCCTCCCAAAGAGACACATGGGGGCAGTGAAAAGATGGTGTCTGAAGGGCCCCACCCATGAGGTCTAGTGGAAGTGACAGGTTTTATCCTGACTGCTAAAGAGAAACGTACTGAGACTGGAAAGACTACAGAGGTGTATGCCTTCAGAACGTGTCTGTGGATCAAAGCACACCCTGATTCTCCTGAGCGCTCCTGAAGGCTGTTAACCTGGCGTTTTTATCGGGAAGCAGCAAGGCGCATTTTGGCATCAAACACTGGACACATTGACAGCAACGAGGTTGGTGGAAGAGGAAAGAATCTGTTTTGCAGGGTTTGAAAAAAAAGAAAAAGGAAAGAAAAGCTTTCTGATTTCTCAAGCCACGTGAAATCTCGCCAGAGAAATACTTGATTTCAGCATTCTTCAGCTCTCCACAGTGATGCCGAGGGTGGTGCCCCTCCCCCACGTGAGGGCATATTTCAGAGCCAGAGTTTTCTCGAAACGTTCCAAGCCTGCAGGCTCCTGGTTCTTTTTCAAACTGCCAAGATGATAGTATCCCAGAGAGAATTGTGATTAGTCCAAACTCTCCACAGCTGTGAGAGATGAATATATGAATTCCAATAAGGATTCCACATGCTCTGGACTGAATTTACCTACATGACACTGCCTAACTCCAGGACCACTAGGAAGAGCCAGAGCTGCTGAAACGCTGCTCCGCGTCTTCCCCGACATCCGACGCTGGAGGCTTGCAGCATCCTCCAGGAACACACCTCTCTCGCCAGTGCCACCCCGCAGCGGCCATTTATTCAGCAGGACGCTGGTGTGTCAGGAGAACAGCGGGACTGGGAAATTAAACCTAAGTATGTGGGAATTCAAAGAGGCCCTGCAATTCATTATGTGAATAGTCAGGAGGATTATTAAACACCTTGTAACTGACGGGGTTGGCTGGAGCTACAAGGGACAACAAAACCAGCTGCCTCACCACCTCTTAACTCACTGAACACAGGCTCGGGCCATGCTTTAGTGGGAAAGTTCACAGGGCCTTGTTTTCTTAATTTGGACACCTTCTCCCAAAAATACTTCCCTAGACACATGACACAGACCTAGGATACTCCTGATTCTACCTCAGCAACCATCCTCAGTCATTCCTCGAAGGCCATCTTCATCCCTTTGGGATTCTCCACTGCTCTCAGACCCTTTGTCTTCCAGGGACCCCACAGCCTTAGTCAGCAGGGACCCAGGTAGGCTGCCCACCTAATCATTTTCCTCCTTCACTGTGTTCTTCCTAAGGTTCCCCCTAGACCTGCAGCAGCAGCCAGCCTCAGCCTCTACTCCCAGCCCGTCTCCATCCCCTTGAGACTTGGGCTATGTATGGCACAGACTCAGAGTACCCCTAGTTCTGCCTCCAGACCCTTCCATGGAGCCAGACCCTGAACCCTACCTAAGAGAGCCCAGAGTCCCTCCCCTCCCCTCTGAATGCTAGTCTATCACTCCACCATGCTCTAAGCTGAACTCAGAGTTTGGACCAGAACTTCAGATCAGGGACCAGTGTGAGCCTAAACCCTGAAACCCAGAATGGCCCCAACATTGAAAAGCAAGCATTATATTCAACTGATATACAAACTGACAGATTGGGGTAACAGCAACCAAAGGACCAAATGCCGACCCAATGAAGGTAAAACCAGATATCCACACCAAGAAACACTACAAATGTCATAATTCCAGGTATCTAGATCCCATCACAAAAAAACACAAATATGAACATCTGAGACAGCCTTCCTCCCCTAGAAACCATTTTATTGTAATATTTCCTGAGAAGAACAATTGACAGACAAGACAAAGAACTTAATATAGTGAGTATAAATACATTCAAAGACCTTAAAGAGGATATGAGTAAATGCCTGAATCAAGACCAAGAAATCACAAACAGTTGAATAAAATAATGAAAATAATTCAAGGTATGAAAATAGAATTTAACAAAGAAATAGAATAGCTAAAGAAAAGCAGACTAAAATAAAAGTTTAAATAAAAACCTCAGGAAGTCAAATAAAAAGCTCAGAGAAAAAGACTCATCAGCAGACTGAATGAAGTGGAAGAGATCATTTCAGACTTGAAGACAAGGTAGACAAAATGGATCACTCAACCAAAAAACATTAAACCTAAAAAATAAAACAAAAACAGTCACAAAACATCCAGAAACCCTGGGGCACTATGGAAGGACCAGATCTAATAATAGATATAACAGAAGGAAAGGGAAAAAAAAAAAAAACTAGGCCAAAGGTGAAGAAAATATTTCTTTTAACTTTTTTTGGTTTGGTTGGTTTTGGTTTTGGTTTTTCTAGACAGGGTTTCTCTGTGTAGCCTTGGCTGTCCTGGACTCACTTTGTAGACCAGGCTGGCCTCAAACTCATAGAGATCCACCAGTCTCTGCCTCCCCAAGTGCTGGGATTGCAGGCATGCACCACCAAGCCTGGCTCAGAAAGTATTTTTTTTTAAACATCATAGAGGAAAACTTTCCCAATCTTAAGACAGAGGTGCCTGCCAAGGAACAAGAGGAATAAAGAACATCAAACAGGCAGAACGAAAAAAGAAATTCCCCACAATACATAATGATCAAAACACTAAATGGAGAGAACCAAGAAAGGACACTAAAGCTATAGGGGAAAACACCAAGTCACATGTAAGAGGCTGGTCCATCAGACTAACACCTGACTTTCTGATGGAGACTGAAATCCAGAAAAGCCTGGAATGGGACTCTACAAGCTCTGAAAGACCACTGATACCATACAGCAAAACAATCACTCATTATTGAAGGTAAAAGTAGATTTTACGATTAAAAACAACTTTAATCAATGTATGTCCACCAACCCAGCTCCACAGAAGACACTAGAAAGAAAACCTCAGTCTAAAGAGGTTAACCACAACCGTCTTACAGTGTCACATCAAAGTCCATCACTGAGGAGAGTCCAGGGCAGGAATTCAAACAGGGCAGGAACCAGGAGGCAGGAGCTGATCCATGGGCATAAAGATATGCTCTTACTGGCTGGCTTCTTATGGTCTTCCCAGCCTGCTTTCTAAGAGAAAGCAGGACCATTGTGGCACTGCCCACAGTGAGGTGATTCTCTCACATCAATCATCACTCAAGAAAATGCTCCACAGCCGTTCCCACTGGCCAGTCTAGTAAATCTTCCCAAATAACACAAAATTTATTGGCAAAGTATCATACTTTCTGGCTATGTTCACTATGCTAGAAGATGCTATGCACACTAGCAGAGGAGAAAAGTAATAATTAATCTAACCCAGTTACAGACTACATACACCCAGCTGCAAGCCACAATAACAACCTTCCTGCAAGCAAACTATGCTGCCTGGCGCAATCATGATAAAAATGGTAGTAAAGTAACCAACCACTTTTTTATTGGAATTTAGGGCCCATTCCATGAGATGAAAGCTATACCTAATATTATTAATGAAGCCAAGAATCTGAGACTAGATTGGTCCTGGGCCCTACAGGAAAACTTACTATTCTGCTAATAAGGACACATTGCTATGCCCATAGATCAGAGTAATACTCAACTCTCATCGAAGAGGCTTCTTGTAGTAGATGGTAATTAACCCAAAGATCCACAACTGGACAATATGCAAAGAGTAAGGGGTTTTGGCGTGCTCAGGCCTGGATGGGATGTCTTTATCACACTCTTCCACTCAAGACTCAGTAATCTATTAGAAGAGGTGGTATGTCCTAGTTAGGGATGCCATTGCTGTGATAAACACCACTACCAAAGCAAGCTGGGGAGGAAAGGGTTTACTGGGCTTACGCTTCCAAATCACTGTTCACCATTGAAGGAAGTCACACAAGACCTCAAACAGGCCAGGAATCTAGAGACAGGAACTGACACAGAGACCACGAAGGAGCACAGCTTATGGCTTGCTCGTCATGGCTGCTCAGCCTGCTTTCTTACAGAACCTAGGACCACTTGATCAGAGATAGAATCACCCACAATGGGCTGGACCCTCCCTCGCCAATCATTACTTTAAAAATGCCCTACACCTGGATCTCGGGGGGGGGGGCATTTTCTCAATTGAGGTTCTCTCCTTCAGATGGCTCTAGCTTGTGTCAAGTGGACATAAAACTTGATAGAAAGAGCCAGAGGTGGTGCATGGTTTTAAAGAAATAGCATTTTCCAGACATGACAGAGCTGACACACATATTTGCTGACAGAAAATGGGGCATCAAAAGACCCGCACTCAAGCCAAACAAAATCCCAGCATGGAGGAGGGTAATATGGCACAAAATTCCACCCCTAGCCAAGAAGCTATTCCCAAATAATAGCTGCTGAGAGGAGGAAAGTTAGGTTTCTTCAACGGAGTGACACTCTAGAATAATAGGCCTTGTGCTCAGGAGAAGTTGGCTAACACAGAATCCATGATCTTTAGTGCCTTTTTCTTTTCTTGTTGTTTTAAAGGTTTGCTTATTTATTATGTATACAATGTTGTGTTTGCATGAACCACTGCTGCACGCCAGAAGAGGGCATCAGATTTCATTATAGATGGTTGTGAGCCACCATGTGGTTGCTGGGAATTGAAGTCTACCAGTGCTCTTAACCTCTGAGCCATCTCTCCAGCCCCTTGTTTTTGTTTTTTAAGAGAAAATAAGAACATGAAGTTGGGGGGGGGCAGAAATTAATGTGATTAAAAAATATACTGTATGAAATACTCAAAAAATAAAGACCTTTTTTGTTTTGTTTTGCTTTGTTTTTTGCATTGTGGTTTATATTCTTTTTCAAAGTAACGCTTTATAGCCTGCTGAGACAGTCTTTCCATGCATAACACACACACCTACAGATACTTAATTTTTGACAAAGCCAAAATAATACAATGGAAAAAGATAGTATATTCAACAAATGGTGCTAGTCTAACTAGATGTCTACATGTAGAAAAATTGCAAATAAATCCATATTTATCACCCTGCACAAAACTAAAGTCTAAGTGGATCAAAGACTTCAACATAAAACCAGACACACTAAACCTGTCAGAAAAAAAAATGGGGAAGAGCCTGGAACTCGTTGGCACAGGTGACAACTTCCTGAACAGAACACCAACAGCACAGGCTCTAAGAGCAACAATCAATAAATGGGACCTCATGAAACTGAAAAGCTTCTGTAAAGCAAAGGACAGTGTTATCAGAACAAAACAACCTACAGATTGGGAAAGGTCTTCACCAACCCTATATCTGACAGAGGGCTAATATTCAGAATATATAAACAACTTAGAAGTTAAACACCAACAAACCAAGTAATCCAATTTAAAAATAGGGTACAGAGCTAAACAGAGAATTCTCAATAGAGGAATATCAAATGGCAGAGAAACACTTAAAGAAATCCTCAACATCCTTAGTCATCAGGGAAATGCAAACCAAAACAACCCTGAGTTTTCACCATATACCATCAGAATGACTAAGACCAAAAACTCAAGTAAGAACACATGCTGGAGAGGTTGTGGAGAAAGGGGAACCCTCCTCCACTGCTGGTGGGAATGTAAACTTCTACAACCACTTTGGAAAACAATCTGGCGCTTTCCCAATTAGGAATAGTGCTACCTCAAGGTCCAGCTATACCACTCCTAGACAGATATCCAAAATATGCTCAACTATACAACAAGGACATTTGCTCAACCATGTTTCAGCAACTTTATTCATAATAGCCAGAAGCTGGAAACAACCTACATGTCCCTCAACGGAAGAATGGATACAGAAATTATGGTACATTTACACAATGGAATACTACTCAGTTATTAAAAACAAGGAAATTATGAAATTTGCAGGCAAATGGTGGGAACTATAAAAGATTATCCTGCGTGAGGTATCCCAGAAGCAGAAAGACACACATGGTATATACTGACTCATAAGTGGATATTAGCTATATAATATAGGCTAAACATACTAAAATCTATACTCCTAAAGAAGCTAAACAACAAGAAAGAAAACCTAGGGAAGATGCTCGATCCTCATTCAGAAGGACAAACACGATAGACATCGGAAGCAGAAGACAGGGAACAGGACAGGAGCCTGCCACAGAGGGCCTCTGAAAGGCTCTACTGACCAAGGTATCGAAGCAGAGGCTGAGACTCATAGCCAAACCTTGGGCAGAGTGCAGGGAATCTTATGAAAGAAGGGGGAAATAGAAAGACCTGGAGGGGACAGGAGCTCCAAAAGGAGACCAACAGAGCCAAGAAAACTGAGCCCTGGGTGCCCTGAAAAGAATGATACCCCAACCAAGGGCAAGGCATGGAGAGTACCAAAAACCCCTGTTCAGATGTAGCCTATAGACTTAGTCTCCAAGTGGGGTTCCTAGTAAGGGGAGCAGGGGCTGTCTCTTGACATGAACTCAGTGACAGGCTCTCTGATCACCTGCCCCTGAAGAAAGGGTGCAGCCTTGCCAGGCGACAGAGGAAGATAATGCAACCAGTCCTGATGAGAACTGATGGGCTAGGGTCAAATAGAAGGGGAGGAGGACCTCCCCTATCAGAGGACTAGGGGAGGGGCATAGGGGGAGAAGAGGGAGGGAAGGTGGGATTGTGAGGATAGAAGGGAGGGGCCACAGCTGGGATACAAATTGAATAAACTGTAATAAATGATCATTTTAAAATGGTAAAAAAATTAAAATTGATAGGTAATAATATATTATATTATTTTAATTAATAATAACAATTTACTCGCTAATGAGAGAAAACCATCCAGGGAGCTGTTTGTCAAAGAAAAACCCAGAAGGGTTTGGGGAATCTGGGAGGCTGGCCAGTGGCTCCCCGCAATTCCAGCTTCCCTACGGGAAATGCCTCAATTTTCAACGAGCAAAGAAGTAGGCAGCTCCCTCCCTCGCCTCTGTCCCTCCTTTCTATCCCTCTGAATCTAGCTTTGAGCACTCAGCGCCACACTTTCATGTGTCAGAATGGAAAAGGTGGACAGGACGGTTCTAAGAATTCTTCAAACCACGGAAACGACGTTCGGATTCGCTTAAGCGGAGGCCCCGGCGGTACGGCAGGAGCGTCCAATGCAGAGTCTACATAGAACCTCCCTGCCAAAATTAACACCGCCAGTAGTCGTGGCCGAGTGGTTAAGGCGATGGACTAGAAATCCATTGGGGTCTCCCCGCGCAGGTTCGAATCCTGCCGACTACGGGTGCCAAGGACGCTTTTTGCCACGCAACTTTTGTTTTCCGAACGTGCACCTTCCCAGGCGCGCCCGGAACAATCTAAGGAGTTTACAAACGGTGGGAGGAAGTAGGGGTCGGGATCAGGTGGAAAGAGACGCTCCAGCGAGGAGCCGGCGCGGGAGAGGAGAGCATCCCGATGGCGCACAGGCTGGCGCGACCCACCCGGGCCAGCTGAGGCCCGCGGACGCGCCGGGTGTCCGGGCCCCTCGCCAGCTCGAGCGCGCGCCCGCCGGTGCCGCGGCTGCGCCCTCCCCCCCCCCCCGCTCTACCCCCTCGCTCCCTCCCCCCCCCACCCGGCGACGGCGGTTTGCGCACGCGCGGGCGGGGAGGCGCGACGGTTTCTGGCGTTGCCGTGGAGACCACTGGTCCAGAGTCGGGGAGGCGCGCCAGGCCAAGATGGCGAAGGACCTGGACGAGCTTCTGGACGAAGTCGAGACCAAGTTCTGCAGGCTGGAGCCCCTGAGGCTGGACCTGGAGGAGCGGCCCGGCGGCGGCACGCGCGGCGGCGGCCGGAACCAGGCCCAGGCGGAAGAGGATCTCAGGTTAACGCGGGCGGGTGGACGGTCCTGGCGCAGCCCCAGCCGCCCTCCGCCGCCGCGCCGTCCGCGGCCTGGGCCGCGGCCCCCGTAGTGGTCGCCCCCGGCGGCCCTCCCCTTGCGGCTCAGAGCCCGGCCCGAGGCGAGCGGGAGGGAACCGAAACCCCCAACCCCCGACGGCCCTGACCCGACGGGGAGTCCGAGGCCACCCTCCCCTGAGCCCCGACAGGGCCGTGCTGACCCGATCCGGAGCCTTCTCAGTGAGGTGTCCCCACTGAAAACGTCCTGCTGCTCACCCGTTACCAGGCAACCCCTGGGCCAGTTGTTAAGAGAACCATTGTCTGATTGTTTAGGCTCGAGGAGTTGGATGAGAGAAGATTTCATTATTAAGAGTGTCGATTGTAAACATCTGAATTACATAGGCCACTTGCCTGCGGTTCCCCCATCTCTCCAAGTTAGGGGCCCCAGCAGATGTCCGATATCCAGGACGAAACTTAAGAACACTTAGGTCTTTCGGGGTTTGAGCAACAACAAGTTAAGCATCGTTGCGTTATCATGTAAAGTGAGGGCTTAGGATCAGCAATAACTCTTGCTAGGATCTTTTAGAAATGTGTCTCCTGCCTAGAACGTTTGGAAAGGCCGGTGGGATTACAGTGGTGGCTTTGCAGCTCTGGTTGGGGCCCGTTGGGGTTTCCCAGTATTACCCAACTAGCCAAACTTAACCTACCATGACATTTGTGTATAAAAATCAACCTGGGGACAATCGGAACATTGAAAAAATTCTAAAAGAGTTCAAAGTAGAAGTTCCAAAACATTTATTAAAAACTGGCAACCAGTTCTCTGAGTTGAAGCCAGCCTGGTCTACAGCATGAGATCCAGGACAGCTAGGACTATACAGAGAAACCCTGTGTACAAAAAATAAGAAAATAGACACTAGAGTGGCTGCTTTCAGTTGGCCAAGTCCATGGCTGGATGTTTATGAAAATACACTTCCATTAACTTATATATTATTACTTTGCAGTATTTGTTCTTTTTAGTTAACTGTTCCTTTATATTTGGAGATAATTTATGAGAGCCTTTTCGTCTTAGAACTAGCATAGAGAAGCATAGACTGTCTTGGAGCAGGCAGCTCAATGCTGAAGGGATGGCCGTTACGTGGCTCTTCCCCAACCATGCCCTCTTCCATGCCCGTTTCTGTACTACTAGAATCTGTCTACGTGCTCCAAGTGCCCCAGCTACCTTAACTCGCTTATAAATGCCTGTATTTGATATCATTTGTGTTAAAACTTTTTATCAGGTACAGTGCTTTTAAGTTGTGCAAAAAGCCACAACAGATACCCTAAGCCAAATTTTAAATACAGTTCCATTCTGATATGGAATGTCAGCACATTGACGTTTTATACTGAGCCAAGGGAAGCCGTTTGTGAGTTTATGAACAGACCACCTGCTGGTTACACGGCATAACATTCATTTTTTTATGAACGAAAATACTGAAACTGCCTCTTTAAATGAGAGCTTTGCAAATGATACAATAAATGGCCATATCTCATCTGGATGCCAGAAATAGCTGTAATGTCAATGGTAAATGCATACAATTTGTTGAAGTGTTCAACCAGCATGGGTTGAGTGAAATACTGCAGAGTAATAAAGTGGTTCAGGATGCTACAGAGGGAATACTTAACAATAATACCATCTCCTAGATAGTTGTAGTGACAGCTAACATTTACTGAGTCTTTTCTGTGTGCTAAGTCCCCAATAATTGTTACCACTATCACCCAATGAGAGGAATGGTGTTATCTCTCCATTCACCAAATCTAGGTGGGCCTAATAATGATGGTCAAAGAATGAGTTTAAGGGCAGGCTGAGCCATTTGGTAAGACCAGGTCTCAAAACAAAGAAGAACAGGAGGAGAAGCTTAAAAATTCATCTGCCTCATGAAATTCTTGAATTATATGAGAAAAGAGCCTAGACAGTATGTCTTCAAAACCAAAGGAGGACTCTCATGAGGACATCTTTATAGCCTGGCCCCAGTGGTGCACCCCTTTAATCCCAAAGGCAGAGGCAGACTCATCTCTGAGTTCTAGGCCACCCAGGATTGTGTTGTAAAACCCAGTCTCAAAAAAAAGAAAGTTAAAGATCTCTTATACAACTGTGCTGTGTGCTTCTGAAAGATTAAAAAGGGTTAGAACTGAGAGACCCGAATTTAAGGATTTGAGGTAATAATTCCACTGTAGTTGACATATACAGATGAAACCAGAGATAGAACATTACACCTGACAGCAGTTTGAAAGATTTTTTTTTCCATAGGTGAAGTATCTGAAGCTCAGAGAATTTAAATCACTTCAACTAGGTCAGTATTTCTACAGCAGTGATCAATGGCCAGAGAAGTTCTTTTGGTTTTCACAACTGGAAAAAAGTATTCTATAGGCATCTGGCAGGTAGCTAGGAACCCCATAAAATAGCCTAGAGCAGTAGTACCCCGTCTCAACATACAAGAGTTATCTGACCTCAAATGTCAGTAGTTCTAAGATTGAAGAGACCATGCAGACTCTAAGAGTAAATCAAATGATGGATACAGGTTACTCCGTGGTGAGTAACAAAGACTGGCAGCACCAGGCACAGTGGTGCACGCCTGTAGACCCAGCAGTTGGGGCGGATCTCTGAGTTCAAGGCCAGCCTGGTCTACAGAGTGAGTCTAGGACAGCCAGGGCTGTTACACAGAGAAACTGTATCTCAAAAAATAAAAGAGTTTTAAAAAAATGAGAAAGGAACACCTAAAGAAGCAAAGCTGTTGGCAGATCCTTCACTGTTCTGTCTCTGCAGGGCTTTGCTGCTGACATACTTGGGGTCAGGAACAAAGCTCTGTGTTGAGGGCATGACCCCACTGAGGTAAGATGGAAGGCGTTTAGAACTTGGGGTACAGGAGCTCCTTTGTGACAGAAGTTCTCTTGGTGGGACATCGGGAGGCCTGTCTTCATCACTGAATGTGTGGGGGTCACTTCTGCTGACCACCTTCAGTAGTTTGGCTTTGCCAGCCTAGGAGGTATAGGAACCCTGGGAGGGACCTCAGGCTTGTCTTCATGTGCAGGATACAGGATGCCAAAGGTATACTTACACAGTAAATTAAAATTATATAAGTTTAAAATTATATAAATTAATTATATAAAGTTTACTTAAAACACATCCACATGTTATTGCTAGCTTGCTTACCCATTTTTCTCAATTTCCTTTGGGCCAAATAGGATTGCTTTGCCCCAAAAAATCAGCTAGAGAAATCCCTGAGTCTAAATTCATTTTCTTTCTGAATAAGATCATTAATAACTTATAACCATCTCCCAATGACAATAAACATTCATAGCCCAAGAAAACAACCAAAAACCTACCCAATCCCCCTTAAGGGAAGTGGGATATCAATCTCATGGATTTCTTCTAGCTGTTTTTTGGGGCAAAGCAATCCTTTTTGGCCCAAAGGAAGTTGGGAAAAATGGTTAAGCAAACTAGCAATAACATTCGTGGTCCAATCTCTAAATGTTGAGAAATTCCAAGAAGTCTGAAATGCTAGGCCATTTGAGATCAGTAGCTTTCTTCAGAGCTATCTTGGGAGCAGGTTTTGATGCAGAACAGCAACTGAAGCAGTTTAAGTCTGGAAGAAGCAGAGTGCTGGAACAGATGTGTCAGCGTCTCAGCATGCTAAAGATGAATCCTGTCAGGTTTGATCCAGTATGACTAGGGTCTGCTTTTTGTTTTTTGGGTTTTTTGTTATAAAAATACATAACTTCTCACAAGCATTTTACAGTTCTATAATTGAGAAGTATGAGATGTGCAGGATGCACAGATCAATTAAGAATGGCTTTCTGCTCTTTGTATGAGCAGAAGAAGGGCATCTGTAAATCTTTATTCATGACATGAAAGGATGGCATGTATATGTCCTGGGGATTCTATAGCCAACAAGAATTATTGGCTATTCATAGACATCCATGTCTCAGTCAGTTTCAGAGCTATTCCCATGTAGTAGGATCAGCAATATAAGTTACCGTATTATTAGGATATTAGGCAATGCAAGCTAATTGTTAGTCAATGCATGGTCATATCAGACAATAGCTAATTTATCACAAAAATATACATCCTCAGTTTAACAGATAGATATGATTCTATAGATAATAAATTATTATATAAAGGTAGATAAGTCTTCAAAAACCTCAGAGACCTATGGAATATTGCATTTAGAAATGTTTTTATTATTTTAAAGATTCTTTGACAATGAGATATGTCATCTCCTGGCAGCACCCCGTACCTCAAAGAAAATGATGAGCATCGAAGAACCTCCATATGGAGATGGCTTCAAATGTGGCAAACCAGCCACCCAGGTAAAGAAAATGCCCTCTCTTCGTGACAGACATAATTGTGCCAAAAATGGGCAAGCTCAAATGCAGGCCAAGTCGACTGCCAAACTCTGCCAAGACAGGGTAAGCAAGTCCTAAATAGTTCCTGCTTCACATATGTCTGTCAAATATACTGAGCCAGAGGCTGAAGATGATGCTCGAATGTTATTGAGAGTTTTGGGTGCCTGTTCAGGCAGCAAACTGTCTCTGTCAATCTCCTATTTTTTGGAAGCTGCTAGTATGCGCTTCCTATTTACTCAAGTATTTAATTTATTCCTTCTCAAGTCTCTGATGGGGTTGAAGACCAGATAGTCAAAATTTTACAATTAGCTTAGTTGCTTAGGAAATAAATAAAGAGATGTTTTAGGTCTAGATAAATGTTTTTAGATTGATAGGTACAAACTACAATAAAGGTACTTATGTACAAAAATCTTAGACCCTCATAGATAGAGTAGATATTTTCTTCAAGATTGCCAAATACATTTAAACTAGATATTATATGTATGTGTGCGTGTGTGTGTGTGTGTGTGTGTGTGTGTGTGTGTATGGTCTTACCTATTGGTTTTTATAATTGTTTTATAATTATTCTTACTGTTAAAAAATGGTCTTTTTATTTAGACAGAAAAGGAAAATTATTGGAGGTTGATCTAATGCTAATTACTGACCCTCAAGATCTGGTTACTGCCCGGCGGATACACCCATCCTTGTTTGTGTAAACCTGCCTAAAACATTATATCTGATTGGTTCGTTAAATGGCCTATACCTGGGCAGAATAGGGTAGCATGGCTGAGGTTCCCAGGCTTTTGAAGGTGGAAGAATCACGAGAATCATGGGAGACAGAGAGGAAGAAGGAGGACACCACGATGGGTTAGCCTGGAGAAAAAAACCACATGGGGCCTGGGGAAGGACTCCAATATGGCATAAAAGGGCCCAGGTGAAGGATAAAAGCAAGTGTTTTAACATTATAGATGGAAAATAGAATGGTTAAGGAGGATGGCATTGGACGGGGGCTGGGAGTGGATGGTGAGGTTATTCAGACAGCGTAGGTAGTAAATAAGGCAATGATAAAATCTGACAGGTGTCTGTATCTTATTATTTTTCATAGTGAGTAAGATAATACCACTGCGACAATCATAAGGCTAATAACAAACATTATATAGCCCAACACCCATTTTTATTTACTATAACACAAAACCTAGAGGTAATTATATCAACCATTTGGTATAAGGGATATATTTGTAACGTTAAGATTTCAAAATAAGTACATTTCTAAAGAATTTGAACAACAACAAAAAAATTATCAAATGGTCCAATGAACTTCCAAAGTTGATGAACAGTGTCCACAGCATAAAAACTAAGAACAGTTGTCTCAAAACATGTAGTATATGAACTTCCCCTTATCTACGTGGCCTGTACAAGCTTCTGAATCTCACTGCCTTTTTTTTTTACCTAAAGCTAGAAGTAAGGAAAGCCTTAGGACAGTGTCTGCCCAACATGTAGTAAATATTCACTTCTTTGGAGTGGTGGCAGGAAACTGGGCAGTGCTGCCTGGACATTAGAACCCCAGACTATGTCCATGTAAACAAGTACTCAACCAATGTGCTTTGTCCCAAGCCCCGTGCTCTTTTAAATGGATGGTCTCTGTGGCAATAATTTGTACTAAATCCTTTTGTGGCTCCTCCCGAAGAGCGTGGAGTAGTTGAGATATTCTGACACATAGCAGGAGTTCTTCGACTTTGGGGAGGGATTTTTCTCTTTTGGTCATTTGCTGACATGAGCTTTGGTTCCTTTTGGAAAGAGAAAGGTTGTTTGACTTAAAGTTGAAACCTTTATGGTATTAGTATTGATTTATAGCCTATATATCTTACATTTTCTGTATAAGTGACATATTTTAGAAAAGTATTTCCCAATATTTCTTTAGTATAATACATAGGCTTAAATATCTTAAGCTGCATAATAGTAAGGTACCTGTGTGAATTTGTACCAATAAAGCATATCTTTGTCTCAACAAGCAGCTTGTTTCTGTGGGTTTGGCTGAAGTCCTGAAAGTATATTATTGACACAAGGTCTGCCATGTCAAGGAGCTTAGTGCCTCAGACTCATGGGTATGGCAGGGCCTTGCCCAAGTCAGGCTTATGTACAAACAGCTCCTCTTTAGTTAAAGCCCACGTGTACAGAAACTACCAACATCAGCTCCCTTCCCCCCTCCCCTGCCTACTGTTCGCCATAACCCCTGAGTCTCTCCACATTGCTGTTGGCGTGTCTCCATCAGAGCACACAGTCTGCGCTATCCCAGCCCTTCTGTGTGTGGGTCTGTCATGTCTTCGTTCCCCACTCGCCCCTATCAAGACAGTCCCAAGCCCTGCAGGTTGTGACAAACTTCCATACCTGAAAAACATCCTTGTAACTGTAGCAGTGAAGCATGTTTTTCAGTTCCAGGAAAGGGTTTATTATTGTGTGCACGTTTTCTTTTCAGATCAACAGAAACATTTAAAAAAGAAGATGATCTTGACAGTCTTATTAATGAAATATTTGAGGAGCCTAACTTTGACAAAAAATCTTTTGTAAGTTACATATTATAACTGTACAGTAATTCCTTCATTATTTAAGCTGCTTAGGATAGTCTTAAAAATTAGGGCACAGCAGCTATCCGGATGTAATCTTTTGACTTTTGAGAAGTTCAGGTAAAGAAATGATCCACTTGAAAGACTGTGGAAGGATAAACTATCAGAAACTCTGTGTGTGTATCTGTTCACTCCTCAAGAGTAAGAGATTAGAAAAGCTGTCACTGGGGAAGCCAGCTCACAGCTCACTTAGTCATTTAGATTTCATGGCAGTGTCTAAGAACAACTCTCTAAAAGGCCCAAAGCCATAAGCTTTCAATGCAGGAACGTTTTTTAGCATCTAGAATACAATGGTGTTACTGTTATTTCACAAGCCAGTGGATTTGACTAAATTGTAAATATTTTAATGTTTTAAATGTTTGCCTATTTTAGCTTTATAAAAAGTTCAAAAATGTAACAGCCATCTATACACTATGGTATGAGGAACTCATCATATATACTCGTTCTAAACATGAGTTAATGTTTTGCTATATTTTTTCCTCTAGACTTTTTAAATTTTACTGATGCTTTTTAATTGGTATACAAAGTAGTAGGTTTCCATATGCCTTTTCCTCTCCTCGGGGCATCACCCACAGATAACCCTGCTTAAGCTTTTTACCCATGTTCTAATATGCCCCTCTATTAAGGTATCCCCTGGCCCAATGGCCCTTTTCTTCTTTTTTGGCTTCTACAGGTATTCCATCCAAGTGACTGTCAGTCAAAAACAGTTTCTCACTGCTTAGCCCAACATGGCCTTGAATTTGAACTAATGACTAGCCTTCTGGGTGGTAGAATTATAGGCCTATGCCATCATGTTCAGCTGGACTTTTTAAATAAATAAAAATTGAAAATATAATTTGAGACCTCTGCAAATCATTTTGTGTACTGCCTTCCTTCCCAAATATAACTTCTACACATAGGCTTAAATGTCCTACATACAGTAAGGTACATTTTTAAATTTGTACCAGTAAACTCTTTGTCTTAGCTTATTTTCTGTGGGTTTGATTGGAGTACTAAGTGAATGTAAATTTCTATGTTAGTTTACTTTTTCCCCCCTGCTATATCCATGCCCATTGTCAGGAGGGCGTCTGAGCGTCCTGGAAGTACTGCTCCTCGCCCTAGTACATTTTTACACTGCTCTCAGACCCAGCCCAGAAACTCCAGCAATCAACAACTACATTGTGCCAGCTTAGAGTCACAACTGTGATTGTGTAGAGTACATAGGGCATGCTTCCCAAATGAAACTATTTTCCTGTTTAGCATCAAATAAAAATTGAGACATGGTAAAGTGAAATAGTTTTGCCTCTTAAACTCTGTCGACCACTAGGTGAAATAAAGGCATGTCTGTGCATAGTTTTAAATGCCTTTTCCCTGTCAGCTTCCTTTTGCTGGCGGTGGTCCTAGTATGTGGCTGGTTTATGAAGTTTGGTACTTTATACCAGTTAACACTTAATAAATGCTTACTAATGATGGTGATGTTGTTAGAACATACGGGACTACTGTTTGGTTATGACTAGGTAGCATTTTCCGTGGTCATATATTGCTTGATACCATTACATTTGATCAAAATTAATAATCCTGAGGTTGCACAGGAGTTTAGTTTAGCTGAATACCATTCAAGGCCTTTAAAATTGAGCCTAAAGTTTCCCCACACACAATTGAATTTTTCCAGAATGAAGTTTTAAGTAGCAGGCTCTTCATATTAAATCACAGAACCCTGGTATTAGCTAAAGAGGTTGGTATGAAGTAACTCTAAATCTTAGCCTTCATAACAGCAGTAGATCAGTTTCCTAGGCTAAAAACATTGTAATTTACAAATTCTTCAGGGAGCTCTCCTTCCCGACTGCCTTCAAAAGGTTTTGATGACTGTTTTGGGTTTCTAGAAAGAATACCACCAAATGTTTTATTTATATCATTTTAAAATATTATAAGGCAGAGAGAGTTGCAGTTCTCTAAGCCTTTGGCCTTTTATTGTTTTTGTTTCTTTGTTTAGCAAAAATTCAAATCCAAATCTTCAAGTAACACATCTGTCAGAGCTTCCATTCAAGGCCTCAGTAAAAGGTAAGTTGAGATTGCTTTGGGAATTCTGCAGTGAGCAAACGCCTTTAAGATAGGTTAGTAGAGCCTGTTACCATTTCAACAGCAGTGACATTGAAGAACAAAGCACTAGTTGGCCTTCAGTCAAAAGACCACTAGCAATATCTGGGAGTGTGTTTAGGATCTATGACCCCTTAGTGTAAAGGAAATTAAATAGGAGATTATTGCTATTGTAAATAATTTTCTGTTCTGTTTTTAAAAAGTATGAACGGTTTCTCAAAATTAATGTTCTGTTATATACTTTAGTATTTACTTTATTCTTTACGTAATTGGCACACATTTTTGTGTGACTCATTTTAACTCCTGAGTGTTCCTGGAGAGTGATCCTACAATAAAGATCTCCTCCCTGAAATAGTTGGCTTGCTAGGGAAAGCATATAATATGATCACAAGAACATAGACGCAATGAGACCAAATTAACTTCCCGTGTTTCTTTTGTTGTTGTTGTAATTTCTTTTTTTTCCATCTGCTGAACACATCTAGTTGCAGCCCAGTGTACCTCAGTGGAAGCGCCATTCCATGTGGGATTGGAACAAACACTTCACAGAGGTAGGGTGAGGGAACTGTGGTGAACTTTCTTACCGGGACACCTTGGCATCAGTCTGCTTTACCGTGAGAGCTGTGTGTTGTATTCGCCAGGCTAAGGACGCCTTGTTGACTCATTTAATAGTCTTGGGAATTAATTATTAAAGACTGAGCTTTATTAAAGGTGGCACATGCCTGTAATCCAAGCACGTGGGAGGCTGGGGCTGAAAGATTGCTACAAATTCAAGGCCAGCCCAGCCTGAGCCACACAGCAAGACCTGCTTTTTTGTTTTTGTTTTGTTTTAGGGAACATTGCATGTGTATTGCTCATTGTATTGATTCCCTTTTCTGAGGCCCCCTTGGAGGGCCTGGATCACTGAGTCCCACCCAGGTTTTTTTGTTTTTTTTTTTCTTTTGTAAATTTATTATTATTATTATTATTATTGTTGTTGTTGTTTATTACAATTTGTTCACCTTGTAGCCCAGTCATAGCCCCCCCTCATCTTCCCATTGTCCCTCCCTCCTTTCCTCTTCTTCCCCTATATCCTGACATTTCTTTTTTTTTTTTTGCTGCTTTTTAACTTCTTTTTTTTTTTTTTTTTATTTTTTTTTTTTTCAATGCAGTTTATTCAGGAACATTGAACAATCCTCGGACCCCGGGGAAAGCCAGCCCACAGCTTAAATAGCCTCTGGGTGCATCTGCACAGTCTCCTGGCCACCCAGGTTTTTACAGAGCACCAGGAGACTGTGCAGATGCACTTTCTTCCAAGTCAGAGGTGAAAGCAGCTAGATGCTAGACCTGATGCTTTTGCCTCACTGATTTGGCCAGAAAACATGAGAAGCTGAAGGTCTTCAGTAACCAGAGTTCGCAAGCATAGTCGCTTGACTTTACATGTTTCTAAACCAGAAACCTGCCGTTTCTTGTCTTTTCCCTCCCCCTCCAAGACACTGCTCTCTCATCCCTTTCCTTTTAGGCAGCCTTAAGCGTCAAGATACCGCTCACTGCAAACCCGTATACTTCTAGTACACTCTATTACCATTTGCACAGTTTGGGAGAAAACTTTGGTAAAAATCTTTGTTCTTCCCTGCTGCTTTTTGGTTCTGTGTTTAGCAGAAGCCCACCTACATTATTCATAACGTTTTGCCTAGTTGTTTTTAAAACGCTTTCTTATTTGTGCTCATTTTTAAGAAGAAAAGACTACATTAGATGATTGCATATTGAGCACATTTCTGGAGGGCTTTATTAAATAATAGAATTGGGGCCAAAAAAAAGCACTGTTGGGGGATTGGTGGTGCAGCTTGAATTCTAGGAAGCCAGGAAGGAAAAGCCATAGGACCAAAGTGAAATTGGGAGCCTTGGAAACTGGGTGTTGCCTTCTGAGTAAAAGAACTGGAAGCAGCTGAATCGCCATGCCCTGAGGCCTTTTCCAGCAAAGAACTGGAGATGAGAGACTGATCTTAGAGGAGGGCTGAGTCTTCTTGGTGTCTGTCCTCAATTTACAGTGTGAGCTCTGTTGGGCTCAGTTATTTTCAGAGCTATGACAACTCCAAGGCGGCCTCTGTCGGGTTACCAGGGACTACTGCAGGAGTTTCTGCTATCACCCACTCCAACTTGTCTAACCTCATACACATCCAGCTGGAGCTGCCCTCTGTCCCGCTGTAACTCTAAACTTCCTGCTGCCCCATCTTCCCTCTGAGTATCTTAGCGTCTGTTTCCTGTGTAGAATGGTGGCCCTTCCTAGTACATACCCCCTTTCGTTCTATGTGCTTTATTCACGTGCTACAGATTCATTTTCTTACTCCACTTTGATTTGTTGTTGATGATCTTGTTTGTTTCACCTTTTAAATGCTTTGAATGAACCTCTAAAGCCCTATGCTAGTTGACCAAAACAAAGTGGCCAGTAAGGAAGCAGGTAAAATAGATAGACAGACAGACAGACAGACAGATAGATGATATAAGTAATTACATGCAGAGCCTAAAAAGGAAGAGGTCTGGTGACAACATTCCTGTGTCACTATGCCCCACACCAACACTTAAGAGAGGCTGTTATCTTCTAAAGCTTTACTCAATATCCTTGCCTATAAAAGCCAAACATACTTTTTGCAGATATTGTGAGACCTTTCACAACATCGCAAGGAGGGGAAAAAAAGTCACTTGGACAACTGGGTGACTTGGAATTTGGGGGTTAAGGCAGAAGGGGATGCCGGATGAGTCATTTGAGCTATAGTTACCACAGTCTAGGGAAAAGAGCTGTGACCTATGTGTGAATGGCTCTAAGGCCAAGATGTCATATTTTAGATTTAGCATCTAGAAATGACAGAATTTGAAGAGTAAATGGACATGGTTCATAGGAAAGTTAATAACAACTTCCAGAAAGCCAGCAAGGTGGCTCAGCGGATGAAAAGGTACTGCAGCCAAGCCTCACGGCCTCAGTTGGATCCCCAGAACACACATGGTAGAAGGAGGGAACCAATTCCTGGAGCTTGTCCTCTGGCATCCACACACATCCACACAGAAATAAATGAATGAATGAAAAGAATTACATCCCACAAGCTCATGCACTGGAGAGTATGAGGCAGGAGGCTTGCTGCAGTTTGCGGGCAGCCTGGACTAGTAAAACCAGGCCAGCCATAGCTTCATACACAATTCTGTTTTTCTACCCAGTCCCAGACCAAAAAAAAAAAAAAAAAAAATGCTCCCAGGTAATATGTCCAGGGTCAGTGATACATTGTTACAAAGCCAAGGGCTCAAGTTGGTAACTTGATTCCTAACAGGTTATGCCTTCCTGTGTGCCTGTTTCTACTGTGTGGGAAAGGAAGACTCCTGACTGCTTTTCACTACTGTAGCTGCTGGTTTGTCTTTGTTTTGATGTGAGGCCTCATGTGGCCCAGGCTATCCTCAAACTCACTATGTAGCCAAGGATGACTTTGAACTCCTGATCCTACCTCTACCTCTCCAGTACTAAAATTTACAGGCATGTGACACCATACCTAGCCAGCCACTATTATTTTGAAACTGTCCAAGTATTAAGATTTTCTAGCCTACTGTGTAGGTCTGACAGGATTTAACCACGAACTACATGGAAGAACTGTATTTTGGGCATTCCCCCATAAACATCCATAAAATGGGGAGTTCTTATCAGTTGGGTAAACATATAAACACCGTCCTTAGTGTAGTCCCTCCATATTTCATAGGGAAAGACTTAGTTTATGCTTCATTGGAATCATGGTTTTATTTTATGCTAACATATTTGGCTTACAATAGCTCAGACGTGGCTATCACATTTAGTATTGGCCATATTTCAGATTTTAATTTTTTTTTTTGGTTACCAATATATTTTTTTTAATTTTATTTTTCTTATTAGTTACATTTTGTTAATTCTGTACAGATTTTAATTTTTTTAATCTTTTCCCAGGTTAGCAGTATGTAGCGTGAATCTCTCTTTGGGGATCAGGCAGGAATGGTGAGCAACCAGTACCCTGGCTTTGTATTGTGATGTTTGCTAGATTAGATGCTGCCCACAGTTTGGAACATGATGTGATCATGCGGTGGAGTCACAAATATAAAAGTAATAGTTATGAAAGAAATAGTCGTAGGTCCCAAAACTAAGTACTAATTTGTATGTTCCAGGCATGAAGGAAGCCAGGTGTGTTACACTTGTTTGTTTTATTCATTAGCTTCCTGGTTAAGCACCAGTGTGTGGTTAATGTTGATAGAAAGGAGACAGTAAAGGGCAGTAGTGGGAGCATGGTGTTCTTAACAAATGTAGATAAAGCTGAGGCATCCTTTTCCAGTCAATCAGGTTCTCTTTTAACATATTTGCAAATTACTTGCAAGGCTGGATTATCCCATCAGCCAGCACTTGTCATGATCTAACAGAGTGGATCATAGCAGCCGAATGACTTCTTTATGTGTATGTGTGTGTGTGTGTGTGTGTAATTTTTATTTTTTTAATATTAGTTACAGTTTGTTAACTTTGTATCCCTGCTGTATCCTGCTCCCTCTCCCCCTCCCAATCCCACTCTCCCACCCTCATCTCCTCCCTGCCCCTTTCCAAGTCCACTGATAGGGGAGAACCTCCTCCCCTTCCATCTGGCTGCAAAGTCCTCCTCTGTGGCCTAGCAGGGCTGCTCCTCCCTGGCGGGGGGTGGGGGGGTCAAAGAGCTCGCCATTGAGTTGATGTCAGAAATAGTCCCTGTCCCCCTTATTAGGGTACCCACTTGGATATTGAGCTACCAAGAGCTACATCTGAGCAGAGACTCTAGGTTGCATCCATACATGGTCCTTGTTTGGAGAAACAATCTCATAAAAGATCCCTGTGCCCAGATATATTTGGTCCTTGTGGAACTCCTGTCCTCTCCAGGTCATGTTAACTCCCTCCCCCCTTTTTTTGTTTAATTCTCTCCAAAGGTTTGGTTATGAGAATATCTGCTTTGATACATTGCTAGGTAGTTTTTCAGAGGCCCTCTGTGGTAGGCTTCTGTCCTGTTGCTTGTTTGCTCCTACATCCAATGTCCATCCCATTTGTCTTTCTAAGTGAGGATTGATCTTCATACCCTGGGTCATCTTTCTTGTTTCTCTTCTTTAGGTGTATAGATTTCAGTATGTTTATCATATCTTATAGGTCTATATAAGTGAGTGTATACCATGTGTGTCTTTCTGCTTTGGGGATACCTCACTCAGGATGATCTTTTCTAGTTCCCACCATTTGCCTGCACATTTCATGATTTCCTCGTTTTTAATTGCTGAGTGGTATTCCATTGTGTAAAAGTACCACAATTTCTGTATCCATTCCTCAAGCCGAATGACTTCTTAGCTGAACGTTGGTTTTAGTTTTCTTAGAGGACAGTATTTGTCAGAAAATACGGCAGTGTGAATAGATTCGATAAAGTACTAAATTTTAAATTAAATTAAAAAGTATATTTAGCATAATGATTGAAATTTCATGACCCACAAAATGTCATGAAAATCTAAATTATGGTTCCCACAATAGCAATAATTCAGGCAAACTGCACATATATATTAAGGCATTAAAGTTAACACTCTGTTGTGAGCATGTAATAAACTACATCTGCATAGGAACACAAGTTATGGGAGCCTTGGGGACCATCATTTGTATTTCCTGACTCACATTCCGAATTTGATTCAAGGGTTGTGAATGGGACTGTGTTGAAATTCCACAGGAACTGACAACTTGAACAATCACTAACAGTTTAAAAGGAGATGCTTATGAAACATTGTAAATGTTTAGTTACTGTAGTGACTGAGACTTTTATAAATATTAAGCATTCATTCTCAAGGAAACTTTCAAACTCAACGTTTGTCAGTATTATTCCAGTTTTGAAGCTACATATCTGAAGTTTGAGATAGTCTCATGTAGTCCAGGCTGGCTTTGATCTCACCATATACCAGTGGTGACCCTTCTGCCTCCATCCTAAAAGTACTGAAATTACAAGCATGTACCACCTCGCCTAGCCTGAACTTCAAAGGAAAAAAAAAAAAAATCTAATGATGGGTTTGTTTTATTTGTTGCAGAAATATTACTGGAAAAAAGTATATTAGTAATATATATTGAAACAACACACTATCAAAAAGAGCAAAAGCAAAATTGGAAAATATAAAGAAAAATTGAGTCACAAAGAAATTACTTGACTAAAGCACTTTGCGTTCAGAGCCAGTGCCTGCACTGCCTCACTAGTCACATGGAAACTATCTTGCTTGTTTTTCACTTTGTTTTCACTTGTAAGTACTTTGTGTATAGGGTTAAAGCAATTGATTGTGTTGAAAAGTTTTCTACATTATTACTGTGTGTGCTCTCTCTCTCCCCCCCCCCCTTTTTCCCTTTCCCTCCCTTTCTGTCCGTCTCTTCTCCTCTTCCTGTGTGTATCTCTTAACAATTCATCAGCTTTTTATTAAATATATTTGTTGAATCTGTTTGTTAAGCATTTTTAAATAATGAGAGTTTCTGCTGCTGCAGCACAATTCATACTTTTAAACTCGCTATGCAGGGTCACTTCCTACCATGTTACCTGTTTACATCACACTCTACTTCATGCTACCTACAGGAGACTTTTCACTTCAGCCTAGACAGCGCTGCGTGCCTTAGTCTGTCCTTGCTCTCCAAGATAGTCATAATCTTGCTCTTCAGTGCATCTTTGCCATCGGGGTACCATCTTTTCCTCCCTCAAATAACCCACAGCAGTTTTTAAAGAAGCTACTAACATACACCTAAATCCAGGCTGCCCCCTGTTCAGAATTCCAACCCATCTTCTCCCAGTACTCCTAATTTTGTTACCCTAAATCTATTATTTCATTCAAAGCACCTTTCATCTTCTAACACACTACTGACTTAGTTACAGTGAATACTGTTTAGTTCACCTGTCACTAGAATCTGAGATATCACAAGCACATAGATTCTCAGCAACTTTTTAATGGGCAGATGAAAGCGCTGATGCCAGATGTTTTGGAAACAAGTGATGGCTCGGACATTGAAATAGCAGTTTATGAAAGAGCTTTGTTTCAGTGTAGCATTTCACACCTTTAATCTGCCAATCCACTCTTCATCTTATGTCCCTGTAATATTCATTTATATATGTATATTATGCAAGACCTTTATAAGATAGGCATGAAAATTAAGCTAGAAGCTTTAAAAAAAAAAAAAAACTGGGTCTTGCTGTGTAGCCCTGGGTGGCTTAGATCTCACTGTAAAGATCAGGCTGGCTTTGAAATCACAGTGCTAGGCTATCTCCTGAGTGCCAGGATTCTAGGGGTGTGCCACCATATCCAACCAAAAAGCTTAAACATATAAGCCGCTCTTTAGTACAGACAATTGCAGTTGATTAACCCATGCCTTCTGCTGCTTATGCAGTTACCTGGAGCGTGTCAGTGTATCTTCATACTCAAGCAGCGATGCGTTTTTCTTTTTCTCTGACAGAGCATGTGACCGACTTCGTTGTGTAGCCTGTGATTTCCGGGTAGTGAGCTACAGTGACTACGTGTGGGACGAGTCATGTGACTACCTGTTCTTCAGGTAGGTTTCTGAAGGGCTGCATCCTGTGGAAAGTGTGCCAGGGCTCTTCACTTCCCGTGTGTGTGTGCGTGTGTGTGCGTGTGTGTGTGTGTGTGTGTGTGTGTGTGTGTGTGGTGGTGGTGGTGGTCTGCTTGTCTAGTCATGGGTCTCTAGGTCTCGTCCGTCTCATCTCCTTTCACTCTGTTGTCAGCCTACATAAGGATGTGTTTTGAATGAGAGTACAGAAGCAACCTCATTGATTTTTGTGTGCACAACCTTGTTGAGACCATTCTTTGTACGCTCACTGTCAGGGCAGAGTTCCGAGGATGCCGTTACTGTGCCCAGTCTTCTTTTGTTTACAGATGCCATCTTCAGGACCCTCCATTATCCAAATTCTCTCCAACCTTGTCTCCCTCCAGTGGCTCCATCCCTTTAGCTACATCACAGCCCTGGGTACCTCGTTCCTTCCCTCTAACTTTGCAGGTTCTATCTCCTGACACATCTGACCCCATTTTCTCTCCCCAAACCCTGCCTGACCTTCTAAGTGTGGTTCATCATCAGTCTCACATGCTTCTCTCACCACTCTCTGAGTTTGGAGATAAACTCACTTGTGCATTCATGTGTGCATAATACAAAATACACAAACACGTGGAATAATATAATTTCAGAAGTGTCACAGTCTTGACCCAAAAAAGTCTAGTGTAGCGCCAAAATCCCAGGTTCAGACCACCTACTCTTAGCTTCATCCCCTTTTACTCTCACATTTGGAAAATTAACTTTAAACTTCAATTCTCCTTTGGATTTTTTTGGTATAAGGGTTATGCTATTCACTATCTCCTGGTTAATCTAACAAATGGTTAAATAATTCTCATAAGTCACCAACATGGACATGAGTTTTTATAATACTAGCATAGGACTGTAAGATGTTTGTAACACCAAAACAGTAGCAAGCACAGGCACAGAGTAAGTTTATAAGTAATTGACTTGGTATGTGAGAAACACACAGTGTCTTGGTCTTCCAGAATGGCAGGCATGGTGGTACACTCTGGAAACTGAGGCAGAGGACAATGAGTTTAAGACCAGGCCTTACCACTAGAGAAAAGACACACTAGCTAGTTTACTCTAGATTTTTGGTAGTCGCATTTTAAAATATAGTTTACCTAAAATAGTGATTACAAGAATTACTACACTGTTAAAACTAAATTAGTGATTACATAAATCAATAAAAAATAAAGTCTAAGCCCTCAGAGATACTTAGGAATATGTTTAAAAGACAAGAGAACAACAACTAAAGAATCTGGTTATCTCAACCAAGATGCAAATCACTGATGCATCTATTTTGTGTAACTCCTTAGCTTTTCTTTGTCCAACGGACATTCTTGAGCCACCCTCAGAAACTGGGCTCGGGAGGTGAAGAGCATCCAGGGCCTGCTCTGCAGACACAGTTCTGAGAGGGAGCTGAACATCACACTGACAGTGGGGAAGGGGTGCATGCTGGACAAACACTGTGAACTGAGTCATGTCCCTCGCGCTTAGGGACATTTTAAAGACACGGAGACATGAAATCATGGCATGAGTGAGAAGTACTCTGGACAAGAGCAATAGACAGCAAGAGCTGAAGTGATATAGAAGGTAAAAAGGCCAGGAAAGCAGTAGTGAGGAGCTTAAGTGTGATCCTTTCAGCGGTGGCTCACGGCTGAATGCTTTTAATTTATTCAGATTTTAATTCTCTGGCTCTGTGTAGCTGGCCTGGAACTTAGCATAGCAAGCTGTCCATGAACTTGTAGCATCTTCCTGCCTGATTTCTGGTGCTGGGTTTACAGGCATTCACGACCACACTCAGCTTTTAAGAGATACAGATTACCTTATGGGGAAGCCAATGGAGAATCACGAGGATTAATGAAGGGTGTTAGAGCAATACAGGAGTGAAGTGTTAGGAATCACAGCAGTGAGAAAGGCCGAACAGAACCTGTGTACCAAAGAGAGATCTTGTCTAATTCTGGCAATGGAATGTGAGAGGCAGTCAGCATCTTAGGAGAGTCTTACTAGGCTTCTTTCTTGGTTCACACAGATAGAGTGTGCAAGGGTTCTTTTAAAGGAAGAAGCTAGACATTGAACTACAGGTACTGTTGAAATGGTCTGTGAAATTCTGGGAGGAATCACAGTTGAAGCCAGGAGACTGGACATGATCACCCAAGAGGGCAGCTTGGAAGAGGCTGATGCAGAACTGGGGTCCTTTTTGTTAAGGAAATGCTTTGAGGCTGATATGGTAAAGGATGGGTATGTCAGGGCTAAGAGCAAAAGAGTCCCGAATACTGACAAGAAAAGAGTTTGTGTAGGAGGAGGAGGACCACCTCCTTTGTGTCAGAGAGGAGGCAGTAAGACATTTGAAAAAGTAGTAGAAAATAAATGAAACACGAGAAAAACAGGGACTGATTCCCAAAGGGAAATCATGGTAGTTAGTGAGTAGAAGGTTTCAGAGTCCTTCAGACACTTCTCAGAACATGCAAGCGTGTGTTTAGTAGTGCCAGGTACATGCTTGTTAAGCGTGTGTTTAGTAGTGCCAGGTACATGCTTGTTAAGCGTGTGTTTAGTAGTGCCAGGTACATGCTTGTTACCGTGGTGCTGTTCAGTTGCTTCATTGTGTTACTGTAAGTCAGGGAAATAACTATTTGCTAGTTTTCACATGCTTTAGAACTTTGTAAAAGAAACCTACACTGGATTTACTGACCACCCTGCCACTACAGCTTAATAAAATGCTTGTATTTTTCTATTAAATCATGTGTTTACCTTAAAAGAAAATAATGGCATAGTTTATATTCTACACTTTTAAGATAAACACTCCTTAAAGAATACTTGAAAGATCTTATTGAGTCCCCTGGTATCCATGACTCCTGTATCTAAAGTCTCTAAGCAATCAGTAAATAGCAAGAGCTAAGGTTAGCAAAGTACAAGGTAGATTGAATAAAGGAGGTATGACCTTCCATTAACGTAGTTTTTCATCCTAATAAAACCAGATTATCTGTTCTTCCTTTAGTTCTCTATAACCCTAGCTCGGTCACAACTGGTCAAAGTGTCACTTTCCTAAACTCATAGACAGCTGGCCCAGAAACTCTCTAGGGTTTTGTTAAGTTCTCACCATCTAAACAGTGCCTGAATTTGCACACTGCGGTAGTGAGTGTGATACACACTGACCACCAGAGGGCACTTTGGAAACTGCCTTCTGAAGATACTAAGTAATGGAGCTTGGCCACCAAGCTTCCTTAGTATTTACACTGCATTTCAGCTTTTCTCTTTGCGTTTTTTCTCCACCAACATTTTACTTCTAGCTTGTTCAGTTTTATTTTCCAAAGATTATGTTCATAAGCTCATGGCATGAATTATCATAAAGAGTATAATTCTCTTTAATAACTAAACTAACAGTAACTTCTGTATTCTTTTAATGCAATCAAACCCAGTGGTTTTCATTTTAATAATTGTCTTTCTCATCTCGTTATTTTTGTACGTTATTAACACTTCAGGATAGGGGCTTTGTTGCTGATATAATAAATAAGCAGATCATTTTAAGCAAACAAGAAACAGTCTGAGTTCAGCATTGAGAATTAACAGACTCCTTTTCCCAGTAATAGAAGCATGCTACAGCTAAAGCAACAGAAGCCCACTGCCTCTCTGCCGCCTACCATAGGTCTTAATGGCACAGGTATCTGAGGAAGGAGTGAGCCTTCTCACTTCTCATCCTGTTCTCATTCCTGTTCTCACTCATCACAGATGAGTGCCATCAGTAGTTCTTCAGAACAGTCACTCTAGAAGGTTGCCATTGGAAAGCAGACTATTAAAAAAAAAAAAGAAAGAAAGAAAAGCAGACTGTCAGAAAAATGCCATCAGAAACAGACAGCTAAGCCTGTCTCCTGCTGCAAGTGTAAACAGACAAAGGTTGTTTTTTAGTTGAAGAGGCTGCAGGAAACTAAAACATCAAACATTAAATACAGACACAACTCTTAAGCCTGTCTATTTCTCCACAGAAACAACATGCCAGAATTCCACAAACTCAAAGCAAAGTTGGTGAAGAAGAAAGGAGCACGGGCTTATGCCTGCCAGTGTAGCTGGAGAAGTATTGAAGAACTGACTGAGCTGCAGACAGATCATGAGCTTCGCTGGGTTTGTGGTAAACACTGAGAGTGCACGTGTTCCAGTGGCTGCATCCGTGAGAACAAGCTCCGCTCGCTACCCACGGGGGACAGTGCATAGCAGTGTTGTGCCCTTTGGGAAAAGGCAACAAATTTCATGTAACTACACATATTTTTGAAGACCAAATGGATTGGGAAAGACCTGTGACACCTTGGCTTCACTCCTTTTGACATGGACATTTTACTTAAAAGGTTACAAATATCTGAACACACTCGCCTGTCTCCTTCCAGGGACTGAAATTGTGACATTCTGTGCAGATTTACAGCCCTTCCAAAGCAATGGCAGTACTAGCTAATGCTCTCTAAAACTTTGCGCGTGTGTCATCATGAAGAGTACCCAGCTGGCAGGGCAGAGTGGTCACTGTATATGAGGGTTCACAACTCCTCCTGCTCTGAACCATTATTATCAGAGACCGTACGTTAAAAGAGCAGGTGACCATCGGTTAACTGAAGGATCGTCAGGGGTACATTGTAAACCTGCCTTACGTGTATCTCGCCCGGCCTCACCACCTCAGCTCAGTATTACAGTAGTAGGAGTAGTGACAGTGATGTTAGCAGTTTTAACTTACATGCCCTCCTTCGCTCACTGCAGTGTCAAGAGTTGTTTAGTTTCCTGTTGGCAAATATCATTTATATATAAAAGATTTGTGATGCAACTAAAATTACTAAACTACAAGTAAGTCATTGTTGGACTTTTCACGTATACTCCATAGTTCCAGATGAGTAGCAGGCAACACGTAGACTTTCTAGTACCACCAGGCTGACGTTATGACCAAAGCCTAGCCAGTGGGTAGCTGCTGGGCTCCTGCTGCTACCACTGAGAAGAGAGGCACTGGGTCATAGTAACGGTCAAGAAATGCGTTCTCCGCGCTTCACCTCCCAGCCCCAGACACAGTTCAGCACCTTTCTAGTCTGCCAAAATTCTCCTCTGTGTCTGCTTCCCACATGTGTGTTACTTGGTTTAAACATGTGGCGCAGGGCACACAACACAGATAGTTTTGTCTTAACTCCATTCCAGCCATCCAACAAAACTCTGGTAGCTGAAAGACTTTTCTTTTCCTAGGCGGGGAATCTCAGCTCAGTGGTAGAGTACTTGCATTGCATGTGCAAGGCCCTGAGTTTATTCCCAGCAGTACCAAAAAAGGAAAGAGAGAGAAAAGCAAGCTTTTCCTGACCATGACACTTTTACGTATTTATAAAATTTTAATTGTAGCAAAAGAGGTCTCAAAGTGGCTGATACTGGTATTTTTGTATTAAGATATACTTAAAATTTTATCTTTCAATAAATATTTTTATTCCTCAAAATTATATCTCTGTGTGATTATGTAAGAAACACGGAAAAATTTTTATTGACAGCGTGTATTCTCAAAAACCAAAAGAGCAGTAGCATGCACGTGCATACACAGAGACTTGTGAAGGCCAAGTGAGTTCAGCACAAGAGTTACACACTTGTAACCCCAGCACCAGAGGGACTGAGGAAAGAGGATTGTGAGTTCAAGGCCAGCCTGGGCTATATCAGTGAGCCACTGTCTCAAAAATAAAAAGTTTGAGAGAGAAAGAAATCCTACAGAACTTAACAGATTCGCCGTACTGCTGCTTTCTTTTAATTCCAGTATGTACATTACTGAACCAGTAATTTGAAAATATTGTTAGAGCCATGCATGGTGACCCAGTCCTAGTGCTCAGAAGGCAGAGCATGGTAGATCTCTGAGTTTGAAGTCAGTCTGGTTTAGAGAGGGGGTCGGGGAGGCCTGGTATTTTCAGTCAAAAATATTTTGTCTCTAGAGGAACAATATGGGAAATTGAACACATTGCTCATTCTATACAGTGACAGCTGTGATTCTCCAATATCAGAAATGCATGTGTCAGGCACCAAGGCCTGACAACCTGAGTTCAAGCCACAGTCCTCTGACGTCCCTACAATACTGTTTCCTGACCATGACATCCCGTACACATACACACTTGCTCTCTCTCAGTAAATGTGAGGGTTGTTTTTCTTTTCTTTTTTTAATTTTAGAGCCAATTTCACTTAACATTCTTGATGGAGGCAGTAAAAATTAACTATTAATCTCACTCCTCAAAAACACATTTTAATGTAATTTTTTTAGGTTTATTTTTAAATGCATGGGTGTTTTGCCTACTTGCCATCTATTCCCTTTGGGGGGGGGGGAGCCAGGGCACTGTGGGACCAGGAAGAGCCGGGCCATAGCAGAAGGATCATGCCACATCAACCCTGGAACTCTCATCTCCAGAGCCGTGAGAGTGAGGACCACTCCCTCCCCTCCCCTGGGCCTGCACAGGCTAGTCCCAACCTTGGCTACCACCATAGAAGATCGCTGCAGCCAGGTTAAACTTCCCTCTCCTTATAAGGTCATGTCCAGCAAGCACCTGGAATTCCTCTTCATGCAAATAAGACATGCCAGCACCTTCGCCCCTGCCAAGGATGTGCACTCATCCTGACAGCCTCTGCCAGCTCCCCAAAGATTTCAATAGCCTTCGTCCCCTCACCCCTCTATCCCCCATTTAAACAAGCTGCTCAGTGAAGCTGCCTCCAAATATCTGCTCTTTTTGTTCACCCACTGCCTGAGGCCTCCAGCACCCCACCACCCTTCAGTCTCCCTCTCAGCCATCAGTGGTGAGGGCTGGTGATCATGCCGTTACGGGTAGGGGGATGGAGTGGAGAGGCAGGTACAACTTGTTTTTGTTCTAGAGATTTCTAGGTGTGCTGTCACGTTTCTGATATAAAATCCCTCTGATTTCTTTATGTAGGCACTGAGTGCTGTGAACCACCTTTATTGTCCTGTAAGTTCAGACATGTTATGTTTTCTTTTTCATTCAGTTCTAGAAAGTCGCACATTTCTTTCCTGTTTTCATTTTTTTTATTCCGTAGTGACTTGTTCGGTTTGACTTAGTAAGCCGTCTCTTGTTTCTGATGTTGATATCCAGCTTTAATCTGTGGTGGTCAGATAGAATGCAGGGTGTTAGTTCAACTTTCTTGCATCTTTTGAGACTTGATTTGTGTCCAAGTATGTTGTTAGTTTTAGAGAAAGTTTCATGAGGTGCTGAGAAAAAGGTATATTCTTTTGTGTTTGGTTGAAATTTCTGTAAATATCCGTTAGGTCCATTTGGTTTGTAGTATCAGTTAGCTCCAGCATTTCTCTGTTTAGTTTTGTCTGGATGGCCTGTCTGTTGGTTAGAGTGGGGTACTGAAGTCTCCCACTATCGATGTGAGGATCAATGTGTTATTGAAGCTTTAGTAGTATTTCTTTATGAATTTGGGTGCCCTTGTGTTTGGTGCATAGATGTTAAGAATTACAATGTCCTCATGGTGGATGTTTTTCTTTGATGAGTATGTAGTGTCCTTTCCTATCTTGGATTAGTGTTGGTTTGAAGTCATTTTGACAGATATTAAAATAGCTTCTTAGGTCCATTTGCTTGGAATATCTTTTTCCATCCTTTTACCCTGATGCAATGTCTATCCTTGGTGTTTAGGGTATGTTTCTTGGGTGCAGCAGGAGGGATGGATCCTGTTTTCACATGCATTCTGTTAGTGTGTGTCTTTTTGTTGGGGAATTGAGTCCATTAATGTTAAGAGGTGTTGGTGAACAGTGTTTATAAATTCCTGTTATTTTGGTAGTGGTGGTGGACTTGTAGATAGATATTGCTTAAATTTGATTTTATCATGGACTCCCTTATTTTCTCCATCTATGATAATTGAAATTTTTGCTGGATATAGTAGTCTGGGTTCAAATCTGCAGTTTCTTAGAGTCTGCAGCATACCTGCCCAGGCCTTTCTGGGTTTTAGTCTCCACTGAGAAGTCAGGAGAAATGCTAACAGGTCTGCCTTTATAAGTTTCTTGGTCTTTTTCCCTTTCAACTTTTAAATATTCTCTCTCTCTTCTGTATTGCTTTAGTGTGCCAAATGTAGTGTGCTTTTAGTGCATTGATTGTTATGTACCAAAGGGACTTTCTTTTCTGGTATACAAGTGTTTGGTGTTTTGTCTGTCGGCTTTTTGTACTTTGAGAGACATCTCCTTCTTTAGGTTAGGGAATTTATTTTTTTTTTTTGTTATGATTTTGTTGAAAATATTTTCTGTACCTTTGACATGGCTTTCTTTTCCTTCCTCTGTTATTCTTAGATTTGGTCTTTTCATAGTGTTCCAGATTTCCTGGATGTTTTGTACCATGAGATTTTTTAGATGTAATATTTTCTCTGACCATAATACCCTTTTTTTCTATAGGATCTTCAGTGCCTGAGATTCTCCTCCATCTCTTGTATTCTGTGGGTGAGGCTTGACCCTAAGGTTTCTGCTCAGCTCCTAAATGTTTTATTTCCAGATTTCCCTCAGTCTGGGTTTTCTTTATTGATTCTATCTCTACTTGCAGGTCTTGAACTGTTTTGTTCAGAATTTCCTTCCATTGTTTGTTTTCATTGGCCTCTTTAAGGGATTTATTCATTTCTTCGCTAAGGACCTCTGTTATATTCATAAAGGTCTTTGTCTTGTGCGCCAGCTGTAATGCAGTATTTGGGGTCTGCTGCAGTAGGGTGGCAGGCTCCAGTGGAGACATACTGGATTGTGATTTTGCACTAGTGTCTAGGCCTCTGGGCTCAAGAAGATTGTAATCCTGGGTGCTGATACCTGGTCCTGTCTTTGTTGTGGGGGTGTTTTGTTCCTTGGTTTCTGTTGCCTCCTCTGGGTCTTAGAGGAGTGTGGAGAGTTCTTTGCCTAGCAGGAACTTATTCCTGGATCCTGATAGGTGTGGCCACCATTTCCCTAGCCAGAGTCTTACTGTTGCATGTTTTAAGTGACTCACCAAGGCAATAGCAGTTCTGGAGAAATGGTGACACTTGGAGTGCTCAGCAACATTGGAGATCACTCATGAGTTTTCTGGGTGAGATCCCGATTCTGAAGATGTCACTAACTTCACCACCAGACGTGGATTTTGTCACAGCTGCATAACCTTTAATCAGTCTTCCGCAGAATTCTATGATCTTCACAGCATCCAAAAATCCTGAGAAATCAGTCCCAGCACATTTCATGTGCTCATATTTGTTTTGTGTGTAAAATGCCCTTCAGAAACAGAAAAATGATAGGGAATATATATCATTGAGAACCTTAGTCTGTGTCATACAAGAAAACACATTAGAATAAAATTGTAACATTACATAAACCAGTGCTATGCAGTGAAGAACAACTTTTATGGGATTGATGCTTCAATTAAATTTTGCTCAATATTTGGCATATTTTCACTGAGAAGAGTCACGAGGATAAATATGTGAGGGTCTTCCTACTATGTTTTCCTTTCATTTATTGCCTTGGTTCTAAGCAATTATTTAGGTGGTCGTCTCGACCTGTTAGTGAATTAACAGTAAAAATAAGTAACTTTTAGGTTTTTTATTAAACTGGAAATCCACATAGAGATCTAATTTTACAAATAAATGTTCACCAAGGGGAAGAAGACGTGAGAAGTAAAGGGGAAGGGAGGAGAAAGAATCAGCAGAGGAATGTCACCAGATGATATAATAAAATTCAACATGAATCCCACATTCTGATAGAAAAGACAAGATGAGAGATACACACGGGAAAATGAAGACGAGATACCCTGAAGGAAATTCTTGTGCAGCCTCAGTATTCAGTAATACGAGGAGACTTTACAGCTCTCTCACTCGCACACACATTGTTCTCCCGACTTCTGGTGTCATGTTTCTATAGCCACAGAGACGCTCTTATGGATCACGTTCTTAAGAGTGTGAAAGGGTCCTGAGGCCAAAAGCGTTGAGAACCACCACACAGTCTTGACTGCCCGGCTGCTCGCACCCACCACAGCATGGTGATGTGGACTCTTCTTCCCTCTGCTTTTCATCTGGGGAGGATATATGGCAACCCTTTAAACCTTCCTACAACTGTAATCTGGCTCAGACATTTATGCCACTATCTCCCCAGGACACTGGAAGCCATTGTGTTCTGAGTTCATTTGAAAAGAGAGAATTTGACCTAATGCCATTAAATATTCTTCTGGCTTAAATAATATGAGTGCTGTTCCTTTAAAATTTTTTAAACACTCAAACACACACCCTGAAGCCTGGTGTGTTGATAACTGTTGTTCCAACAATCAGAAGACAGAAACAGAAAGAGTACCTGTGAGTTCAAGGTGAGTCCAAGGTCCGGAGTGGGCTGCTGTCTCAAAAAAATGGAAAAGGGGATTGTCTCTGATGTGAACTCAGTGGTGGGCTCTTTGACCTCTCCCCACCCCACCCCACCCCACCCCACCCTTGAGGGAGGAATAGCCTTGCTAGGCCACAGAGGAGGACATTGCAGCCAGTCCTGATGAGACCTGATAAACTAGGATCAGATGGAAGAGGAGGAAGACTTCCCCTTTCAGTGGACTTAGAGGGGGCAGGGAGGAAATGAGGGAAGAAGGGTGGGATTGGGAGGGAATGAGGGAGGGGGCTACAGCTGGGATACAAAGTAAATAACCTGTAATTAACATTAAAAAATTGTATATACATACACACACACACACACACATATATGTGTGGGCTATATATATAATGGAAAAGGGGAGTGGGGAGTTGGTTCTGTGGATAAAAGTTCTTGTTACACAAGCCCTGGGACCTGGATCAGATCCTTGAAGCCCACATAAAAGCCAGATGCAGCCACCTGAGTACCTGCCATCCCAGCATTCCTACAAGATGCCTTAGCCTGGAGCGACAGGAAAAGGTTCCGAAGTTCCAATGCCCAGGCCGCAAATCCAGAAAGTCTGACCAGTGGTCTGCAGTGACACCCAAGCCTCACTACTGTTTAAAAATCTCCCGTTTATTCTCATGTGTATTCTCGAGTGTTTAGTTAGGGTCGCCGTTGCCGTGATGAAACACTATGCCCAAAAGCAACTTGGGCAGGAAAGGGTTTATTTCACTCACAGTTCCATCTAACAGTTCATCATCAAAAGCCGTGAGGGCAGGAACTGGAGCAGGGCTGGAACCTGGAGGCAGGAGCTGATGCAGAGGCCGTAGAGGGGTGCTGCTTACTGGCTTGCTCATCATGGCATGCTCTGCCTGCTCTCTCTTAGAACCCAGGACCACCAGCCCAAGGATGGCACCACGCACAATGGGCTGGGCCCTTGCCCATCAATCACTAATTAAGAAAATGCCCTATAGCCAGATCTTACAGAGACATTTTCTCATCTGAGGTCCCCTCCTTCCAGATAACTCCATCTTGTGTCGAGTGGACATCAGACTATCCAGTACACCATGTTTGCTTTCTGATCAATGTAAAAGTGCACACATTTAAGACAACTTTCTGCCATTGTTCTAAGGTAGATTTTCTCCTTTGGCATAAACTCTTTTTTTTTTTTTTTTTTTTTTTTTGGCCCCACCAAGCTTTATCTGATAGCAGGAAACCCAACATGACCCATTTGAAGGGAGCCCTCAAAGCCCAAATGAATTCTGTACCAGGTGGATAGCAAGGGAACGAAGGGGCCCTAGGGATCAGACAGGAGTATGGCTAAGTAAAACAGCTCTTTCCAAAGGATTTATCATAACTGACCTTTTAGATCTGATGTCTTTGACTCAGTCACCAGACATTAGAATCCGTAGGCTGACTTGTGGACTCACACTATTGCACAATCTGGGGAGACAACGCTGGACATCTACTTGTGGCTCATCATTGATTCTGAGGTGACCAGAATGGAAACTGCCTGGCTGTGTAGAAGTCTATGGGCTAGAAGTACACACTGCTCCCAGACGGGAAAAGGAAAGCATGTCTCTTAAAACTTCCCCTTTCATAGCTCCAAATTCTTACTGCGACGGGTACGTGGCTCAGTCACCAGGTTACACGTTTAGTCAAGGGAGCTGGCAAAGGAGGGAGGCCCTGAAGCCTTACCTGGGGAAAAGGAAAGGACGAGGCGGCATCAGGCTTGTAGGCCCAGCACTCAGGGCCCTGCGGTTAGCCCCAGAAAGTGACAACGTGGCCTGTAGGGGGCAGACCTGCACCAAAGACCACGTCTCCTTTCTCAGCTTTGGGCTCTTGGGAAAAGTGCCTAGAGTTCTAAAACTCAGTTTGGTTTGGTTTGGTTTGTTTGTTTTGTTGTTTTGTTTTGTTTTGTTTTCATAAGATCCCGCCTGCTGTTGTCACCAGTGACTGTTATTTTTCCTCTGGGTGAAACACCCTATTCTAATCCACGCGGCTGCTCCCGGGCAATAAGCACCACTTTGCAAGGCTTGCTGGGGACTTGAAGATTTCTGCCCCAGAAGCACTTGGAGCCACCTCGAAGAATCAGGACAAGTTAACTGACTCAACTGACCAAACTCTTCATGTAACACTTCAGGAAAGATGAGGAGTCCCAGAGAGAGAACCAAAGCAATTCCTCAAGTACAAAAAGTGATTGGAGACCAAGATCATGATGTCAGCAGGCTTCAGAAGTTTGTGCTGACAGGCGCGTGAGGCCAGGAAGCCGTATCTCCATGACCTTTGAACATGAGTGTTCAGCACAAACATTCTAAGGGTGCAGTGATTTGGTTTTGTTTTTAAGGTTTTATAATTACTGCAGGAAACCAAAACCGATTATCTGATGCTCTCATATCTTTGTACATAAAAACACAATGCACAGAAAAGCAGAAATTATTCTACTGCCGAAGCAAATGACAAGCACTGTTTACCTGTTGTTTCTCCTAGACCTCTCGGAAATAGGCACAAACACCAGAGAGAGGTCCTGTGGGGCTTAAAGGGCCTCTTCCTCCTGCCAGTGAGTCGGGATCCCACGTGTCCTCCAGCCCACAGACCAGCCGGCTGCCCCACAGTCCACAGTCGCCCCACAATCGCCCCACCGTGCATCCTCACGTGCTGCTCGGCTCACTTTGCCGCTGTGTGACTACCAAGGGTGCTGCTTAGGCAGAGGCCTTTCTGCCCTGTGAGTCTTGAAGGTGAAGGCCAGCAGCCTCTCCCCCAGTCCGTCTCTAGCACAGGTTCTCAGTCCTACAAAGCCTCCAGCCAATGAGAGAGCGCCAAGAGGAAGGTGCCGTGTGGGAAGGAGGTGGGCAAGAGAGAGGCCAGAGAGTTCATCAAATGCACACTGAGCTAACGCATTGCTTTCGAAGATGTCTAAACTCAGGCAGGAACTGCAAATGCCCTTGAGAGATGCTTTGACGCCAGCTCTTGGTGCTTAAACTCCATGTGTCCTAGGTACATACTATGTGGCTGGTGACATTTCATATCTGGTGTTTTGTTTTTTCAAGACAGGGTTTCTCTGTGTAGCCTTGGCTGTCCTGGACTCACTTTTTAGACCAGGCTGGCCTCTAGCTCACAGAGATCCGCCTACCTCTGCCCCCTGAGTGCTGGGATAACTGGCTTGTGTCATCACACCTGGTTGATTCACGCCTCTTCTGAATGGGCTGAGGCTTCACAGAGCAACCATGGAGAAAAGACGACCACTGGGAAAGAACACCAGAACTGGAGGTTCGTCACATTAGCACAGGTCAGGATTCCAGCAGCCTCTCTATCTCACCAATGAATCCAAAGGCTCAGGAGTCTTAAAGGGGCATGCCTCTAGACAGTTGGGATACGGCATGTGGTAAAATAAACAGTCTTAGAAATTAAGGCCAGCCAGGATTAGATGAGTCTGCGCCAGAGTTTCTTTGCTGCTGTACCCTTCTTTTCCTTTTTTGTTTTCTTTTGCTTTTGTTTGTTTGTTTTTTGTTGTTGTTTGTTTTTCAAGACAGAGTTTCTCTGTGTATCACATGGCTGTTCTGGCTCTTGCTCCATACACCAGGCTGCCTGGAACTCACAGAGATCTGCCTGCCTCTTCCTCCCAAGCACTGGGATCAAAGATGTGCACCACCACCCAGCCATTCCCTTCTTTTAAGCCTGTCCCTTTCGGCTTGCCAGATGTGACCTACCCACAGCAGAGCCCTCTAGATAATACCCTGGTCTCTGCACCCTTCTTCCAATACAAGACATCCTGCCAGCCTTTCATAGATATACCCCTGTCTTAGTTAGAATTTCTGTTGCTGTAACTAAACACCATGACCAAAAAGCAAGTTGAGGAGGAAAGGCTCTATTCAACTTACACTTCTACAGCACTGTTCATCAGTGGAGGAAGTCAGGACAGGAACTCAAACAGGGCAAGATCTTGGAGGCAGAAGCTGATGCAGAGGCCGTGGAGGGCTGCTGCTTACTGGTCTGCCTTCCTGGCTTGCTCAGCCTTTTTTCTTATTGAACCCAGGCCCATCAGGCCAGGGATGGCACCACTCACAACGGGCTGGACCCTCCCCCACCCATCACTAACTAAAGGCAGATCTCATGGGGTCGTTTTCTCAGTTGAGGTCCCTCTACCAATGACTCCAGTTTGTGTGTCAAAGTTAAGGTAAGAGTAGCCAGCGCGCCCACCACCCACCCAACCCAAAAGGAAACAGCTGACACATACCCGCCCACAGCTGTAGAAGGCTGATAAAGGCTCGTGGTGGAATGACATTCCCTTCTAGCTACTTCCCCTTACGCATTTATTTTAGTGAGTATCTGTGTCTCTGCATATGCACTCATGAAGGCATGCCATGCCATGCCTGTGGAGGACAGAGGGCAAGAATTAAAATAATTAGAACATTTTGCTGAATAATTGTAGAAGATTAGCACATAAAAATTCAAAATGTGCTCAAATAGATCAAAAGCAACAATAATTATCAAACTACATGATGAACAGTTTTAAATGATCATGTAAATTAATATCCTTTAAAGATGTAAAATTTTCAGTTTTGATAATCTCCAACTCCATGCCCGCCCTTCCTTGGGCCCCACTCTATCCCAACTCTTTTTTTTTTTAAGATTTATTTGTTATTTGTACAGTACTCAACCTGCATGTATGCCTGCACCCCAGAAGAGGGCAGTAAATCTCATTATAGATGGTTACAGGCCACCATGTGATTGCTGGGACTTGATCTCAGGACCTTTGGGAAAACAGGCAGTGCTCCTAACCTCTGAGCCATCTCTCCAGCCCCCTATCCAAACTCTTTAAAGGTAATTTTGATAGCTTTGTGTGTATCTTTTCATAGCTATTCTCTTATAAGGAAATGGGAGAGAACGAGGAGAGAGTGAGAGAGCCATAGAGCAAAGGGATTTGCGAAGAGAACTTTAGTGCTCCAAGAATGTCATGAGCCACAAAAAAAACCCTTTTATGACAACTCTTTCTTGTATCGAAAGTTTCTTACTCTAAGGAAAATTGGTCCCATGGGACCTTAGCACATGATTATCACCCAGAAACAGCCACCAGCAGCTGCCTCACTTCTAGGTCTGAGAGAGGAAAGGCGGCACTCTGAGACTCTGCCTCATTTTTTCACTCGTGTGTTAAGCATTCCTAAACTAGGCACCAAGCCAGGTCCTAGGCACAAACACAGCCCCAGACTTGTAGGAAAGGGAATACAAAGTAGTCCAAGGCTATGCTGAGATCACTCAATCGCAGCCCCAAACAGTTCCTACTGATCTATCAGCTGGATGCAGCAACTAAAATGTCCAAGGATGGTAGTTGAGCAAGAACTTAGTCACCAGGGAATAGAACTCCTTGATGGGATTAGAAGGATGAGGAGGTGTGGTCTTGTTGAAGTCACTGGGGGTGGGCTTTGAGGTTTCTAAAGCCCATGCGAGGCCTAAGGCCTCTCCAGGCCGGCATATCAGGATGTAGCTCTCATTGAGAGCTCCAGCAGCCATGTTCCCTGCTGTGATGATAATGAATTAAACCTCTGAGACTGTAAGCAAGTCCCCAATTAAATGCTTTTTTTTTTTTTTATGTTGCCTTGATCGTGTTGTCCCTTCACATCAATAGAACACTGACTAAGACAAACAAGACAGATGGCAGATTTGGCTTCAGGTACAGCTTGATTGAGAATTTAAATTATGTCACTAGGAGCCATGTTTTGGCTCTGCACACATTGGGCTACTTGTGGCAACACAAGCTTACAGTTACCAGCTCAGACTGGAGGGATCTCAAGGTCCAGCAGTCAGGGGCCCTCAACCTTGAATGACTATGTAAATCACCTGCCTATTCCCTAGGCCAATGGGGATGGGTTGTACCAGCTGGCCTCTTCTAGGTCACATGATCCACTCTCAGGGTCCAGGTGTTGGACCAAAGTTACCCCAACCACATAGATTGCGAGCTGAGACAGAGTGGCACCTCAAAACAAAATTACTGTAGCCACACACACAGAGTGAGTGCTAGGCCACCCCACACACATAATTAAAAATGAGATAAATGACTCAAGCGAACTGCAAAGTGCCAAGGAGGCCTGCCCCAAAAAGAGACATCGGAAGTATTCCTGAGGACAGAGCAGGCAGGATCAAGGAGGCAGACGAAAGCTATGTGTAGTCACAGACGGAAGCGGGAGAAGGACTCTGAAGAGTTGTTAGGTAGAGAGATGACCTGCAGCTATGAGCACATGCCGCTCTTACAGAATAACAGGGTGAGCTACGGCCAGGACAGGGCCTTTCACAGGGCTCGGGGTCAGGAAGAAGCATGGGAGAAAGCAGGGACATTCCCGGACCAGGAGGGAGTAGCAGAGCAGGCCTGGGCATCTCTGGAAGCCACTGGCCTCTCTCCCCGACTCCAGCTGTGACCTCCCAGGGAAAGGTTTCATAACTTCTTCGGGAACGCCACAGGACATGTAATTGTATCAGCTCGCATAGATGAGAAGGTCGGCGAGCAAGACGGGAATGGGAGGACCACGGTTCCTACACTTTAGCTGCCCGGTCTGGGAGGGCTTTGTCTCTATAGCTCCCTGCAAATTCTGCGCCCTTTCTGCCTCGCTGATGTGTGTGAGTTTTAATTAAAGGTTGCTTTCATTATCTTCTGGAAGGGGGTTCGTGTGTAAAGGAAGCAGAGGGGTTATCAGTTTTCTGGTTCCACGGGACCTCCATCCAACCAGTCTGTTACAGATCAACCTCGGACGCGAGGCACTTCCTTTATCTCCTGTCTCTTGAGTCAAAGGACAGTCCCAGGCTCTGCAGGGGACGTCAGCTTCCTCTGTTTAGTCAGTTGCTCATTAGACACAGGGTCCAGTTTCCTCCTTACAACCCCAGTGTAGGACAGCAGCTGCAAGCACATGTCTGTGCTATGCTAGTAGAACAACCAGGTTCACACCAATCATCTCTTTTGTGCAAAAACAGACCAAAAGAAGGGGATAAAGCCTCACCTGATCCCCAATATCCTCTGCAAAGTAGCTTCTGTATAATCGCTGCCATCTGCTGGCTTTCATTTGTCTGCTGGAAAATTAGACTTCCCTGAATCTGAGAGATTAGGCCCTCACATGAGAGATCAACCATGCCCACCCCTGGGAACCGCCAAACCTCCCACTACAGCCCTGGACTCTCAGTGCAGCCCCTCCTTTGCTTTAGGGCTAATTTAGTGAGCCTCAACTTTCTAATTCTTTGCAAGAGCCATGTAAAGCCAGCCCCATGCTTCTTGCTCACTGCAGCTCACAGAGCTGGCTGTGGAGACCACCCACCCCAGCCAACAACAAATGCCACATACGGGATCCCGGCTCCAGCGTGGCTGGGAGTCTCGCAACACAGACATCAGGCCCATCCTTTAGCAAACATCCATCTGTTTCTTTTTCTTCAGATGTCTGGTCACATGGGGGAAATAGCAGAAAGCTCTGTAAAACAGAACTATCACATGTCCATATGACAGTTATTCCTGAAATTCAAGGGACTGAAGTAACCCTTCTCCGCCTAGCCCACTCCCATTGGAATTGAGAAGGGACAGAAACAGACAGAAGAGCCAGGAGAGGGTGACCTCCTCCTCCTGGCTCCTCACCGACAATGGAATGACCAGGAAGCCCTTGGCACCACCTAAGCTCTTTCTCAGCAGCAAAGCTGAGTCACCGCCAAAGGCCCACCTGTTGCTGTTAACCACACAGAGGCCGCGCCTGTCACAATCACCTTCCTTACTAAACATCAGCCCACCTAACGTCAGGCCTTCTTAAAGACAAGCCCTGGCGACTCACCTCCCAGGCCCCTGGCAGTCTTTTCCCCCTGAGAGTCTTCCTCCCCTCCTGCAGAAGTAGCTTTGCCTCCATGCCTCTTCACCCCAGCCACTCCCCTGCACTTCGGAAAGTGACCTGGCAGCAGGGTGGCATGCCTGGGGGCGCGAGACATTCAGGTAGGAAAAACACTTCAAGGTCGGAACGCCCATGGAACTGAGGAGGCTGAGGAGAGGCGGCTGCTTGGAGCCTTGTCACTCCCAGTGAGCTATCTGGGCATCCTCTGAAATGTAGCCTCTGGGGTCCGCCCACGTCAACCTGCAGCGTTCCCTGAGTGACAGGGAAACCTGAGAAACATGGAGTCCACAGAGCTCCATGGGTGCTGGGATCAGACGCAAAGCCTTCTGGTCATTTCCTTCAGTCTCCCACACAGTCGCTGCGAGGAATCAGCGGGAGCAAACAGTTCTTTCTCGAGCAGAGTTAACGCTGGTAGCAGCCCTGAGATAGGTGCCCATTTTATGCCCACTTTACAGATGAGGAAGCCAAGTGTCTTATCCAATGTCAAGAAGTAAAGGAGCTGGGATTTCATCCCGGGCTCCCTGACCTCTGTGATGGCTGTAGCTGTCTCCCTGACACGCTCCAGAGTCACTCCAGGAAGAGAGTCTCAGTGAGGGGTTGTCTAGAGGTTAGCCTGCCATGGTCTGAAGGAAAGTGGTCCCACAGGCCCACAGGGGGGGCACTATTAGGAGTTGTGGCCTTGTTAAAGTGGAAAGGCCTTGTTGGAGGAAGTGGCCACTGCGGGTGGGCTTTGAGGTTTCAGAAGCTCAGTCACTTCCTGCTGCCTGTGGATCCAGATATAGAACTCTCAGCTCCTTCTCCAGCACCATGTCTCCGGCCACCATGCTTCCCACTGCAATGAAAACAGACTAAACTTCTGAACTGTAAGCCAGCCCCAGTTAAATGTTTTACTTCGTAAGGGTTGCTGTGAAAAGAGAGACAGAGACAGAGAGTTGCTGTGGTCATGGTGTCTCTTCACAGCAACAAAGCCTCACTTTAACCTTAACCTGTGGCCAAGTGTCCTGGGGTTACCTTGATTAGATTAATTGATGTGGGGAAGCCTGCCCACTGTGGGTGGCACCATTCCCTGGACGGGGACCCTGAACTGCATAGTGGAGAAAGTGAACTCAGCACTCAGTAAGTATGCATTTTTTTTTCTGTGTTCTCTATAGATGTGACTATCCATTTTAAGTTTCTGCCCACTTGACTTCCTCACCATGTGGACAGTCTGAAACTATGAGCTAAAAAAAACAAAAAACAACAACAAAAAAAACCCTCCCCCCTCCTTCCTGCACCAAATTTGCCAGAATAGTTATTTTATCACAGAAAACTAAGATAACCTCCAAACTCACCTGCTTGGGCAAGAATTATAGCTTCTAAATTGGGTGTGTTAGTGCACAGCTGTGTGCCAGTTATTCCTCCTCAGAGGCAGGAGGACTGAGTTTCAGGCCAATTTGAACTACATAATAAGACTCTGAAAAAAGAAGGAAGGAAGGAAGGAAGGAAGGAAGGAAGGAAGGAAGGAAGGAAGGAAGGAAGGAAGAGGGAAGGTGAACAGCTTTGTTGCCTCGGGATTGCAAGGCTTGAAACAAGTAAAACACATCCCCATACCCACTGAGCTGGAACAAACTTGGCCTGAGGCTCCTGGACCTCCCTGCAAGGAAAGAGTGGTCACGTCTCTGAGCCACTCCCAGAGCTGGACATGGCAGCAGCCAAGCAAAGGCCGTGCCCAGGCTTGTTCTCCAAACTGATCAACAGCCTGTGGGCCTGGGCAAGGCTCTAGAACAAGAAACGAACCACCTCAGGTGTCACAGCACTGACCTCTCACGGAAGCTTCTATTACAACTCCCAGCTCTAGCCCAGTAAGCTTGACGTTACTCATACCTTGTTCTCTCAAATGCCTAGAACAGAGTATAAGCTGGGCAGAATGTGGTGAATTGAATCTCTCAACAAACACTTATCAAAATACTGTATGCCAGATCTGGTATGAGGTGCAAAGACCACCAAGATGAAAAGGTACCATTCAGAAAAGAAAAACCTACATTACACAGAGAGAGATTGTATTAATTTAGCATGTGTAGCAATGGAAGAATACACAGTGTGATAAAATAGGGAGAAGGAACACTAGAGGCTCCCAGGGAAATAGGTGGCAGAGGCAGTGACAGCCACGGCAGAAGCAGAATAAGTGAGGTTGGAACTCTGCCAACTAGACTGGCTGCTACAGGCAGAGAAGGAGACTGAAACACAGGAGACTAGGGCCTGCCTTCTCTAGAGATGCAGGGAAACAGCACCCAAGAGGGTCTGGGTTTCATAATAGCATCTTTATAGGCTTATCAGTGCCCAAGGCAGGGCCTATGCTAGTTTGGGACCCCTGGAAAATTGACTTGAAAATGCCTTTCTGCAGGACCAGTGAAGAAGCCCAGCTGGGCATGCTCACTGTCCTCCCAAGTCTCCAATCGAAGTGTGTGTTCCCAACCCCGGGAGAACATGAGGGTGTGCGAAGCCCTGGCCTTTCTTCTATGCCCAGCGTTTGGGAGAATCTGAAACTCTCCAGTCAAGATAGACAGAAGACAAAAAGCCTTGCTCCTGTGACCTTACCCCTGCAGGGTGCTAAAAGTATTAGTAGTTTGGAACTGCCTGCACACAAAGAGCTATAGGGAAATGGCTAAAGTCTGGACAAGTGGCCTGGGTGATGATAACAGGGGTCTTGTTCACTGCTGGGTGATGAGAACAGGGGCCTTGTTCACTGCTGGGTGATGAGAACATGGGCCTTGTTCACTGGGCATCTCTCAAAGGTGGCAAGAGCCACTTGGGAATGAAGTGCAAAAGATGTCAACCAGGAAAGCCATTGAGCTTTGTAAGGTTGAGAGAGGGTGTCAGGATAGACAAGAATGGGCTAAAAATGGGTTCTCCTAAAGCACCTCACAACTCCAAGCAAGGTGGCACAGATGGAAAGAAAGGAGAGGGAGTTTAGAAATGCCTAAGACATAGCACTCAGAGACACGATTGGCGGCATGGAATAGACAAAAGGAAGAGAGGATTCAGTGGGAGCCAAGCTCTAAGTAGCTGACTAGCTGGCCGTCATTGCTTTTGGGGAGTGAAGATCCAAGGAGAGATTTGTAGAGAAGTCACTTTGGGATTTGTTGGGCCTAAGGTCTGAGATATCTAATCAACCAGTCAGGAGAGAAAGCTATCTAGAGGGAGGGCTTGGAGTCAGCTGACTAGGCACATGTTCCAGGCAATGGGAACCCAGCACAAACTACAGCATGACAGTGAGTCACCCAAGACAGGCTTTTCTCTGCTTCCTCCCACTCCCAGGGAACTCCGGCCATGCCCAAACATATTCTGGGAATTGTGAGGAACCTGGTGTTGGGGGCAAGGTCTTAATGACCTAGTTCTTACCTGACTTTCATGGTTCCTTCTTCCCTGAGCCTGCTCACTGCAATAGCGATCTCTTAGAATTCTCAGTCTCCAGAGCCATGCCCCTGGCCCACTGGGTCTAGCCCCTACCAACAGCAGAACCGCTGTCTGCATTGAGCAAATGCTAACGTATGGCCAAGGTTCAAAGCAGTGTCTCTGAAAACCAATAGGGTGCCACTCCACTCCAGTCTCAGTAACCAAGCCCTCACCTGCCTCCGGAAGGCCATGATCACCACCACTACCACTACCACTGGTGTGCCTTAAAGTCCCCTCTCAAATAAACATGACATGTAACTGCCACATGACAGTCCAAGAAGCAGCACCTTTGAGAGGTTGTTAGGTCGTGAGAACTGTGGAGCATCTCCGTCATCGCAGCTGGGGGCTGCTGAGAAAGTGTAAGGCTGGGCCCCCGTCTTCTCATCTCCCCCCTCCATAGTGCACTGACATGATATGACACCCTGGGCAAGATGTTGGTGCCATGCTCTTCTACTTCCCAGCTCCTGGAACCATGAGCCGAATAAATGTTTGTGCTTTATGTCTTATTCAATCTCAGATACTCTGTTACAGTAACAGAAAACAGAGTGAGGTAACTACCACCCCTACCCCTCCTACTACCAACACCAACAGTAACGCCATCTATACAAATGTCCTCAGCATCTCCACAGCCAGAGAGACCTAGACCCTGCTGACACCCCGGCCCCAGTCCAAACCTGCCTCTCTTTCTACCCCAGGACCAGCATCTTTCAACACTGACTAACAGCGAGAATATTAATTTGCTTCAGGGGGTAAAACTTACTAGCCCACTCACGTGCATAGCCCAAGCAGACAGCAATGCCCAGAATCTGAATGCTCCATCTCAATAGTCCGTGTCTCCTGCACACCAGGAGTATTAGCAGTATTAGCAAATTCTGCTGTCACCTTGAAAGGGTGGCAGAACCTTGCCTGTCTCACCATCTCCATTGTTCTCAGCATAAACACAACCACCATAGTCTTTTGCCTGAGTTGTTCCATATACCCTCCTATATATGTTTGTTTGTAGACAAAATCTCACTATATAACTCTAGCTGTCCTGGAGCTCACTGTGTAGTCCAGACTGGACCCGAACTCACAGACATTTGCCTGCTTCTGCCTGCCTCTACCTGCCTCTACCTGCCTCTACCTGCCTCTGCCTGCCTCTGCCTGGAAAAGGTTTATTCCTGCTTACACTTTCAGGCCACAGTCTATCTCTGAGGGAAGTCACCACTTGCCGGCTTACTTCCGGTCTTGCTCTCTGGATCACACAAGCTTTCTTGAACAGCCCAGGCTCACTTGCCTAGGGATGCTACCGCCCCCTGGTACTGGGCACTCATACATCAGTCGTCAATCAAAATACTCCCTCCTAGACATGGCTGTGGCTCAATATGATCTGGGCAATACATTAAGGAGATTCCCTCAGATGACTCTGGGCTATGTCAAGTTGAGACTTGAAGCAAACTAGCACAGCATCTCAGTGATGGCCCTGATTAAAATGTCAACTCCTAGCCCCACAAAAAATTCTTGTCTTTTGCCTCCCTTATTCTCCTCTGGACTGTTCATGCAAGTCTTATCTTCTACCTGCAGGATTTTGACTATCCCCGCCCCATGCCCATCAGGGAGCTCATTGGATGTGACTGTGAGGTAGCAATAAAACCACACCTAGCTCTTTCTCCCTGACAGATGGACTTGGGTAAGGCTGTCCAGAAAGGCCCCAAATATGCCTAAACGTGCCTGAGGACTGGGTAGGCTTGTCTTCAGTCAAGCCAGAAAGTCTTGCTGGGATGTAGGAAGCTGCTGAAATCCTGGACATCAAAGGTCACTGGGAAGTTATGCCTTGTGTTCCCCAGATACCTAGAGGAAAAGGAGCTGCCACAGGAGACTGGACATAACCAGAGAGAAATAAAGTTAGAGCAACAGAGAATTTTCAGGGAGAAAGGGTCATGTATTCTGCCCCAGTGGAATCTATAACAGTAGGAACCTTACTCAGGCCCCAGGAAATAGTGAGATCATGAGCCAGACAGGAAAGGACAGAAGCCCACCGGAAAGGGGCGAGGAAGTGGATAAATGGGTACAGACAACTTTCTCCTCATACTTGGCTGTAGAAGACTACCCGGGGGGAGGGGGAGAAGAGGGATTGGATGAGCAGTGGAAGGAGTTGTTGCAGGCTCTCACTGGGAACCCCATGCTGACCTGGAATCATGTAATCCTCTCTTCATTTAGGGTTTCTATTGCTGTGATGAAACACCATGACCAAAGCAACTTGGAGGAGGAAAAGGTTTGACTTACATCAAAGTTCACATCACAGTTCATCACCAAAGAAAGTCAGAACAGGAACTCAAACAGGGCAGGAACCCGCAGGCAAAGGTTGGTGCCGGGGCCAAGGCTGTTTACTGTTTAACAAGACTTTCTCAGCCTGCTTTCTTATAGGACCCTGAAGCAGGAGCCCAGGGGTGGCACCACCCGCAAGGTCTGGGCCCTCCCACATCAGTAACTAATTAATGTCCTACAGCTGGATCTTATGGAGGCATTTTCTCAATTGAGGTTCCCTCCTTAGATCAGCTTTCTATTGACACAAAACTATCCAACACAGTCCCCAACTGGCCTTGAACTCAAGCTCAAGAATCTCCTCCCTCAGCTTTCCAAGTGCTAGAATTACACCCAACCCCACCCCTCAGCACGGTGGAAAGCTTTGGAAACATAGACAAGATCCTTATATTTGTGTCCAGGGAGGAAGCCACCAATGAAGATGGGGGGGGAGGGACACAGGAAATTGAAAGGACACTCAAGGGAGTAAGAAAATAGGAAGGTGAGACTTCAGACTTAGCCCAGTGAGAAGAACGAGCTTCCACAGAACAGGGCACCCCTGAGAAGTTACAGGTGGTGGGCAGGAAGAGGAGGAGCCACACCTGGGGTCATCTGCTGAGATCAGGCTAGGTCCTCTCCCAGCTAACTCCATCGTATATAAAAAAGTGGCTTTTGGGGGGTGTGCCTCAATCTGGGCGACACCATTTTTGCCAGCAGGGTTGTTTGTGTTTAGTTTTTTGAGACAGGGTTTCTCTGTGTAGCCTTGGCTCTCCTGGAACTAGCTCTGGAGACCAGGCTGGCCTCGAACTCGCAGAAATCCTCCTGCTGTTTGGTATCACATGAATATTCTTATGTACCTTCAAAGTCACCGTCTTCAAGTAAAGTTAGAACACACATGCGTTTTGCTGGGTGGCACATATCAACCACCTGCACTTTTCCCTTTCCTTAGTCAAACTTTCAATACATATTGCCAGGAATTCTCCAAACCAGGGACAGGAACAAGCTGCTGTGGTGTCAGTTTGGGCCCATTTTGGGCCTCCCCTCCCAGTGCTTGGGGACAAAAAGAATTGGGAGAGGCAAGAAGCCTCCATCCTCAACAAGAAGAGTAAAACAGGCACCAAGCTGCCTCTAGACAGCATCAAATCATCGAGTTATGTATTTAGCCCAGGTGTCCCAGAGGCACGGCTCAGGGCAGGAACAGGCCGAGGTCAGGTCTCCCTTTTCTATCGGCTCATCCAAGCTGCTATGGGGAACAGGACCCACTGGGGTGAAGCATGACCAGTTCATAGGTCACCCACCTCATTGGAGGTGCTTAGGTGTACCCCACGACAGAGGACTTGTCCTCAAACCTCTTTTTGCTGTGAATCTGATCCTGAACTGTTCGTTCTAGTTCTCGGAACCTCACAGTAAAATTACACAGATAACGATACCCGAAGACTTAAACTTCTGCAGCCAGGCTAGCTGTGAACAGACAGACAGACAGACCCTCCTGGGTTTGTGGAGAGGGCTAAGGAAGAGTTGTAATGGGGTTCAGGCCCACAGTAAGCATCCCATAGCCTGGTCGGACAAGAGCAGCAGGATCAAAGGCACCCCTCCACCGCCCACCTGGGGAGTTCCCATATTTCTTTTTTGTTTGGTTTTTGTTTGTTTTTAATTTTTAATGATAGAAACAAAAATATATCTAAAAACAAAGCTTCTGGAAAAACCATTTGTTCTTCCCTGTCTTGTATCATTCCTCAGACTTGACCTTAGCCTCCCGCCTGGCCTTGCCTTTCAGAGCTGGGTCTCTAAAGACATCCTTGTTACAACAGTCTTGTCCGAGAGGATGTCCACGGAGCACCTTGTAGGCATGAGGTGATTGTAGTTATAAACTTTCACAAAGGACTTGATCTTTGGTCTCTTGGGGATTTTCTTCTTGCCCATAGCAGCTGTCACTTTTTGGGGATTCCAGCCACCAGGACGTGGCTGTAAGGGCGGTCTGAGGTGCCATAATCAATATTCTTCACGATGACGGCTTTGCATCTGGAGTATCGTCCAGCCGGGACCAGCACCACTTTCCCGGGTTTCAGGAACTTGCCCATTTCGACTGCAGGCAGCCAGCACCCAGCAGAAAGGAAAGGACACTTCAGTTCCCATATTTTTGAGACCACAACTTGGATACAACTGTATTCTTGGCTTCTACACAAAAGAGAATATTAAAACTAGTCAGTGTGAGGCAGAGTTGGGGTTTATTAAAGATATTTTAATATCTATTCCCAGCATGAGGGACACACGGGGAATAGGGGCGCTCAATGGTGAGATGCTCTGCGTGGGGAGAGGGGTCTGCCTGCATGTTAGTCTGCAGCCCACGTGTGTCCACAGGTCCACCTGCCGAGGCCAGAAGAGGATTTTGGACCCGCTGGGACTGGAGCTACAGGTGTTTGTGAGCCACCATGTAGGTGCTGGGACTAGAACCTCTCCTGCTCTTTATCGCTGGGCCGTCTCTCCCAACCACCTCACCACTTGTAACTGAGCGGAAGTATCTGGCGGCAGAGAAGGCGCGCCTCTCGGCATCCATAGGGATGCAACAAAACTCCTTCCTGTCTTTAACCACACTTACACAAGGCCAGCTGCACGCAGGCCGGTCCGAAAGCTTTACTATTCCGATACTCAGGACCACCCAGCCCATCAGTTTCCATAGTCAAACTCTCACAGCCTTCCCCTCCCCCACCACTCCCCCTCCCGTGATGTCTACACAAGCAACAGCTCCACACCAGGCATCTCGGCACAGCTCTGATCACCTGCCAGGAGTGCAGAAGCAAAGCCTTTGATCAAAAATCCAAGCCTCTTCAGACGTCTCCAAGGCGCAGGGTGGCGAACACTAGCCTGCGTCTCCAGCCGTCTCTCCCATCCTCCCAGCAAACTAGGACCGCGCTGAGCTCCCTCCAGCGTCTAACCTTGCACCCCACCCCCTCGTCTCCATGTGGACTATGTGACTGTTAAGTTGCTCCTGTTGCCCAGCACATTCTTTTGTTCGCTCCTCTTTATTTACTCAACCTTCAAGACTCGGCCCTTCAGAAGGCCAGCGTCAACATTCTCCTTCCAGGCGCCTGCAGCGTCTGTCCGTCCTGTCAGACCTCTCACCTGACCCAAGGTGTCGTCAGTCCCTGTTACCTCACCTGCCACACCCCATACCACCTACCCCAGAAAAAAGCTCTCTGAGGCTTAAGGCTGCCCCTTCTCTCTGTTCGAAGAGCCTGGCACAGGGCATCCATTCACGTCAGTGCCTTAACAACTGTTTACCGAAATGTTCAGTCAGGGACAGAGCAGCACGGCAATACAAGATATGCCTCGTTCATTCTTACACACTCACAGAAAACACTGTGTACCCTGAAAGAAACGTGGGCAACACCCCTAATAATTTTTCTCTGGAACATGCCAGAGTGTTCCTAGAGTGTGTGGCCAACACTCTCATGGGCTTCCCATAAAACCCAACCCATGCAGGGTTTTGCTAGGAGACTGGATTATAATTATGTAGTTACATATAGAACTTTCCAGCAGTCAATCAGGACTTTTAAAAATCACCATAAACCGGGCATGGTGTCACATGCCTGTAATCCCAGCACTCTAGGAGACAAAGACAATCGGATCTCTGTGAGTTCGAGGCCAGATTGGTCTACAGAGCAAGTGCAGGACAGCCAAGGCTGCACAGAGAAACCCTGTCTCAAAAAACAAACAAACAAAAACCAAACAACCAAATAATCACACACACAAAAACAAAACAGTAGCCAAACAGCTCACCCTAGGGAAGCGAAGAAGCGGATATAGCCTCAGTTGCTCTCGGTTCAAGATTAAGTTTCCTGAGAAGAGTCAAGGGCTGTGATTAATGAGAAATGTGAATGTTTGGGCTAGCAAGCAAATGAGTGCCACATGTATCTTGGAAGCATGTGTCTGTTGCAAGACTGTGCAGTTTATTAGAGAGATGAGGCCCCTTTGCTCTCAGGTTTGGACAGAGAGATGTCAAGGTCACAAAGACTAATTTTAGGGGTTATCAACGACTTGCTTAAAAGCATTTTCATGTCTGACTAACAGATCTGAAATAGACAAGTGACTATGACTATTTAAAATTGTGTTTTCTATTCAGGAAATAAAAATGATGAGACCTCCCTACAGCCACCCACAGGTGGTCACAACCCCTACACACACCCTATGAACCAGTGATTGGGCTGGCCTCAAGCTCACGCAGATCTGCCCGACTCTGCCTCCCAAGTGCCAAGATTAACGGACAGCACCAACCGAGTGCTGGGCAGTGGTGGCACACACCTTTAAGCCCAGCACTCGGGAGACAGAGACAGGCGGATCTCTGTGAGTCTGAGGCCACCCTGGTCTACAGAGTGAGTGCCAGGACAGCAGGAGTTGGTTTTGGAGTTTTTTGTTGTTGTTGTTGTTGTTGTTTTATTTTATTTTATTTTATTTTATTTTATTTTTGTTTTGTTTTGTTTTGTTTTGTTTTGTTTTGTAACCAGAAATGGCCAGAGAACAAAGCACAGCCAAAAATACATAGGAGCCACCTCAGGTCTGTGATATGTGTTCATCAAACCTGTCGTCATCACCCTTTCCACTATCTGCAGTTCCCATGTGACCACGACCAGGCCACGGCCTCATACAACTCCCACAGAACAGTGGAACAAAACCTGGTGACCTTGTGGCTCTGAGCTGCCCCGCCAACCTCAGTTCCCCTTTGTGTGTGCATGATCGCAAGACAGAGAAAGAAAATCCCAGCTGACGGTTGACCTCTGTACCCTAACAAGTCTAATCCCCAAGAGCTCTAGAGTGTGAGCCTTGGCGACAATGCTCACGCTACACTCCTGTGGCACTGTAGTCACCTGTGTGTAAGTTACACTGTTGGTAGTGGCTGTAAGATTGCTGTGGCAAGGCCGCACTGGCTTCTTCTGTGGTGTCTGGTAATGACAGCCAGTCTGTGGGGAGGAGTGAAACAGCAGCCCTCCCCTCTAAGGTTCTCCTTTTAGAACTCAAACAAACATAGCGACCGCGAAGCACATACACAACATATTTACAGAGAAACCAGAGAGAATGCAGCTGCCAAGAGAGAGGCCTGCTGTGCTCAGCCTGGACTAGTAATTCTCCAAGGATAAGTGTGTTGTGGCAACAAAGTTTACAGGTGGCTACTGAGACCCTGGCTAAAGTCTCTTTCGTGGCACCACACCCTTGGGAGATCTTGGGGGAGATGGCTACATGTTGCTAGGCCCCAGCAGTCACTTGGCAGCCTAGATAAGCTCTCCTGGGTAGCTGGACATGGAGCCGGGCCTGCGGATCCCGTTTCTCAGAGATACTTGCCCCACAGACAGGTGTGAGCATTCCTCTACCAGACCACGGGAAGGAGAGAGCATTTCACGGGGCCTCAGAAAGACACTTACTCGGCTGTGAGGCCTGACTGGACTTCCTTAGCTGCTGTGCAGACTTGGATGTATAACTGCCCTGTACCTCCGTGTCCTCCCTACAAAAGAGACACAGCAGCCATCTCATGAGGCTGGTGTAGGATTTAGTTTCCACACTAAGGGGCTTGTCTAGAAACAGCCCATGACAGTCACGTGGTTGCTGACCGGCTTATCCTACTTGTCCTCATCCGTGCAGGTGGCCCGCTCCACACAATAGAGAAAATATGTTTCTGATCAAAATAACAATGTTCTTCCGGGCAAAGTGGGGTGTGTGTGTGTGGGTGTGTGGGTGTGTGTGTGTGTACACACATAGTCCCAGGTATTCAGGAAGCTGAGCAGGAAGAGCATTTGCTGTAGACAGACACAAAGAAAGAATGGATAGAGAAAGAACAAGGAGGTGTGTTAGTTACTTTCCTCATTGGCGTGACGGATGCAGCTGGAGGGAGAAAGGGTTTCTTATGACCCACAGTTTGAGAAGACAGCCTGTGCTGGCCGGGTAAGCAAGGTGAGGGTCACATCGCATCCTCGGTCAGGAAGGCAGAGAGGGATGAGCGCTGGGACTCGGCTCACTTTCTCCTTACTTCAGATTTTAAAATCACACATGTGAACTGGGCGTAGAGGTACATGCCTTTTATCGCAGCGCTAGAGAGGCAGAGGCAGGTAGTCTGGGGGTTCGAGGCCTACATTAGTGAATTTCCAGACAGCTAAAGTTACAGAGTGAAGCCCTGTCCTGGGAAAAATAAAAGTGTGTGTGTGTGTGTGTGTGTGCCTGTGTGTACACATACGTGTGCAGGTGAGATCATTTGCCACCTTCCAACTGTTTGGAGACAGGGTTGCTTTGTTCGTTACTTCAGACACCAGGCTAGTTAGCCGTAAGCTTCCAGGACTTCCCTGGCTCTGCCTCCCATCTTGGGATATGGCACCCAGCTCTACTCAGGTCCTCACACTTAGGTAAGCAAGCGTTTTGCCCACTGAGCCATCATCTCTCAGTCCTTGTTCTCTTCCTCCTCAGCTGGGCCTCTCAGCCCATGTCCTGAGGCTGCCCACATTTGAGTTCCTCTTCCTTTCTCACTCAAACCTCTGCAGAAAACCCTCACAGACACACCCATAATGTCTCTTCTCAGAAATTCCAGATTTTGTCAAGTTGACAATCAAAATTTACCATCAAAGAAGAGGGAAAACAGAGGGGAAGGAGGTCAAAGTGTCTTCCCAAACCCCTGTGGCAAAACAAAAACAAAGAAAGAAAAAAGCAGAGAACAGAGCAGCAGTTTCCTTCCCGCGGAAGCTCCTTCTCTGGCAAGTGCTGGAATGTTCTGCTTGCTGAGCAGCACCTCAGTTTCCAGTCCAAGATGAATCCTGTTCCTGTTTGATAATCCCAGACACTGATGTAGTGTGTGGGCCAGATGGAGTTCTCTGGTCCAGTGTGACAATGGAGGAAATCCATGAAGAGGAAACATACCAGTCCCATCCCCAGGTTGGACAGTCAACCATCAATGAGGTCCAGAAACCCACAACCCCTAGATTAAGGTCACTCATCATGACCAGCAGATAGAGAGGGGACTAGAGCTGCCACTCCCCCGAAGACTTGCCAGACACAGAAGCACAAGTATGGATATAGCTGGCTGTCATTTCCATGAGCCTACCACAGCTCTCTTCCTGCCCTATAGTGCGAACTACAGGCCTCTGAGGCACCATGGAGCTTGGCAGTAACCCACTTCACCCCATGAACTGCTTTCTGAGCCAGGCTGGATTCCACACTGCTTTCTGCCACCCTTCCTCATCAAGTGTCCTGGGCTGGCACTGGTTCTCCCCTCACAACTGCTGTGAGTAGGTGTGGTGGTTTGAATAGATGTGGCTCCCATAGACTCATGTGTTTGAATGATTGGCCCATAGAAAGTGGCACTGTTAGGAGGTGTGGCCTTGTTGGAGTAGGTATGGTCTTGCTGGAGGAAGTGTGTCACTGTAGGGGTGGGCTTTTAGGTCTCACATGCTCAAGCTATGCCCAGCATGGCACGTACGCAGTGTCCTTCTACTGCCTGTGGATCAAGATGGAGAACTCTCAGCTCCTCTCCAGCACTGTGTCTCCCTGTATGCCGCCATGTTTCATGCCATGACGATAATGGACTAAACCTCTGACACTGTAAGCCAGCCCCAATTAACCGTTTTCCTTATAGCAATAGAATCTTAACTAAGGCAGTGGTGTACCTCAGAATCCCAGCTCCTTTCTTCCCGTCACTCACACCTCCTCAGAAGCTGCATAGGCTTAGAGCCCTGAACCCTAACAGCAGGCACCAGCCCTGCCTCTGGACAGACGAACCACTTCCCAGACCCAAACACTTATTCTTTACCTGGAGAAGGGAGAAGCTAAGAGAACAGATAGGACAATGATGGAGAGGGGCTGAGAGGGGTGAACAGAGTGACCATGGGTGTGGGGTGGGGCTGGGCTTGAGGCTCACATTACTCTTAGTAGATCTGTGACCTTGATAATTGCTGAATTCATTCCATCTTTTTATTTTATTTATTTGGCTCAATACAGGCTCTCACGTATATACTCCTAGGTTCATCTGGAACCTGCTATGCAGACTGAGCTAGCCTTGAGCTTGTGATGATGCTCCTGTCTTTACTTCCTGAGTGGGATCACAGCCATGTGCCACTACACCTAGCTCAAACATTTACTGAGCGCCTTCTATGTACTGAGAGGCTGAGTGTGAGCCAGATCCCCTGTCTGTATAAAACTGTCCTGTCCTGAGGTGTGTGCAGTGAATCAGCCCAGTGAATCAGCCTGGGGCCTGATTCACAGGGAGCAGCCATTACATTTCACCTGCTGCTATTACAATAGAGATAGCATTTAGGGAACAAGAGCTGACCTTTCCTAAGTTATTGTTTGTTTGTTTGTTTGTTTGTTTGTTTGTTATGTGCATCCATTGGGGAGCACACCCACCAGGATGAATGTGTGGCGATCAAGGGAAAACTTGTACAAGTCAGTCAGTTGTCTCTTCCATCACATGGGCCCTGAGACTCAGACTAAGGTCATTAGACCTGGTTCCTTTGCCCAGCCTTCCCATTGGCCCAGGATTTGTTCCTAACATGCAAGCCATGTAGGCCTGGGAAAACAACACGGCACCACGGAAAGCAAAATAATGAACATCTTGCCTTGCCTCATTTTCACTACCCGTGTGTTGGGTGACTTTTATTTCACAAAGAAGAGAGTAAGCACGGAGAGGTGAAGGTCCAGGCTGGGTGTGTAGCAGGAAGCCAGGGTGCTTCCCTGGGCTGGTAGCAGGCTGTGAAGTGATTAAATAAAATATTTTTTTAAAAAAAACAAGAGTGCTTCCCTAGCATGCGAAAGGCTCTTGGTTGAGCCCCAATATTGCATAAAGTAGACATGGTGACAGCTGCAGTCCTAGTGCTCTGAAAACAGAGCCAGGAAGATCAAATGTTAGACTAGCCTCCAGGTTCCTGCCTTGAGTTCCTGCCATGACTTTTCCTGGTTAACAGACAAGCTGTGCGATGGAATAAACCCTTTCCTCACCATACTGTTTTTGGACATTTTAGTGTTTTATCACAGCAATAGAAACCCTAAGGCAGATATTGGTACCAAAGGTGGAGTTTTGCTGTGGCAGACATGACCGTGTGTTCCTAGGAGGATTGTAGGATGACTTTGGAACTTTGGCTAGAAAAAGCCATTGAAAAAGCCATTGAGTGCTCTGAGCTTAATGAGCTGTAGATGATTAAAAGATAATGCTGAGCGAAGTGAAGGCCTGGCATACAGAGTTTCAGAGAGAAGTCTGAGAGCTCCTTAAAGACTCTCAGGGCTGTTTGATATTGTGAGCTTTAAGAAATGTGGCTCTGGGTCAGGTGAAGAATTGGCTTGTGGTTGACAAGAAACTAGAACCAATGAAGTTAAAGTTTTGTTTTACTACAATGATCGATGCTGGGTAGCTAGAGCTGACAAATTAGCGGAAATGAAGAAGACATCAATATCATTGAGGTGAAATCTTCTGGGAAGGCTTTCCTCAGGTCAGCACACAGGAGCTGGTCCAGAGGCTCCAAGGCCTTACCTTGTGCTAACAGCCGAACTTGCTAACACATTCCCGTTTCCCAGGTGGTGCTGGCTACGGTCATTTAGAGAAGCTGAGGTTTGAGCCACGAGAGGCCATTGCCAAGGGTACGACCGCAGTTGCTGTCAAAGCCCCAGGATTGACAGGGTTGTGAAGATGAGTTGAGGCCTGGCACCATGCGGCAAGGTCAGACTCCCAGAAAAGAGCCCAAAAGAGGCTATCGGTGAAGGCACAGCCCAGTGGCAAAAACCCCAGCATTTTGGAGATGTCGGGACCGTAGCGTGATCAGCAAGGATGTCAGTACCTGTGGAATGGAGCTGATCTGAGCCTAGGAGGCAAGCTGTGTGTGGATTGTAGAGCCAGAGAAGTGCTACTGCCAAGGCCCTTTGAGCCCAGCAGAACATGAGTGAGCCCACATGTTACACAGTGAATTCTGTACACTGTTGGACTTCGGTTTTGCTTTAATTTGATTGTGACCGGGCCTTGGGTCTTCCCTCTTGGAATAAGAAAGTATTTAACTTATTTTTTTTATTCCACAGGATTCCACAGTTCGACCTGGAAATTTTATAGAGATTTTAGAACTTTACACACTTTGGATATTTTAGAGAAAATTTTGGACTTGCAAGAGACTTTAAAAGAGACTGAACTTTTGAAACATTTGAATTTTTAAAGACTGTGAAATTCTGAAAGTTATTTATGTTAACATTGTGGTATTGATATTAATATAAGATCTTGGAGATGAACAAGAAAAGAAAGGTTGTGGCGTAACTGTAACACATTTGTGTCGACCAGGGTTCAATTGTGCTGGTTAATTTTATTCCAAGTTGACAGAAGCTGGAGTCGTTTTTAGAAGAGGGGACTTCAACTGAGAAAATGCCCCCGCCAGACTGGCCAGTGGAAAAGGCTATAACCCATTTTCTTGATTGATGGTTTTCTTGATTGAGCCGGGAAGGCCCATCTCAGTGTGGATGACGCCATTCCTGGGATGGGCTATAAGAAAGCAGACTGCACAGCCAGGAGAAGCAGGTCAGTTCCTCCCTGGCCTCTGTATCAGTTCCTCCCTCCAGATTCCTGCCATGATTCCTGGACTATAGACTACAACTGTAAGATGAAATAAATCTTTTCCTCCCTTTTTGGTCATGGTGTTTTATCATAGCCATGGAAACCCTAATTAACATACAGCCTAAAGCTGAATCTACTCATCTGACTTTTCTGTATTTAACACCTGACCTTTTCAGACTGCCTCATACTTCCTTATGTCCCCACAAGCCCATAAAGCTGCTGCTGCTGCTGCTGCTTCTTCTTCTTCTTCTTCTTCTTCTTCTTCTTCTTCTTCTTCTTCTTCTTCTTCTTCTCCACCCTACCCGCACTTGCCCATCAATGAGGCCCGGGAAGCAGTCAGGGTGCTATTAGAAAGAGGTGGGTTCCTCCTAAAAGTGCTTTTGGTGCCCTGTGAATAGAAGGCATGCAAGTATGGCTGTCCTTTCCCCGAATCCCCCTCCTGTGAGCTATAGAATGAACACAGCCTGCCCCGGTAGACCAGTGGGGTCCACAGAGAGACCTGGTGCCAAGTCAGGTAGCCCTTTCACTGTCATGATAGCGTTCCTTGGGACACTTCGGTCCTGTTGGCTGATCCTTCTGTAATAGAAAGCAGAGGGTCAGATACTGGAGAGTGCAGAGCCCCGAGCAAGCACAGCTGGAGCTGAGAGAGCCAGCAAGCTGAGAAAGCTTTATTACCTGCGACAGCAAAGCGTAAGGAGTTACTTCCGAAGCCATGCCCTCTGCCATAAACAAAGGAAGCCCAAACGTGGTTACAGAGGTGGGGCCCGTTCCCAAGCAAGCGCTGCAATTTAGGAAGGAGAGATGGGTGAGGCACAGTGGTGCACACCCCTAATCGCAGCCCTCGGGAGGAAAAGAAGGTAAAGATAATCCTCAGCTACTCGGTGAGGTCAAGGCCAGTCCAGACCACACAAGAATGTGTCACTGACCCCTCACACACACACACCCAAAAAGAGAAATGGTAGTTACATTCTGGGCACGCTTAGCTTAAGTTTAAAGAGTCAGGGGACATGTTTAAAAGGTTTAGGTGGAGGCATCATAAAATTTTGAAGATGGGTTTACTGAAAGTGCCTACGTCATTTCATTTACCTTCTAACGTGTTCCCTGAGGTGAATGGGGACACTGGTCTCCTTACCAGACTCCTCAGCAAAGGCGTGAGCTGGCCGCTTACTGTGTCCATCTCGTTTGAGGGAGCTGGTGGCTGCAAAGTACCCTCTCCACAGATACCTCATACAGATGCTGCCGTATGTGGAAGGAGACTCTTTGCATGTGAGGTTAGAGGTCCTGAGACAAAAAGCCTGTCGCAGATTTTCTGAGTGGGTCTTAACCGTTACCTTTGTGGACCCTTTTACAAGGCCCTTTGACTCAAGCAGAAACTGTGGCTTCAAGCCAAGGAATATGCAGCCACCAGAGGCTGGGGAACAAGCGAGCGCGATGTGCCATCACCCTGAGATTTCAGGCGTCTGCCCCCCCAGGCGTCTGCCCCCCTCCCCCAGGGCTCTCCGACAGAATAAACGAATGTGGTTCCCTACCACCCCGTTTGTGCTAATGTGTTCCAGGAGCCACAAGTCAGCAAACAACCTCCAAGGACTCATCTCTATACATTCAGTCAACGAACATCTACTGGAGTCCAGGCTCCGTGCTAGGAGCTGAGATACAGCGGCAGACAGGGCTGAAGTTCATGTGGACATCTGAAAGGCGGGCTGTGCAGAACTACAGAAGAGGCGTGCCACAGAATGGCAGGCTGGTCAAAGAACCACACAGACACAGGCCTCACACACCAGCAGCAAGTCCTGCACAGATCACGCAGAGGAACACTCACGGTGGCAGGATTTGTCTGCCTGCAGAGAGCAAAGCTGTCTGGAGCCCAGCTGCACCCCAGCAATAGTCAGGCTGAGGTGGCTGGTGGGAAGGCAGAGCTCAAAGCATTTCCCCGCAGGCTCCCCCTTATGGGCATGCCTGCAGAAAACAGAGGCGGCTCCACAAGGCTTCCGAAAGGGAAGCGCGCTCTTTGGTTTTTCCGCATTAACTCAGAGACCAACCATGCGTAATTCACAGCCAGCTTCGGGGCGAGGTCGTGACTCTGGCGACGCCCTGTTCGGATGAGTTAAAACATGTTGCAGCTGGAGGCGCCCACACCAGGCTAACACTGTGCCTCCCATATGCTGGTTGGTCACTTCAGGCGGACAGAGACCTCACGAAACCCCCTGTGTGACGCATTCCAGAGCAGGTCATCCCCAAAGCTTGGTTGGTTCCTAGCGCCAACCTGGCATTAGAAGACACTTGAATCTGCAAAATATCTGCTGATCGTGGGCGCAGAGCTCACTGCCTGAACCACCGGAGGAGCCTGGTGAAGAGGGTGGGGCAGGCGGTGGGTGTTGGGGCGGGCAGACACGTGCCTTCTCCCCCTCACTCATCCCACGACCCTGTAAGCCCCAGCTTCTAAGATGCTCACTTCGCAGAGGCTAAACCACGCCCCTCTTTTGAGGATTAACTGACACACAGAAGGCTTAAGGATTTACCAGGCACAGACCTGCAGTCCTGGCACTCACGAAGCCCAGGTGGGAGGATAATGGGCCCGAGCCAGCCTCGTGTTACATAAAGAGACCTTACTTCATGGTGGCTCTCAAGAGCCACTGTCTAAGGCTATTTGAACCGTCAGCAAGCAGTGAGCATCTTTGCAGAGTACGAAACAACGTTGTTATTGTTGTTTTCCTTTTATTGAAAATAGATTTTTTCCCCTCACATAATGTATCCTGATTAAGGTTTCCCCTCCCTCTACCCCTCCCAGCCCGTCCCCACCTCTCCTCCCATCCAGATGCACTCCCTTTCTGTCTCATTAGAAATTAAGCGCGCTTCTAAAGAATGAAACAGAGTATAATAAAGAGAAAACAAAAACTAACACATTGGAATCGGACAAAACGAACAAACAAAAGGAAAGGAGCCCAAGAGAAGGCACAAGATACCAGACACCCACTCATTGGCACACTCAGGAACCCCATAAACACTGAAGCGGACAGAGGGCCTGGTGAAGACCCATGCAGCCCCGTGAGTGCTGCCTCCATCCCTGCGAGCTCCTGCGAGCTCCTACGAGCTCCTTTGAGCTCTGCTCCTGTTGATTTAGAGAAACGTGTTTTCTCGGTGTGCACCATCCTCTCCGGCTCTTACACTCTTTCGGCCTCCTCTTCTACAGGGTTTCCTGAAGCCTGAGGGGAGGGATCAAGACATCCTCTTTAGGGGTCAATGTTGCAAAAGCCTCCCCTCTCTGCTTACCCTCTGGTTCCACGTCTCTGTATTTGGTCCCCAGAGGAAGCTTCTTGATGAGGCCTGAGTAAGGCACTGATCAGTGAGCACAGCTGAATGGCATTAGGAGTTGTTTTGTTGCAATGTTTTCGTTGTTAGATTTGTGGTAGTTGATCCCGCTCTATGCCCCTGTGCTGTCTGGTCTGAGGTGACCCAAGCAGTGTGAGGTGTGGGTTCCATCTCATGGAGTGGGTCTTAAGCCAAATCAGTTGTTGGCTGGTTACTGGCACAAGCTTTGTGCCGCCATTACACTAGCCTATCTTGCCGGCAGGACAGACTGTGTAGATCAAAGGGTTTGTGGCTGGGTGAGGGTTTACACTCCCCTTTCGGTAGCATTTAGAGTACCATCCGGTACCAACAGGTACAGATGAAGGCTCTGTGTAGGCACCAGCTCAACTTATCCATGTTCAGTGAGTTGTGTAGGCGTTGTCTTCAGCAATGGGGCCTTGCGGTCAGCTTGTGAACAGTCTCCAGTCTTGGGTTGTTTGGAGGACTCCCATGTGTCTTAGGATTTTATTAGGATTTTATTTTGTTAGGATTTTATTGCTGCGAAGAGATGCCATGGCACGGCAACTCTTATAAAGAAAAACTAGCTTAGTTCCTTCTGTATTTTGAATATTAGACCTCAGATTTGTAGTTGGCAAAAATCTTTTCCCATCCTGCAGGCTTCCGCTTTGTCCAAATGACAGTGTTCTTTGCCTTACAGAAGCTTTTCGGTTTCATGAGGTTCCATTTATTAATTGTTGCTCTTAGTGCCTGTTTAGAAAGTGTTTTCCTGTGCTAATGAGCTCAGGGCTGTTCCCCTCTTTCTCTGTCCGGGTCAATGTATCTGGTTTTATGCTGAAGTCTCTGATCCAGTTGGATTTGAGTTTTGTGCAGGGTGATAAGTATGAACCTATTTGCATTCTTCTACAGGCAGACATCCAATTTGACCACCACTATTTGTTGAAATTGTCTTTTTCCAGTGTGTATTTCTGGCTTCTTTTGCAGAGGGCAAGAGGTCCTTGCGCAGTAGGCGGCCAGGAAGCGATAAACACAGTCTTATCTCTTCAAAGGAAGATGCTGTTTACCTGCCTTTACCCGGAATGCTGGAAAAGGATGAGGTTTACAAGCTGGTGATCTTTTGCTATCTGTAGGGCCAGGCTTCCCCAGAATCCTCCAGAAAGTTGTGTTTGTTTATCCCAGACTCCACCCCCCTAAATCTTGAGCACTGCTTCTCAAGTCCATAAAATCACCTTTCTGAGAGATGTCACCTACTCTTTACAACAGCCTAAGTGACTTCTATACTAACTTATGGCCAGACCAATCCTGACTGCCACAGGTACTGTGTTTACCTCAGCCACCCTCCCTAGACCAAAACTGTGCTGTGCTTAAACATGGCTGAAATAAACCACCTACTGTCAGACTACAGAAGTCTGAGTCAGCGCTGGCGGACTAAGGCAAGCTAAACTGAGCTTCATTCCTGCCTCTCCACAGATGGTTTCACTGACGACCACGACACTTGCAGGGATCCCCACTTTTTTGTTTGTTTGTTTGTTTTGTTTTATCAAAAATCAGGTATCCACAGGTGTGTGGACTTCCATCTAGGTCTTTAATTCGGTTCTGTTGATCAACAAGTCCACTTTTGTTTTTTATGACTAGAGCTCTGTCGTGCAACTTGAAACTCCTGCAGTTCTTCTGTTACTCAGGATTATTTTTAGCAGTCTTGAGGTTTTTTTATGTTTCTGTATGAAGCTTAGAATTGTCCTTCCAAGATCTGTAAAGAATTGTGTTGGAATTTTATTGGGGATTGCAGTGAAAAGATAGATTGTTTTTAGGATGGCCATTTTTACGGTGTTAAATCTACTGATCCATGAGCATGGGAGGTCTTTCCATCTTCTGATTATCTTCAATTTCTTCCTTCAAATATTTGAAGTTCTTGTCATACAAGTCTTTCACTTCTTAGTTAGAGTTACCCCAAGACACTTCATATTATTTGAGGCTATTGTGAAAGATATTGTTTCCATGATTGCTTTCTCAGTCTGTTTGCCATTTGTATATAAGAGTGCTACTGATTTTTGTGAGTGAATTTTGTGTCCAGCTACTTTTCTGAAAGTGTTTATCAGCTGTAGGAGTTTCCCGGTGGGATTTTTAGGGTCACTTCTATATACAATTATATCATCTGCAAATAATTCTTTCTTTCCATTTGCATCCCCTTGACCCCCTTCAGTTGTCTTATTGCTCTAGTTCAGACTTCACGTACCATATTGAATAGGTATGAAGAGAGTCTTGTTCTGATTTTAGTGGAACTGCTTTGAGAGTCTCTCCATTTAATTTTATGTTGGCTATGGGCTTGCTCTAAGCTGCCTTTATTATGTTTAGGTATGTTCCTTTTAGCCCTAATCTCTCCAGGACTTTTATCATGAAGGGGTGTTGGATTTTGTCAAAGATCGTTTCTGCATTTGGTGAGAGTATAATGTGGTTTTTGTCCTTCAGTTTGTTTATATGGTGAATTACATTTATTGATTTACGTATGTTGAACCATCATCACTGCATCTCTGTGATGAAACCTACTTGATCATGATGGATAATCTTTTTTCTTAAGATTTATTTATTTATTATTTCTACAGCATTCTGCCTGCATGTGTGCCAGCAGGCCAGAAGAAGGCACCAAATCTCACTATAGATGGTTGTGAGCCACCATGTAGTTGCTGGGAATTGAATTCAGGACCTTTAGAAAAATAGTGCTCTTAACCTCTGAGCCATCTTTCCAGCCCTGGATAATCTTCTTGGTGTGTTCTTGACTTCACTTCCAAAGTAGCTTATTGAGAATCTTTGCATCTATGTTCATAAGAAAAATTGGTCTATAACTAATTCTCTTTCTTTGTTAGGTCTTTATATGATTTGGGTATCAAGGTAACTGTGGCCTTGAATTGGGCAATGTTCCTTCCATTTCTATTTTATGGAATAAGTTCAGGACTATTAGCATTAACTCTTCTCTGAAAGTCTGGTAGAATTCTGTGCTAAACATGGCCCTGGGAGACTTAATGCCTGCTTCTATTTCAGTAGGGATTATAATCTGTTTAAATTATTTATCTGATCTTGATTTAACTTTGGTAAATGGTATGTATTAAGAAAGTTGTCCATTTGTTTTATATTTTCTAACTTGGTGGAGTACAGCTTTTTAAGTTTTGCTTTAAAAAAAAGATTTATTTATTATGTATACAATGTTGTGTCTGCATATACATCTGCATGTCAGAAGAGGGCACCAGATCTCACTGTAGATGGTTGTGAGCCACCATGTGGTTGCTGGGAATTGAACTCAGGACCTCCAGAAGAGCAGCCTCTAAGCATTCCTATAAACTTAACCTCTAAACCATTCTCCACCCCAGATTTTATCCTTATCATTCTCTGGTTTTACTTGGTATCTGTTGTCATGCCCCCCTTTTCATCTCTGATTTTGTTAATTTGGATATTCTCTTTCTCTATTTTGGCTAATTTGGACAAGGATTTGCAAATCTTACTGCTTTTCCTAAAGAACCAACTCTTTAATTGATACTTTGTAAATTTTTTTTGCTTGTTTATTTGTTTGAAAATATTTTTAGCCCTGAGTGTGATTATTTCTTGCCATCTATTTCTTTTGTGTGCGATTTCTTCTTTACATTCTAGAGATTTCAGGTGTGTCGTTAAGTTGCTAGTATGAGATTGCTCCAGTTATTTTATGTAGGCACTTAGTGCTATGAACTTGCCTCTAAGAACTGCTTTCACTGTGTTCTATAGGTTTGGATATGTTGTATTTTTATTTTCATTGAATTCCAAAAAGTCTTTAATGTCTTTTCTAATTTCTGTTTTGACCCATTTTTTTTTTTATTCAGTAGTGAATTGTTCAATTTCTGTGACTTTGAAAGCTTTCTGTTGCTTCTGTTGTTGTTGATATCCAATTTTAATCCATGGTACTATTTCAATTTTCTTGTATTTGTTGGTCTTGACTTGTGTCCAAGTATGTGGTCAGTTTTTGAGAATGTTCCATGAGGTGCTGAGAAAAAGGTATGTCCTTTTGTGTTTGGGTGAAATGTTCTGTGAATATCTGTTAGGTCCATTTGGTTCATAATGTCAGTTAGCTCCAGCATTTCTCTGTTTAGCTTTTCTGGATGACCTGTCCATTGGCAAGAGTGGGGTACTGAGGTCTCCCACTATCAATGTGTGAGGATCAATGTGTTATTGAAGCTTTAGTAGTATTTCTTTTATGAATTTGGGTGCCCTTGTGTTTGGTGTATAGATGTTAAGAATTACAACGTCCTCATGGTGGATTTTTTTTCTTTGAAAAGTACATAGTGTCCTTTCCCACCTTCTGAAGTCGTTTGGTTTGGTTGAAGTCGTTTGACAGATATTAAAATGGCTACACCAGCTTGCTTCTTATGTCCATTTGCTTAGAAGATCTTTTTCCATCCTTTTCCCTTGAGGTGATGTCTATCCTTGATATTAAGGTGTTTTTCTGGATGCAGTACAAAGGATGGATCCTGTTTTCACATCCACTCTGTTAGTCTCTGTCTTTTTATTGGTGATTAAGTCCATTGATTTTTGAGAGATATCAATGAGAAGTGTTTGATTCCTATTATTTTGGTGAAGGTGATAGGGTGTGTGTTATATGCTTCTTCTCTTTTGCAGGTCTGGAATTATTTATTCCCTGTGTTTTCTTGGGTATGGCTAATCTCTTTAGGCTAGAAATTTCCTTTTAGCTCCTTTTGTAGGGCTGGATTGAAGGTGGATATTGCTTAAATTTGGTTTAATCATGACATATCTTATTTTCTCCAGCTTCGTGACTGAAGCCTTTTCTGGGTATAGGAGTCTGAGCTGGTATCTGGGATGTCTTAGAGTTATTAGAACATATGTGCAAGGATTGTCTGGCTTTCAGAGTCTCCATTAAGAAATCACGTGTTGAGCTGGGCATGGTGGCACACGCCTGTGATCCCCTGTCTCAGGAGACAGGGTCAGGCAGATCTCTGAGTTAGAGATCTGCAATGCAAGTCCAAAACAGCTAGGGCTACACAGAGAAACCCTATCTTAAAAAATAAAATAAATATAATATAATATAATATAATATAATATATAAAATAATAAAATTAAATTAAAATAAAATAAAGTAATTGTGTGTTATTCTAATGTGTCCTTTTCCCCAGGCAACTTTTAATACTCTTTCTTTGTTCTGTGTGTTTAGTGTTTTGATTATGATGTGTCAAGGGACTTTATTTCTGATCCTACTTGATTTTCTGTATGCTTCTTATACTTTTATAGGCATCTCCTTTAGTTTGGAAACTTTTCTTCTATGACTGTTGAAAATATTTTCTGTTTTTTTTTTTTTCTTCTCTTTTCTCTATCCTTGTTATTCTTAGATTTAGTCTTTTCATAGTGTCCCAGATCCCCTGGATGTTTTGTATCAGGATGTTTTTAGATTTAACTTTTTTTTTTTTTTGACTGAGGTATCCATTTCTTCTATGTCTTCAATGCCTGAGATTTTTCTCTTCCATCTTTTGTATTCTGTAGGTAAGGCTTATCTCTGAGGTTCCCATTTGAGTTTCTAAATTTTTCATTTCCAGATTTCCTTCAGTTTGGGTTTTCTTTATTGATTCCATTTTTGTTTTGGTGGTTTGAACTGTTTTTTGTTTGTTTGGTTGATTGGTTGTTTGGTTAGCTGGTTTTGTTTTCATTTCCTTTAACTGTTTGTATGTTCATATATTTCTTTAAGGGACTCATTCCTCTTTAGAAACTTCTCTTATGTTCATAAATGATGTTTCAAGGTCTTTTTCTTGGGCTTCAGCTGTCTTGCAGTACTCAGGGTTTATTGTAGTAGGGTTGCTGGGCTCTAGCAGAGGCCTATTTGTTGTGGTAAACTTAAAGGTCTGGTCTAATGAAAGAATCAGACTAACTTTGTAACCTATATTTCTTTAATTGCCTTATAACTTATATTTTCAAGTTTTAGGCCCATGTTAATTAAAGCCTCTTGTGCTTCTCCAGAGAGCCGAGGAATGTAAAAGTTCCTGACATTAGCCATCTGTGAGGGCAGAGATAAGGAAGAGAAAAAGCAGAGATCTCTACTAAATGGAGAAAAAATCACCGGCTGGCTCCTGTGAGATGAGCTTTGTTTGGAAACTGGGCCAAATGGCCCCAATCCTTCTCCTGACCTTTGATCCAAAGCTTGTAACCCCCACTCCTCAGGACACACACAGGATGAGTTAATCACTCTCCCACCTTTAATTGTGGCTATATCTCCTATGGCAGGAAATTCCAAACTGACTTGAAGATCAGATATTTACGACAGGGCTGACCCAACCTAAGGGTGCCCAGAACCAACCAATTATTTTAAAAGTTAAATACCTCATCCAATCATGAATTGCCAAGAAGGCAACTCCTGGAATTTCCCTTGCCTTGTCTTTTAAAAACCTAAGGTCTTTGTCTTCCGGTGCCACTCCTTGCTGACCAGCAGGGGTGACCCCATTGCGCAATGGTAAAAACAAACCTCTGGCGATTTTGCAGCGATGATTAGTTTCCTGGGTTCTCTTCATATCTTCTTATATTTAGGCTCATGCTGGGCCTAACACTAATAATGTTTATTATTAGCCCTATAATTATTATAGTGGCATTACCTAACTCACTATTGTAATTACTGAAAGACACAGACACCTGATAGATTTTAGAAAGCCTTAATTCACCTGCTCCAGGGCAAATATTAACCCTCTAAACTACCTTTACCTCCCAGACCCCATCCCAGGCCAGTTGTTCTCATAATTTCTATCTGGGCTACATTCCATCCATAATTCCATAAATCTTGCTTATTCTCTCATCTGAGCCACTTCCTCCATCCATGTGGATCCGACCATGTGCTTCTCTCCACATTAACACGTGGGGGCTCTTCCTATTTCTCTCTCCCATGATCCTCCTGTCCCCAAAGCCTGAGAACCTTGGAAAAACCTTCCCCATTCTGCCCTGCCTAGGTATAGGCCTCTTAGTCAGCCAATCAGGGATAACTAGGGAAGGACAGGAGATAGTTCAGCATGATAACAATACCCATGGTGGGGGGAGGGGGAAGGCTGTAACCAGATCTCAAGGCACTGAAATCAGCATCTGAAAACACCGCTGGACCTTCCGCCAACACTTGCTGATTGTGTTTTTATGCTGCGGTCTAGACATCTGGGTTTTAGAAGATTGTAATTCTAAGATGGTCTTTGCTGAATAAGTGCTTCGTTCCTTGGTGCTTGTTGCCCTCTCTGGTTCTTAAGCGAGTGTGGTGGCTGTGTAGGAAATTCTGGGATCCTGATAGGTGTGGCCACTGGGGGTTACAGATACAATACATATTGGGAACTGACAAGTGGAAATAGGAATGGGCTGATGTAGGACCGAGGGGGTCATAAGAGGTAGGAAAGCAGTGTGCTCCGCCTGGGAATGGGGTCAGAGAATGAGGAGAGGCTGCAGCAGGTGCTCATTCCCAGGAAATGCCAGCTGGGTTGGCGGTCTGGGCAGGGAGGGGTAAAGCAATTCGTGTAGGGAAGAAAGTGTGAAATCTCTGCGTGAGTCACTGGAGGAGAGGACAGTGGGGGTGGAGGAAGGAGGCTGCAGCAGGAGGTCTGCTACAGGAGGTCTGGGGTAAGGCTGGGGGATTGGTTTTAAAGGAGCTGAAGGAAGGTGAAAGTCTGCGGTTATTCCCCCTGCTTCCCTGGCTGGAGTCTAAAACAGTGTTCTTCAAAATGGTGTTTCAGTGGCTAACTCCTACACCCTCCCCCACCCGCTCCCACCCCAGGCTTGCAGCTTTATGACAGTCTCCAGAATGGAGTGTGTATAGAAAATAACTAGCCCCAGGCAGAGAGAGAGAACACTTGCTGTGGTGCTGTGGCCGTGGCAACAGGAAGAGACCTCTAAACCTGACAAGAGTGTTTGCCTGGAGGGGACTGGACCACAAAGGGAGTCTGAAAAGGTGACTGACCAGCCCTGCAGGTAGCCCATCATCCTCACCTGTCCAAGCCCTGATAAATATTCTCTGCACACCATGTGGCAACCGAACTTCCCATGGTGACAACACACTTCGGGTTCACCAACATCAGCAAAGTCGACACTGGCCATGCCTTCATGAGACAGAGCTCCAGCAGCACTCAGAAACTCTGTTCTTAAAATAGTCCGTTCCATGCCATAACCACAATACGACAGCATTTGGTAAATGCTTTAAGTCTTTCTAGAGGCTGAGAGGTGGTCTTGGCCTCCACACTCTGAGTTGCTGGTCTTTTGGGACCAGGGTCTCTGTGGATAACCTGTGGTTTGAAGCAAGGTCTGGCTCTGTAGCCCCAGATGACCTTGAACTTAAAATGACCATCTGGTCTCAGACTCCCAAGTGCTGGGATTACAAGTGTGCCCCATGAGCAAAAGGATATTAAATAAAAAATACGCAGTAGCCAGAGAAAACCGGTTATGATGAAATATATACGTCAAAATTGTTGCTCTGTTTATGTTCTTTTATGTTTTATTTTAAAGGCGGTTTTGAGACAAAGCCTCAGCTTGCAGTCCTGACTGGCTCAGAAACAAGATGGTGGTGCCTCCTCCTCCTGAGTGCTGCTGGGATTACAAGCCTGGGGCACCACGCTGAGGCTGCTTCACATTAAGTAGCAACTTCCAGCAACAAGCTTAATATTTAACACAGTTTGGAGGGAGCAACAAGCACAGCTTGTTGTGCTCACAAGTCACAAAGACGTGTGGGCCTGTGGGTAACAGTCACAGTTACATAGTCCTTTGCCTCCGCCTCAGAATATACAATTCAAAATTTCAGTTTGACAAGCTGGCATGGTCCTGCACGCCTTTGAGCCCCACATTCTGGAGGGAGAAGAAGGCAGATCCCTGTGAGTTGGAGGCCCAGCCTCACCTATGTTAACAAGTTCCAGGACAGCTCGGAAGGGCTACCTAGTGAGGCCCTCTTCCAAAACTATAAGAAAAGAAATGAAATGAAAAGAAATTTCACTTGGGGTTATGTGTCCTACTCTTACAGATAAGGAAAATGTGTCTCAGAGAATCCAGGCCACTTGTCTAAACTACAAAGCAAGGAATGTGCAGCCACTGAGTCCTGGCTCAGGGTGGAACGGTAACAAATCTGGTTTACAGCTTGGCAATCTGCAAACCAAAATGGCCAAGAAGGTACCCCAGAATGTCCTGGGTTCGGACTTCATCTGTGCCCACAGGCTGAAAGGTCTGGCCACGGCGTGGGAGCAGAGCACAGTACACAGCCCTGAACTGCCTGGATTAACCTGTACTGCTGAGCTGCGGCCAAGTTCCCGGAACAATCACGAGAGTTTAAAGTCCAGGACCCTGGGGGTTGTGGAAGATTAACTAACTCAAGGGAGACCTTCCAGGCTTCTCTGGAGACAGCCTGGCTTCGGAGGGGCCTTGAAGAGATTGACACCATCCTCAAGACCTGCTTTCTCAAAACTCGAAGCCTGTGCCCGCACCCCACCCATTCCCACCCCATCCCCCTCACACACACTAACATGTTAGTCTTTTGTGCTCCAAGCACCCTTGGGCCATAAAGTGTCTTTATCTGCAGGGCTGTGGCTGCTGATTGCCTGAGGCCTGGAAGACATGCATATTTCCTACGGCTTCTGGAACAAGTCACCTCAGAGTCTGACAACATCTCACTTTGATTTTCTTGACCTTCTGGGCGTCAGAAATCTCAAATGGGTTAGCAGCCTTCTGAAGGCTAAAGAGGAGAGTCCCCCTTCCTGGCCCTAGCTCCTGTCTGTGCACACCCTTTTTCTTTAAGACAAGGGTCAGCTGAACTCCTCTCCGCCCTGATTTCTATCCCCTCCTCAAATCTGCTGCTTATGGCTCTTGGCTTTACACAGGGCTCTGCTGAACCACATAGACTGACTTGTTTGTGTCAGGGTCCTCATCACACCTGCTAAGAGTCCACAGGTTCCAGGGATTCACTCGAAGCCTTCTTTGGGAGACTATTAGGCAGCAACAGTCCGAGGCAGGCTCCTTCCCTGTCTCCAAGCCTGCTGTGGGCTCTTTGCTGGGGACCCCCAGTGCCCGTGTTCTGACCCAGGCAGCATGAGTGATGCCCTCAGCTAACTTGCTACGATTCCAACAGCAACCCACGAAAGTTCCCTATACCAGGGGCTCCTCTCCTCAGCAGACAGGAATCTTGGGGGACTTCTGGAAGGGAGGGCTTACAGTTGGAGGTTCCTCACAGCGGGGAGAAAGCACAGGCAATGCTGACCTTCAGCCCAGTTTCCCTTTTTATGCAGTCTAGAGCCCAAGTCCTTAGAGCAGTAGCACCCACATTTAGAGCGGGCTTTACCTCCTCAGTTAACCTAGCCTAGAAAATCCCCTCACAGGCAGGGCCGGAGGCATGTCTCCTCACTGATTCTAGATGCTGTCCGGCTGACAGTTAAACCCACCATAACAGATGGGCACTTGAAGGCCTGAGCCCAAGGTGTCATATCACCTTAGACCCCAAGGAAACATTTCAGCACTGGTCCAACCAATCGTGAACAATCATGCTATTCCCGAGAAAGTCACACGCCCAGATCCTAGGACTGGCCTGCTCTTGTTTTTCACTAAAGTCCTCAACTCTGAACAACCTTAGAGCCTCTCTTTAGACCTAGGCTGGAGGTGGGTGATATGACAAGACCAGGAGTTGTAGGACCAGTTTGACTACTTCTAATGTTTTGCACATATGGTCTTGTACCTTTCTAAAGTGCACAGATGTGTGTTCGCACATGCGTGTGCGTGCGTGTGTGTGTGTGTGTGTGTGTGTGTGTGTGTATGTATGTTTGCGCTGTGCAACTGTGGCAAGGGTGATTGTCTATTGTGCTAAGTTTGAGCTTGGGTCAGTATCTCCAGGCAACTGGAAAGTCAGCTTATCCTTTTAGACCAGTGGTTCCCAACCTGTGGGTGACAGCTTTGGGGATTGAATGACCTTTCACAGGGGTCTCCTAAGACCATTGAAAAACACAGATATTTATGTTACAATTCATAACAGTAACAAAATCACAGTTATGAAGTAGTAGCAACCCAAATGGTTTTATGGTGTGTGTGGGGTGTCACCACAGCAGGAGGAACTGTATTAAAGGGTCGAAGCATTAGGAAGGTTGAGGACTGCTTTTCTAGAGCAAGACAAAAGTAACCAGGAAAATTCGTAATACAGTGCTGAATGCAAACAAAAACATTCCCCCTAGACGAGGACTATGGCTCAATTGACATGAGCACCTGCATTTGATCTCTAATATCTGTGTGACAGCCAGGGGTGGGGGCCCAGGGACTCCCGGTGCTGCCCTGCAGCCTGCTGGCCTGTCAGGTCCCAGGTCCCAGAAAACTACAATAAGCACTGGGGAGATGACACAGAGTAGGAAAGTGCCTGCTATGCAGGCGTGAGGAGTGGAATTTTGATCCCGGGCCCCCATGTGAAATGCAGGCATGGTAGCTCCCACCTGTGGCCCCAATACTAGGGGCATGCAGGTGGGCAGATGCCTGGAACTTGCTGGCCAGCCTGGCTAATGGAGTCACTGATTTGCATATTCAAGGAGACCTTGCCCACCCCCACTCCCAACCCCCACCCCACACACACATACTTCTCCCCATCAATTATAAACCTTCACAACCTTGCTCCAGCCCTTCATGGCACTCTCCCGGCTCTGGCCACCTGAGGAGCTGGAATCAGCCTTCCACAGGGAAAGCCTCACCCTGAGACCTACCTAGATTGACACGATTAGCCAACGATGCCGATTGGAGGGTTGAGGAGTCCCTAGAGCTTCTTTTTTCTATAAGGATGCTGCTCCTGCAGGACGGCTTTGCTCCCATTAGCTAATGACCTTCCAAAGGTCCCCTTCCTCCGCTCCATCTCCTCTGGAGGCGGAGGATTTCAACACATGGGTGGAGAGGACACAGCTTTCCAGGCCCAGCACCGGCTGCGCAGCTAGGTCGTGGCCAGCTGTGTGGAGAGGTGTCTCCAAACTCCATTACAGTGCACGGGATGGATGTGTCTCTGCTCAAAGCAGGGTGTCGTGGAAATCCTTTGACTTATTCAATAGTAACCATTTCTACCCAGCATCAGAGCAGGCCTCTCTTCGTCCTCAGTTCTACTGGTGGACATGTTTCCAATGCATTTTTTCCCCTCTTTGTTTCTGTTTGGTTTGGTTTGGTTTTCGGTTTTAGATTTTTTGTTTAGTTGGTTTGGTTTGGTTTAGTTTGGTTTGATTTGGTTTGGTTTGGTTTTGGGTTTTGGTTTTTTTGGTTTTTTTTTTGTTTAGTTGGTTTGGTTTGGCTTGTTTTTTTGTTGTTGTTTTTTTTGTTTGTTTGTTTGTTTGTTTTCAAGACAGGGTTTCTCTGTGTAGGCCTGGCTGTCCTGGAACTTGCTCTGTAGTCCAGGCTGGCCTCGAACTCAGAGATCCTCCTGAGTGCTGGGATTAAAGGCATGCACCACCACTGCACTGCTCCCTCTTTGGTTTTTTGAGAAAAGGTTTCATGGAGCCCAGCCCGTCTTCCAACTCACTGTGAGATCGTGGAGGACCTTGAGCATCTAATTCTCCTTCCAGCTGCTTACAGATGTGACTACCCTGCCTGGCTTTCTCCCGCATCCATTCAGCACATCTCACAGCCACCCCTGCCAGCTGGTGTCTTCATACTGAATTTTCAGAGGGTTAGCTGGAGAATGAAGGGGTGCCAATATGGGGTTAAATAACAACATCTATACTCCAACCAGCTCTGGACCACGGGACCTCTGTTCCTCTCCAGAGTGCTGCTCATCCATCCAACTGCCAGTCATCTGACCAGAGAGCTTCAAGGGTGGCCACATCTCTGCCCCTGAAGGGCACCAGCTACCCCTGAAGGACACCAACCAAAGGAGTGGACCAATCTGTTGATCTGCTACTGGCCCCAGCTCTGGTAGGTGGTGCAGGAATTCCTCCACCCCCTGAGACAGTGACCTCGGCCAGAGTGCCACCTTCTTTGGCTTCAGCAGATGTCAAGATAATAAAGGTATCAGGTAAACTTGTCAGGTTGGGAGGTCCCTTTTCTTGCACAGATTATACAGCAGATGCCATGCTCTGGATCCATGAAGGTGAAAACCTAAGCAGCTGCCTGCCCTCTCCTTTTCTAGCACTGAGGCTCCCAGGGGCGCTCTGGAGCCTCCTGCCTCAAGGGAACCAGAAGAAAAGGTTGCCTTGTGCACAGGTGTGGGAGGGATGGGAGGCAGGGTGATAAGCCTGCCTTCTTCTCCACCCTGGCTTCAACCCAGCTCTTGCTTCCTAGCACCTGGCCGGCCTGGAGACCCAGGGGAATATGACAGATTCTGGAAGCTTCTGAGAATGCTCAAACGTGGTCCCTCTGGCATTTCTATTCTGAAAGGGAGCCCGAAAACTGAACAGCCTCCATAACACCAGCAGGTTTGTCCTTGAGCAGCCTGGCCCTAGTCCAGACATTTCAAAATATAAGCCCACGCTTCAGGGAAACTTCTGTGTCTGTCCAACAAGCAAGTCAGTTGTATGGTTCCTGGGGACTCATGCTGTGCTGGTTACTTTTCTCACGGCTGTGAACACCCAACCGAACCAACTCAAGGGAGGGGTTTAGTTTGGCTTACAGTTTCAAGACTGGCTAGTCCATCATGGCAGGGAAGGAACAGCAGCTGGGTTGGGAGGGGAGGTTTGTCCATGTTGTCGGGAATGTGAGGCCAAAGCTTATTCACATCTTGGATGATTAGGAAGCAGGGTCGGGCTGTAACTCTCAAGGCTTATGTCTAGTGATCTTGTATCCTAAAGATTTCACAAGTCCCAAAACAATGGCGCCAGCTGCGCACCAAGTGATTAAACACATGAGCCTTCGGGACTTTTCACACCCAGACCATGACAAATGGGATTTTTCCCAGTAACCTGGAAATTGGTCAAGGCTACAAAGTCATACTTACAGGCTTCAAGGATGAAAAGAAACTGACCTTTGATGAGGCAGAAGTGTCAAGCCTATTTTCAGCGCGCGATGGCGATGTATTTACTGTAGGAATGTGCTGGGGCTTGGTGGATGGCTGTCTTGGTGGTGCCTGCCACAAATATGCGCTCGGACCCCATAGGGGAGCAGCTGGAATCCCAGTGCAGGAGAACAAGAGTCAGGGAGCTCCCTGAGGCTGGCTCACAGGTCAGTGTAGCAGATCTTCAAGGTGAATGAAAGGCCCTGCTTTAAAAGGGGGGGAGGAGGGAGAGGAAGAGATAGATAACAAATGAGGAAGACACCCGACTTTGACCTTTGACCTCTGGCCTACACACTACCATTTGCCCTCTCTCCCCCTTTTCTAGGAATGAGGAGATAAAAAAGCACCTACCTTGAGGGTAGCCCACCTAGTTTAGTTTTCCACAGTTCGGCACAGCTGAAAGGGAGCAAGGATTGCCTGCCTCCCAGGGGAGGACTCTGGTAGGGACCTAGTATGTTGAGGAGACACTCTGGCTATGACTGCTTGGTGAAGGGGGGGGGTCCCACAAGGTTAAGGCCAGGAAGGCTGATCCTGTAAGGAAGCTGAGTTCTTGTAGCCGAGTTCCAGCACATAGGCTCGGGGGAAACAGCACTGGGCAAGCAGGTGGACGAAGCCCCAAACACCTGAGCATGGCTGGTGACTGATGCCTTTGTACCAAGTGCCCGAGGGTATCGTGAGGAATGTTAGGCTGTTACACCAATTATAACGCTGATAATAATCTCAACAGGCTGGCACCAATAACAGAAGGTCACAGGTGCCTAGAGTTGTGACAGCTCTTTGTTCCCATCGCTTGGATTCCCACTACCTCAAAAATAGTCTTATTACACTCACCAGTGACCACTCTTTGAGAAGCATTGCTGTGTAACGAGCCTCATCTGTTATCACCTCATTTAACACAAACAGCAGCCACGTCAGGCTGAGTACTGTTATCCACCTTTCAAACAAAGATTAGAGAAGTTACAAAATGTGCCCAAGATCACCCAGCTGTCAGAAATCAAAGCTAGACCTGCCTTAACCTGAGGCTTCCAACCTCCCTTCTGCTCCTCGAGGCCTCTTGAGGACCCTGGAGTTTCAGAGCTCTCCTACCAAGGTAGTTTCTTGGTGTCAAAGGGAGGCAGAACATGAGAGCGCCGGTCCATGCATGTCTCCCACACCTGCCCTTCACCCACAGAGGGATCTGTGTCATAACACACCTTATTTCACCTGGAACAATCTAACCAGGAACAAGACTTCAAAATAAGGCCATGCCCCATAGCGTCCTAGTTTATGGATTCCCACAGGGAGTATCCCTGTCTTTCCCACAGCCTGTGGCCACTTCCTTAATCAAGTCAGGCTGCCCGAGTGCCTGTCGGCAATCTAGCACCCCCTTTCCTTCTTCCTGAGGCCACCTTTCGGTCCTATGCCCTTCTACCTGGTCAGATTAATACGAAAAATGATGGGAGACTCACCAACTCCCTACAAATGAGACACCAATGAACCACTGCCCTTCAATCCACTGATGGCTTAGTTAATTTCACTTAAACCTCAAATAGATGAAAGGGGAAAAAAAGCTCTAATAGAAGGCTGAAAACATAGCTCAGCTGGTAGATGGCTTGTCCAACATGTATGAAGCTCTGGGATCGATCCCCAGAACTACATAAGCAAAATGTGGTAGGCCTCTCAAATCCCAGCACTCAGGAGGCTGGGGCATGAAGATCAAGTTCATCCTTCACTTTGTAGCCTGGAGAGTTCACAGAGGCCAGCCTGGGCTACATGGACTCTCAAAAAAATTAACAAAAGAGAGAGGAAGGAAATGAGAAAAGAAAGGAGAGAGAATGGGAGGAAGGAAGGACCCACAACTGTATCTTTTTTAAAAAAGTTGTTTTAGAGACTCTCTATGTAGACCAGGCTGGCCTGGAACTCACAGAAATATCCTCCTGCCTCTGCCTTCAGAATGCTGGAATTAAGGCATGTGCCACACGCCCAGCTACAAATGGCTGTTTTTAAAAATATTTATTTATTTATTTATTTATTATTTATACAGTGTTCTGCATCCAGGTAAGCCTATATATCAGAAGAGGGCACCAGATATAACTGTAAGTGGTTATGAGCCACCGTGTGATTGCTGGGAATTGAACTCAGGACCTTTGGAAAAGCAGCCAGTGCTCTTAACCTCTGAGCCATCTCTCCAGCCCTGAAGTGATGAATTATTTAAATTTGTAAGAACGTGGAAACCTGGAACAATATGAGTTTAAAATAGTGTGTCACCTTACAGCTAAAAGTCCATCCTGACAATTGCAAAAGTGTAACCAAAATGGCACAGAATATATAAGGGAAAAAAAAAAAGAATTTTGTATTGCTTCTGGATAGAGAAAGACCAGATTGACAAAAATTCCAGGGAAAGCAGGAAGGACATAACTGTGTAGCTAATCAGTATAACCTTAAAATTCTAGGAAAAAAACTTCACAGAAAATAAAAATTTGCACACTTGTGCAATTGCCTTCAGAACACTGGAAACAAGTGCAAGGCACACCCAAATATGCAAGACTATCACTCCACAGCCTCAACTCTGTGTGGTTAGGAAGGTAGGGTTTGTCAGAAAAGACTCCACTTTGGTTTTGAAACCTTCCACAGTTGCTTATCTTTTGGTCACCTTTTAACTTAAAAACTATGTTTTATTAATTTATATATTTCCTTCATGTATTAGAGCTATTAACCAACTATATATTGTGTTGACAGTTTTTTTTTTTAGTTTCACAATTGTATTTTAACTCTCTTCATTAGTTTTGATATGTAAAGGGTTTTTTTTTAAAGTTATGTATTTGAACTGACAATAGTCCTTATAGCTTTTTTCACTATCATGTCTTCTGTACTTTATAACTAAAAATATTCACCTGCATTTCAGTATTCTTTCATATTTGAATTTTTATAATCCCCATTTGTTTTTTAATGAAGAGTAAGAGGATTCAGCTTTACAGTTAGATGGTTGAGGCAGAGTGTGGGGAATCACAAGACTGAAGTCAATTGTGTTACTTAGTGAGTTCAAAGCCAGCCTGAGTTACTTAGCAAGAATGATACTCATGAGGGTAGCTTGAATCAATGGTAAAGTGAGGAAGTGTTCAAATAAAGGTTGTAAGAATACTACATTAAAAATAATTCATTTGGAATATTCTGAGATTTGTGATTGGGTTGGGAATCAGCCTCTTTTTAACACCGTCTCTTCACTTCCAATGTGACGAGCCTGCCATGCATTCAAGCCAGGACAGATCCATAAAGACTTGGTTTCATTGTTTTGTTTTCCTTATCAGTTATGTGTACTTCTCAGTATTCTGTCTTACTTATGTGGTTGGGATATAACCTTCCAATTGTTATTGTTAATATGTAAAAGACTCTTGTTTTCTTACACATTTATTTTGTATCTGTGTGTTTCATTAAACTCTAGTATTTCTAAAAGACTTTTTAAGTGATTCTCTTGGTAGAGATTTATGTCATCCTCACATGAAGCTATTTTGCCTTCTCTCCAAAAGATTAACAATATTTTCCTTAAACCAAGGAATTCTTCTCTCTCCCTTCTCTCTCTCCCTCTTCCTCTCTCTCTCCCTCTCCTTCCCCCCCCTCTCCCCCTCTCTCACTCTGAGGATATTGTGTGTCCTGGTATCTACACCATTCCCTTGAGACACTGAACCTGCACTAGGCTGGCAGCCAGCAAGCCCCAGCAGTCCTCCTGTCTCTGCCACACACAGTGCTGAGATCTCTCTCTCTCTCTCTCTCTCTCTCTCTCTCTCTCTCTCTCACACACACACGCACGCACGCACGCACGCACGCACGCCTCGCTCTTCCATGAAGTGCTTGTACAGCAAGTGTTCTCTTACATGGAGCCATCTCCCCAGCCCCACCGGTCTTATTCGTTGTACTGACTAGCACGTTTAGAATACAGAATCATCAGGGACGCTTCAACATGACTATTAAACAGTGCTGACTGAGATTTTCAGCTCGTGGCGTGGCTTCAGACAACTTTTCCATATTAAAGTTATTGTTGGCCTTTGATATAAGGTTGACTATACGAACAGACTTTTTTTTGTCTCTGTGTTCCTACAGTGAATTTCACCTGATAACGGTACAGTCTTTAAAGTATATGGCTCAGGGGTCAATACATTGTCTTCTATTCTTTATCAATGCATTTAAGGAAGGTTAAGATGCAGAACTTGTGTGCTGTTGTGCTGTCTTCGTGCGCACGACAATTTGTCTTAGGCTTCTGTTGTCATAAATCTAGTCCCCTCTATCTCTAGTCTCACTTTCCAAGGTGTCAGTTGCTCACAGGCCACTGAGACAAGTGAGAGCCCAATGTGGTAATACCTTGAGACAGGCCAAATTCACCTAATTGTTATTACATACAGCCTACTAGTACATGGCTCGGTTTTTCTGTGTCACTGATGTGTATCTCTTATGCCTGATCTGTAAGTGCTGTCATGGATACCTCTGCATAGGAAATCAAACCCACAAGAGTCAGCAGCACTCCACAGCTTCAGTTATCCACTGAAGATTTTGAAATGTATCCCCGTGGGTAAGATGGGATTGACATATTCAGTATTTGCCTTTATATGCAGAGTGGGAACACGGAAACAAACAACAAACAAACAAAACACAAGTACTTAATAGTAGAAAGACGAGTGAGCTAAGCCAGAAAAACTGGCTGTTTTTCTTTTTTTATACAATGTTATTTTTATAACAAAACATTTCAAATACATGCCATTAAGAGACTTCCGGAGACATTGGTAGTGACCACTGGGAAGAGGAAATGAGATACAAACTTCCTGTTCTTGGTTTTCTTGTAAATCTCTTCGGCCATCAGCACTTCCCCCTCTCTGTCTATACTCCACCCTTAGTGCTAAAAATAAAAAATATGCATGTTTACATAAAATATAATTACCTCCTTCACTGCCTTAAACCCAGGACTTCTTGGATCATAAGCCAGCAAACAAATCCAAACTGTTCTCTGGCCACAGTGAACAGGAAATTCCCTGTGTGTGAAATGGAGACAAGCTGAAGAATGACGGCTCTGAGCACTGGGGTGCAGAAACTCAAGTCAGTGGCAAGGCATAGAATCCAGGCCTTTGCTGAAACGAAAGCAGACAATGTGTCGAAATCTCTACAAAAGTACAAGATCCTTCCCCCCCCCCCCCCCCGCCGAGATAGGGTCTTGCTTTGTGACTCAAGCTAGACTTGAACCCATGATCCTCAACTTCCTGTGTACTAGAATTACAGGCATGTGTCATCATAAGGGACTGAAGATATCTCACTTCTACAGAAAGATGCCATTTGGGAGTGAGTGGGACCAGAGGGACTCAGAGGTCTGTAGAGACACGTGATGCAGCTGTGATGGTCAGGTTGTCAAGACATACTAAGGCCACTGGGGCACGAAGACTGAGTGAGGAGGCCACGACTGGCCTTTGTCTGCTGCCTTTTCTTGCCTCTACAACACTATCTACTGTAAAATCACCGCATTCCCCCAGACCCTGGTCTTGTTTAAATCACATGTGTTTGGGGGGGGGAGTCTCTGTGACCACTGTGGCCAGCAGAATAATGATCTGTGGGAGGCAAGAAGATACTTCAGTTTTGGTTGAAATGTTCCTGGTGATAATTAATTCAATCCTGTTTTGAATAATTAATTCAAAACTTAAGGCATGACTACATCAAAACTTTTTGTAAAGTACATACAAACGACATCTTCTATAGATTAACAAGCTCACAATAAGGGTCTTGGCCATACAAGCCCAGAAGGACACTAAGCTAAAAAGGACATCTGCTCCCAGCCTTCTGGGAAGTTACCCATCATGCATTCCTTCCTCTGAAGGGACAACTCTGTGTGTTTAACATTCCTGGTTCCCCTCTCCATGAACACAAGGACATCTATGCCTCCCACAATATCCTGCCAGAAATAGGGGTTCATGCTTGTAATTCCAGCACTTGGGAGACTGAGACAGAGTTACTGTGAGTTCGAGGTCTACGTATGCACTACGCAGTGAGTTCCAAATCAATCTGAGCTACAAAGGGCAACCTTGTCCCTCCAAAACTTTAAATTATACGTTCCTTTTAAAAAATTACCAACAATGAGATGCGAGATTAATTCTTTTTATTTAGCTCCTAATTACTGTTTTCTGTGCATGGGTGTTTTGCCTGTATGAATGTCTGACCACCACATGCATGCCTGGTGTTCACTGAGGTCAGAAGACGGCACTGGCTCCCTTGGAACTGGAGTTACGGATAGTAGTGAGCCACCGTGTGGGTTCTGGGAATCAAACCAGGTCTTTTGGGAGAGCAGCCAATGCTCTTAACTGCTGAGCCGTCTCTCCAGCCCAAGACTACAATTTTAAAACAAATGTATGATGATAGCAAATTTGGAAGAAAGGTACTGGAATTTCCCATATGTTCTTTGCCTCCACCCATGCATAGCCTCCCTTATCAGCACCCTCACCAGACTGACATTTGTTGCCACTGATGATCTTATGCCACTGTCACCCACTGTCCTTCATTTACATTAGACTTTGTTCATGGTGGTCTACACGTCTGGACAAATCTATAATGGCATACGGCATCATTCCAGTCTCACGAAGAGACTCTACCTTCACCCTCACGGTCATGCCCAAAAGAATGTCTATTATCTTTCTATGGGTCTTTTTTTTAAAGATTTATATATTTATTATGTATTCAGTGCTCCACCTGCATGTACACCTGCTTACCAGAACTCATTATAGATGGTTGTGAGCCACCATATGGTTGCTGGGAATTGAACTCAGGACCTCTAGGAAGAACAGCCAGTGCTCTTAACCTCTGAGCCATCTCTCCAGCCCTCTATGGGTCTTTTAATCCAGTCCCACCTAACATGGCCACACCCAAGTCAAATACACATTCCTTGACTCTTCACTCATCAGGGCTTCCTCTGCTCCCTCCGAGCCCAGCAGAGGTGACAAGAAGACTATCCATCACAACCCAGAGGAGGGCTAAGGTCTTTCAGGGTGCTGGAGTCAGGGTCCTTGCTAGTCCCAGCTGGAGCTCCATTGACACAGCAGCACTTAGCCCAGTAGTTACAGAGAGCTTTCATGGAGACTTCAAACTCTTCTCCTGGGAAACTCTTCTCTTAGGAAAGTCAGTGGTGTCGATTACTCTTCCATACTGAAGAGAGTGATTTTAAGGAAATAGGCTGAAATGGATTCTGGGGTGGGGGCAGTGGGGTCTTTTTTTTCTTGACAGTGCTGGGGGAGGTGGGTAAGATCCAGGTCCTCAAACATGCTAGGCGAGTACTATCTCACTGAGCTTTGGCCTCTAGCCCTTGGGGTTTTGATAGTCTGTTTGGTTCTTGTTATGGAGCCCAAGGTGGCCTCAAACTCTTGGATCCCCCTGCTTGTGTCTCTCGAGTGCTTGGATCACAGGTGAGCACCATCACACCAGGCTCTGAGAACTTGACAGTGACTGTGGTGACCCTTTTCTATAAGGAAAAAAAAAAGCAGACAAGATGAGACTTATGTTGGGGATTGGTCTGATGCTTGTATTTTGAGGCTAATTACTGGCCCTCGAGATCTGGTTACACCTGTCCTTGTTGTGTAAACCTGGCTAAGACATTATACCTGATTGGCTGATTAAAGGCCTAAAACCTGGGCAGGGCAGAATGGGGTGGGCATGGCTAAGGTTCCTGGGCTTTGGGTTCAAGAGAATCACGGGAAACAGATGGACAGAAAGAGAGGAGGAAGGAGGATGCCATGATGGGTTAGCGTGGAAAAGAAATCATGTGGGCGGGGAGGAAGGATTCCAAGGATGGCATGGATGGAAAAGACACCAAATATAAGCAAGTATTCATAAGATTATGAATGGACGGTAGCCTAGATAAAGATGGTTAAGGCAGATGGCATTAGACGGGGCTAGGAGGTGGAGGATGAGGTTGTTGAGACAGCACAGGTGAACTATCTGCCCAGCGCAGGGTAAATAGGAAATGATAAAAATCTAACAAGTGTCTGTGTCTTATTATTTGTGATAGCAGGTTAAATAATGCCATGATAATCATAGGACAAATAAATAAAATCATTTAGCCCAACACCCATTTTATTACCAACAACAGACTTAGGATTCACGGGTGTATTTAAGACCACTCCCCGGAGACCAATCAAACCAAAAGCAGTGGTTCTGGGGCAGCCCAAAGCTCACTCCCTGCAGAGACGTGGGGCGCTTGCAGAGGCCGCTGAACCCTGGAGTGTGACACAAAAAGAAGAGCTCAGCAGGGCGGTTGCGCCCACGCTTCTCTCCGAGGGTGATGGTTCACTTCCCGTCCCCTACCACTGTCTGGTGGCAGGTGGCAGCCTGTCACAAGGAGGGGGCCCGAGTTGGCTCATTTACCACTTCCTCCTCCCGCAGCAGAGGCCCTCCGCCAAGCGCCAAGTGGATGTATCCAGAAAAGTCTCCACCCGCAATGTTCAAATAAGCCTGCCTCGTGCGTCTGGTCTGCCTGGCGGATGCTGGAGGTGACAACCGTGGCCCTGACATGAAATATGCCAAGTGCCCCCTCACTGGCGGCTCACACTTCCAGCGAAGGCCGTGACTGAGCCCCTGAGGGAAGTTGGCTCAAGCAACAAAAGAGCACATCACCACCCCTGCCCCCTCCCACAAAGGCTCTGCAAGTGAGAGCCAGGGATATGCCCACATGTGGACAGCATCGGATACTGCTTCCTTCAGTTCAGCTGTCCCTTTGTCCCTAAGCAGGGACTAAAGAGTACGTGGGACCTTAGAGAGGTCCCCAGAGTAGGATAATAGGAAATAAAAACAGAGATTCCAGCTCTTGCCCACCTTTTGTTGGTGTGGGGGGGAAGAGGAGGGGATCGTTGTTGTTTGGGGGGAAGGACTCACGTAGCCTCAGCTAGCCCCAGACTTAGTAGGTAGCTGAGTGTAACCTTGTACTCCTCATATTCCAACTTCTACCTACAAAGTATTAGGGTCACAGGCAGGTGCCGCCACGCCCACCTAACAACAGACATTCCAACCCAATGAGAAGACATCTCTGTGGGGTTTTTTTTTTCGTGATTTCTTTATGACATTGAACCTTTCTCTTCATATGCCTGTGACCATGTGTATGTTTTCTTCTGAGAAATGTCTATGGTTAAAGACTTTCTTGGAATCGTAATTGGACAGAAAACTCCAGATTAAACTAAGGCAGTTCTCCGTGACTTCTGCACATAAAAATAAATAAATAAACAAACAAACAAAAGTTTTTGGGGCTAGGAATGTAATTGGGTCATTATGCACAAAGCCCTGGGTTCCGTTCTCATCAATGCAGCATGGATCAAGGGCAGCGGTGTGTGCTATAAGCCCAGCACTCAGGCATGGGGTCCTGCCCAGCTGTCAGAGACAGGCCCAGAGCTGGGCATTGTGACAATAGTGCACATGGCCTTTAGCTACACTGGGATAATTCAAATCCAAGAGTCAACTATATCAAAGTAAGTTTAGCCGGACATGGTGGTGCACGCCCGTGATCCCAGCACTCTGGGAGGCAGAAGCAGGTGGAGCTCTGAGAGTTTGAGGCCAGCCTGGTCTACAAAGGGAGTCCATCTATCTCAAAAAAAAAAAAAAAAAAAAAAAAAAGTTTTTGTTTGTCGGTTTGAAAACCTGACCACTATCTAAAAATACTGTCCCCATAAGAGAGCATGTGCCAGGCTCCAGGCTACCGACTTACCTAGCAAGTGAGGGTCTCATACACTTAAGATTTTATTTTAGAAATACGGGCCTAGGATTTCACAGGCTGAATTTGAGAATACAACCATAGCCACGAGAACCAGGGCCATCTACATTCCCAGGGCCCAGTGGTGGGGTTCTTGTTCAGAGAGCAGGATAGAAAGGAACCGTTAAAGGCCGAGAATGCTATCTTATCGACAAAGCATCATCCTAACAGCCACAAAGGTTTTGTTTGTTCGTTTCGGGGTTTTTTTCCAGATGGGGTTTCACCATATAACAAAGCCCTGACTTAGCCTGGTCTGATGTTAAGTTTACTGATCCAACCTTCTGAGGGCGGGGTGTTTGTTTGCTATTTAATATGCTGTTCTCAACAGAAGAAAAGCATATATATATGTAATTTCAATTGCATGTTTATATATAAACTTTATATGATTTTTATATTTTATATGTGAATATGTTTCTAATATGACTAGTTAGTGCTTCAGTTTTACATTGCACAAGGCCAACTTTGGTGTAAATAGGAGAGCCACAGGGCAGCATGCATGCCAGGCTCACTCCTGACAGAACAGTGAAAGCACTACTGGAAGCTAACTCGACTCATTATCCGCCGTGATTTCTTTTCACTTTCCTCGTGTGACCCAGGCTGAACTCGAACTCATAACTCACAAGAAGTATGTAATCAAACCTTAGCTCCTGACCCTATTGCCTCCACCTCCCCAGGCCTATGATTTAGCACAAATCAAAGCGCCGGCATACTGTTCCCGGGTCACTGACAAGGAGGAAGAACCAAGCAAAGGAGGGTCCCTTCCCTGTGTGGCTTTGTTCTGTTGGTTTTTTTCTTTATTATTATCATTATTTATTATAATTTATTCACTTAGTATCCTGGCTGTAGCCCCCTCCCTCACCTCCTCCCGGTCCCACCCTCTTTCCCTCACCCCCCATATCCCTCTCCTAGTCCACTGGCTTCATTCTGAATGCAAGTGCTGGCATGATAGAGGAGAAAACAGGAGCAAGAAAGAACAGACAGAATTTAGTTATCTTTAAGGGGCAGGAGAGAAGTCCCCATGGTTAAGGGCACGTGCTCTTGCAGAGCACTCAGTTCAATTCCCAGCATCCACACAGCGGCTCACAACCTTGTGGAACTCCAGGCCCGGGGATCTCACGTCTCTTCTGTCATCTGACGGTAGCAGGCACGCACGCGGTATAGACACACACGTGGGCAGAACACCCACACTCATAAAATAATAAAATGAAATTTAAAGATTCTGAAAGAGAGGGCAAAACCTGTTCCTTAGCCATTCCTGCCTGCACCCTTCTTTCTGTGTTCAGAGCAAGCTCTGACCTGAACACAGAGCCCAGCGCTCGGGCTGTTAGAAGCCCGCTTCCTCGTGAGTAGAGGCCATGTGCCTGCTGGGAGCCGCATTAAGCCGCACACGCATGGTGGGCTCACTGGAAAGCTATCCCTGCGGCATGGTGCACGCTCACTTGGTGGGACTTTTGCCTACCATGCACGGGGCCCTGAGCATGATTCTCCGTGCCACGTGAACTCGATGTGGTGGGCCCTGTCTGTAATCCCAGCACGCAGGAGGTGGAAGCAGGAGGACCAGACGTTCAAGAAAAAGAAAAAAAAAAAAAAGGTATGAAGACTTCTGAGATGACAACAGAACATTAATTAAATCAGGCATTGGACCGTTATTGGACTCTACTAGCACAAAGCATTCCTCAACGATGATGCCAGTTATATCCCCTCACCATTCGCCCACCAGAACGCCAGTCATCCTATAGCTGGCAGCTCAGAACACAACTAAAGGCACAGAGTGGGCGTGAGCTACCGTGTTGGCCGCTGTCCGTTCATTCAAGTGCTTACTGGGCATCTGCTGTCCACCCGGTAAGGCACTGCCAATAAAAACAAAAGGCCTGGCTTCACGGCGTTACAAGCCAGGAAGAAATAAGGATGCAGTGGCATGGGAGGGTCAGCTTTAGGTGTTGATATATTCATCTTTCTATGGCCACAGAAAAACAGTCAAAATATCATGGGTGAAATCTGAGGACAATGGAAGAAATGGAAGGTGCTAGCTGCCGGGCAATTGGGCTGTGGAGCGGGTACCCCCAGCCTGTAATGGGCATCCACCTCTCCCGCGTGAAAGAGCGTAAGTGAGGTGCCATAGCTCAACCCAGGTTAACTCAGCCGGCGAGGGGACCGTTCCGGCCAGTTTCTGTGTCAGCTTGAAGCAAGCTAGAGTCATTGCAGGAGAGGCAACTTCAATTAAGAAAACACCCTCACTAAAAGCCAGCCTATGGGGAAAGCCTGTGGTACGTTTTCTTGGTTGATTATTGATGGGAGGGCCCAGCTCTGTGGGCAACACCACGCCTGGGCTGGTGGTCCTGGATGCTGTGAGGAAGCAGGCTGAGCAAACCGGGAGGGTTGGAGCTAACAGGCCGCATTCCTCCGTGGCTTCCACAGCTCTGGCCCGGAGTTGCTGCCCTGGCTTCCTGGGAGTACAAGCTGGAAGATGAGATAAACTTTCCTCCCAAGCTGATTTTGGTCATGGTTCCATCCCAGCAGCAGAAGCCCTCACTAAGGCCAGCACCATCCAGGGAAGTCTTCTCAATGGCTTTGCTAGATACCAAGTCTCTCTCTAAGAGGTGGCTAGTGATTTCTGTTTACTTCTCAACATTTTATTTTCTCTGTCTCTGTTTCTCTCTTTCTTTCTCCATGGTCTTGCTAAACACAGACTGACCCGCCAAACTTTATTTATAATCCAGACTGCCCCTTGAACACTCCATCCTCCTGCCTCAGCCTCCTAGTGCTGGGCTTACAGGGCCCTGTACCAACCACACCCACCTTATCATACATTGTTTGATAAATGCAATAACTTACAATAGATATGAAGATGGAAATGTCCAGAAAAAAGGGTAAGATTTCCTGCTTAAACCTTGCTTTTGTGTATTCCTCCCCCTTCTAAGTGAATCAGTAGACAAAAAAAAAAAAATTACTCTTGAGTCATTTTTTACACTCTAAAGTTCAAATTCCACTTGTTAATTTTTAATATGTCTGGCTGTCAGGAGAGAAGAAAGTACATTATCCCTATATGAAACTAAAACTGGTGACCTCTCAAAGAGCTCAGACCACATATGCAAGCATCTGGCCCAGGCCAGGCCTCCGTGCTCCCACTTCTTGTTAAATTTCAACAGGTCCAAAGTTGAAAGTCCATGCTCCACCAACTTTTCCTCCCTGGTCCTCCAAGTGCCCCGAGACAGAGGACGGGTAGTGGTCTGGTGTGGAGGTTACTGGTTCACTCAGTCAGAACAAAGAGAGTGGCTGGGGTTGCTCGGTCCTCACTCGCAGCTCTCCTCAGACCTGGGGCTGAATGGACGCTGGCCTGATTAGTTGCGGGTGGATTCTGTCCACGTTCCCTTCCATGGCGAGGGCCGGCGTCACTGAAGCCGGCTTTGTCTTGGACCTCATTGTCCAGTCCTGGATGCCTTCCTGCATTTCAAGGCTCTTAAAAGCTTCATGAAGTAGAAGAGACAAGAAAAGGGGCAGTCAGACCGGACACACTGGTTGTACTATTCTTACCAGTCCACCCGGTTCCAATGAGCTCCTGCATCTTGAATGAGAACTGAAGTTGGCTGCATCCCCCTGACGGCCATATCCTCACACTCGGGGTTACGGATGCAAATGCAGGTCCAGCGACTCCTTCCAGGGTAGCCGTCTGGCACAAGTGTTTGGTGCAGACAGAAGGCCCTACCATTCACTCAGTTTTGCTGAGGACATCAAAAAAAATTAAAAAACAAAGTAAAATAAACCAGGCTTGGTAGCTCTAACCTATAATCCAGGACTCAGGAGATGGTGACTGGGATAGCCAACTTCAAGGTCACCCTGACCTACAGCATGGCAACATGAAAAAAAAATTTCAAAAATGAAAAGAAAAGGCGAGAGAGCTGGTGAGACAGCTCAGAATCCAGGCTGAGCAAGCCACAAGGAGCAAGTCAGGAAGCAGTGATCTCCCAGGGCCCCTGCTTCACTTCCTGCCTGCAGGTTCCGGGCCCAGCTTCCTTTGACGATGGACTGTGATGCGGAAGTGGACATGAAACAAACCCTTTCTTCTTTCCAAGTTGCCTTTGGTTGTGTGTTCTGTCCTATCAACAGAGACCCTGGCCGAGACGCTACAGAGCACATCTCCCCTGCACACGGGTGCTTCCCCGGCGTGAAGGCTCTGTACCGTTTTAGTTAGAGTACACGCTTTCCTTCTTTCTTAAATTGCAGGGTCTCTGGGCTGGAGAGATGGTTCCGTGGGGAAGCGCACTGACCACCGAGCTTGAGTGAATCCATAAGAATCTACATGGGGAAAGACGAGGACTGACAGGCTGTCATGTGACCACCATACACGGGCCATGGCAGGTGTGCCACCCACCCCCCCACTCAAATAAATAAATAAATAAATAGAATTAATGTCAAAGTCTCTCTCTGGCTTCAAACTCCTGGCTCACGTGCACCTCCCCCCTCGGTCTCTGAAAGGCCAGTACCACAGACACAGAACCATGCTTTTTATTTACTTTTGTCTTCCTCTCGCTGTATGTCTGGAGCTAGGAACGATCAGTTCTGGCCTTTGCTGGCCTAAAATTTCAACAGAGGCTGCTTCCGGCTTCTTGTCCCACAGCGAGCACAACGGTGTCCTTTAGATTTGTGGTCATCGCCCCGAGCAAGGCTGAAGGAAAGCAGGCAGGTCGTCTCTCCTCCCGGAGGTACTACAGATCCCCCAGGCAAAGCGACAGGAGGAAAGCGGTGTTGAGAAACTGTCACCTCTGCTAGACCAAACTGAAAGAGCTGGTTCACTGTGAAAAGGGGGAGCCCGCTAGACTCTCTTTTGTGATAATATGAAAATCGAGAGAAAGGCCTTTGCAAATGAGAAGCTCGGGGGACCTGCCAAGGCGGAGCATAGCCCGGGGAGGCAGCACAGATGTCTTTTTAAAGGGAAACCCTGCACCGGCTGGCACCTGGAACACAGGACTAAGCAAGCCTCTCCTCCTGCCCCAGCACAGGGCCATCTGTGAAGCATGAGGAGGTGCCTGGTTTTCCTTGGCATCAGCACAAAGCGGTGTCAGGTTTGGTTTGGTTTGGTTTTTGAGGCAGGACTCTCATTGATCCCAAGCAGGCCTTGAACACAAACTTAGAGAAGGATGACCTTGAACTTCCAATCGGCTGTGTCCACCTCATGTCCCAGGTGCTAGAATACAAGCCCGCCTGTGCAGTTATTTGGTCCTGGAGATCAAACATAAGGCTGCCTGCGTACTAGGCAAACCCTCTACCAATGGAGTGGCATCCCCACCCCCACAGAAAGAAATGCCTCTTTGGATTAAAGAGGACATCATGTCTGTCACTAATGAAGACTTAGATGGTTGATGCTAACAAATTCAGTTCAGCAAGCAAGTAACCAAGCCTGACCAGTGTCAGGCCGTGAGAACAGACAAATAAACCCACTCCCTTTTGTGAGACAGACTCTTCATGTGGTCTATATGCTGACTTTGAACTCACTACATAGCTGAGGGTGACCTTGAACTCCTGATTCTCCTGCCTCATCCTCCCAAGTGCTGGGATTACAAACATCCAGGGAGGAAGGACCTCTCTAAAGGGGTCCCACACTAGCCTGAGACACAATACAGGGGCAGCGCGAGCCTAGCCCATCGTGGGGAAGACTGTGGGGCCAGGAAGGCTCTCCCTGACAGTCACATTTGAGCCAGGAAGCAAACCCCAGTTCTTCCTTTCAAAGTTCTTTGTCTTAGGGGTTGGCAAAGGCTTGGAAAGAGCTACATTCTTCAGATACATAACGTCCTAATTAGTGGTTGCTCTATGGCCAAACAAAGCAGCCAAGCAGGAGGCTTCAAAGCCAGCCTCCTGATGACAGACTGGGGACACAGGGGGACTTTAAATAAGAAGCCCTGGCTGAGCCACATCTTGGCTGGCTTCCCAATTATCGCCTAATTTACTCCGAAATGTCTTTTCCTCTTTGCCGCCCCAGAGAAAGATCAATTTTTCTTCAGCAGTCCCCAGGGGGAAATATTAACAAATTCGCTAATTAAAAGATGTGTGTAAACCTGACCTTGAAAGCTATCACTCCTGTTGAATGCAGTAAGTAAGCAAGTCCTTGAATCGAAACCAGCAAGGAGGTTCGACTGTGTAGGGCCAGAGACTGGCTTTCTCTTCAAGCAGGAGTTAACTTAGTAAGTGTTCACCCTTCAGGACGGAATGATAATAGCCCATTCTCACTTAGGATAGTAGACACAGTTTCTGTTGTTATTTTGTCACACGTATTTATGGGGGAGGGTGGGAGCTACCATGTATGGGAGGGGGTGGTCTTTTGTTACCTAGACTCAAGCTTGAGTTATCCGAGAAAGGAAAACCACAATTGGGAAAATGCCTTCATAAGACGGCCTGCAGGCAAGCCCGCAGGACATCTTTCTCAACAGTGACTGGTGTGGGAGGGCCCAGCCCACTGTGAGTACCATCCCTGGGCGCCACCCACAGCAGGTTGAGGGAGCCACGTGGAGCGCTCCTCCATGGACTCCATGGATGCAATCTCTGCATCCAGGGTTTCATCCTGCGTTCCCGCCATCAATCCTCTGGATAATGGACTATTACACTGAAGTGTAAGATGACATAATTTCTTCCGTCTCCAAGCGGCTGTTAGTGAGCGTCTTATCATAGCACTAGAAACCCTAACCAAGACAGCCTGCATGGGGAACTCAGAGACCAACTTACATACATTGTCTCCTTCCATCCTGTCAGTCCCAGGAGTTGAACTCAGGTCGTCATGCTTGCCATCACAATGACTCATAGGTTCAATTTCTTTTTCTTCTTCCCCCCACCCCCAAAAAAGATAGGGTCACATTATGCAGCCCAAGCTGGCCTTGAACTTCCAGTTCTTCAGTCTCAGCCTCCTGAATGTTCAGATTATAGCTACGTACTACCACACCCATCAAGGAGCCAAGAGTTCTACATCTAGATCAGCAGGCAGCAAGAAGGGAGAGAGAGAGACTGGACCTGGCTTGAGCTTCTGAAACCTCAAAGTTCACCCCCAAGTGACACACTTCCTCCAACAAGACCAGACCTCCTAATAGTGCCTCCTGGTGACCAAACATTCAAATCCATGAGCTTATGAGGTATTCAAACCACCACACCAGCTACGACTAGAGGAGACCAGCTACTGTCACACGGAGAGGCGAAGCGGGCCTCCAAATGAGGAGGACCGATTTTAGTTTAATATTTTATTTTTCATCTATTTATTGTGTATGCCTGTCGGCATGTGCTATGTCATACCTGTGATGGTCGGGAGTCAGTTCCCTCCTTCTGCCATTACATGCCCTCCGTTTCCTGTGGTTGGTTTTCTGGGGCTTCCCTGTGTCAGCTATGCATTTTATCCACTGTGCATCACAACATTTCAGTTTATAATAAACCTGTCTTGACTGGTAAACGTGACTTTCCTTGTGGGGAAAGGACTCTCAACTGCAAACTAAACAGCTACCTCAGCACCACCATGTTCAGCAAAGCACCCCAAATTATGATCTAAGCAGAAACAATATGCTTGCTATATAGAAACCATTTGTGAGGCAAGCTTCTTCCTTTCAGGACTAGACTGCGGCTAGTCAACTTCTTGTTTTTTATTTTGTTTTGTTTTGTTTTGATTTGGTTTGGTTTGGTTTTTCAAGATAGGGTTTCCCTGTGTAGTCCTGTCTGTCCTGGGACACAATTTGTTGACCAGGCTGCCCTTGAACTCACAGAGATCTCCTGACTCTGCCTCCTGAGTGCTGGGACTAAAGGTGTGTGCCACCACCTCCCTGCCTGGAATAAAAGTTTTTTCTGTCAAGAAAATAAATGTGGGCCGGTGAGATGGCTCTGCAGGTAAAGACACCTTTAGTCAAGATCGATGAGCTGAGCTCAAATCTTAGGCCCAACATACCAGAAAAAGAGAACACACTATCACAAATTGTACTCTGTCCTCCACACATACACTGTGGCACATGTGCACCTATACACACAAACACACATACACGCACACGCACGCACACTATTCAAACTTTATCCATTTAGTCTGTGTATAAGACGTCGCCTTGTAAGGAAGGCCTTTTAATGTACTTGTATGCCTCAAGGAGACCCAGCTCCAGCTGTGGCGTAATTACAAGGTAAGGCAGAAGGCAATGTCATGGGCTTGCTGCAGCTCTGGAGGAGGTAGGAGGCTTTGAAGAGAAGGAAGCAAGCATCCCAGGGCTGAGTGAGCAGATGGCAGAAGAAACAAGTGGGAGCAGGGGCTGGAGGTGGGACAGCATTGAAGCACAGCCAGGGAGCAGCAGCTATTCCAGTCTGCTTGAGACTTAGGGAACTACCGTGGAACCTTTGGAGACATCACAGAAACCCACGTTTGGGCTTAACATGCGATTCAGGTGTAACTTGAAAACTGTATGCGTGCTCTCACTAGCTTTCACAAACACATGCTACCTCTCAGGCTGGGAAGAACGGTTGGTCTTAGGTGTAGACGGTGCACTAAAGTTTAAAATGACATCGCTACAATGATAACTGTAACTAAAATAAATGTCTACAGACAGAAAGCAGCACCTGGCATGTTGACGACAATGGACCCTAGCTTTATCAGCTTTTTGCTGATAAAATGTAGGTGTTTTTCCTGTCCCACAACAGGAAAGCCCACGTCTACTCATTTAATGTACGCTTCAGCATCCTATTTGTGTTAGATGCTACAAGGAGCCAGGAGGTGGTTCACACCTACAATCCCAGGTCTCAGGAGGCAGCCCGGTGAGTTTAAGACGGGGTTAGGCTAGGGAGTGGGCTCCAAGCCTGCCTGACTACAGTGTGTGAGAGCCTGAGTCACAAAAAGCCAAACAAACCAGGCCAGGGATACAGGCAGGGGCCTTTAACCCCAGCACTCAGGAGGCAGGGACGGGCGGATCTCTAACGGTGTGAGGCTGGCCTGGTCTACACAGGGAGAGCCAGGTCGGCCAGGGAGGTTACATAGTGAGATCCAGTCTCAAAACGTTAAATTAAAATAAATTTCAGGAGGACGTGTTTCAACTGAATGTTTTCATTTCTTTTTCTTAGTTAGGGGTAAATTAAATATCCCTCTTGTCCTCTAGCTATCTGAACTGATCCAATTCGTCAAAACTCCAGTCATTCTGCATGAGAGTAAATCAAAGATTCTAAAACAAGGCTGTGATGACTCAGCAGGCAAAGGCGTCTGTCCCCAAGCCCGAGAAGCCCACATGGCTCAAGGGCAGAAGCTGTCCTCTGACCTTCCACATGCGCCATGGTACCTGAGCACGCACACATACAAGCACACACGCCTGCACATTCTGGAGTGGAATTAGTTGTACATGCTGTGTCATGAGTTTAGGCACAGCTGTGTATTACGTAAGAGGAAGAGCTTGAAATCAGCCCACACCACAGCACCCTTCTGCAAGGCCCAGCCCGGATTCCACAACTGGCTTGGATAGAGGTCATTTGGCACCTAAGTACCTACCCAAGGAAAGCTGTTCCAACATCCCATCAGAGTTTTTCTGCTCTCAAGGCCTCAGTTACCAACAAAATACTGTAGCCAGGCGTAGCAGGTTACACTTGTAGTCTCCTCAGAGAGAGGATGACACAGGAAGATTGCCATGAGTTTGAGGTGAATTCCAGGTTAACCTAGACCACAAGTGACTACTACCCTGTCTAAAACATATAATAATAATAATAATAACAATGGCTGGGCAGATGCCAGTAATCCCAGCACTTGGGAGGTGGAGGAAGAGGATCAGAAAAAAGTTCAAGGCCAGAGTTGGCTATCAGTTAGCCTGGGCTACGTCAAACTCTATTATTAAATTAATAAGAAGCCTAAATCACTGCAACTTATGCTACTACGTGAAAAATGACAGATTCTTCCATAAATAAGGATCTCACCACTGCTCCATCTTCAAGGTAGAACAAAAATTGGAGAAAAACAGTATGAGGCTTATAGTTATACATGTTTCTATGTGAAGCACGTATCTTACACTTTTATCCATGCAAAGAAACAAGTTAAAACCTAACCCTACAGTTTCTATGCTGAGACAGTTAGATGATAAAACATATTCCCAGGGGCTGGAGAGATAGCTCAGCACAACTACTCTTCCAGAGGACCTGGGTTCGATTCCCAGCACCCACACAGTGACTCAAAACCATCTGTAACTTCAGTCCCAACACCTTCTTCTGGCCACCATGGGCACTGTATGGGCATGGTACATAGACACTCACGCAGGCCAAATGACCAAACACATAAATATAAGTATTAAATGAATAAAAATATGTAAACTATCTCCCTCAAAGTCAGGCGTGGTGGCAGAGGCTTGTAACTGAGCAATCGGTGCTGATGTAGCAGGATCATGAATTCAGGACTAAGCTACACTGCATAGTGAGACATTCTCTCAAAAATAACCAAATAAAACATATTTTAAATAACTAAAGAATGCCTTAAAAACCAATGAATGTCATTAAGCCTCAAAATAAACACTATCAAGTTAAACTAGTTTTCAAGATAATAAAAAATTCAAATATATACATACATACATATATATATATATATCTTTTTGGGTTTTTTTTTTCTTCACAGCAGGCTTTCCCTGTGTAGCCTTGGCTGTCCTGGACTTGCTTTGTAGACACATCTAGCTTCCAACTCACAGCGATCCGCCTGCCTCTGCCTCCTAGAGTGCTGACTTTACAGGCGTGCGCCAACATGCCTGGCTCAAAGATATCTATGTGTGTGCAGATATATTTAAGTGTTTTTCCTGAAGCTGGGCACGGTGGTACACACCTGTAATCCCAGCACTCTGGGAGGCAGGCGGATCTTTGTAAGTTCATGGCCAGCATGGTCTACAAAGTGAGCGCAGGACAACCAAAGCTACAAAAAAAAAAAAAGCCTGTCTCAAATAAACCAAAACAAAAAGTATTTTTCCTTCTTCTGGTAGTTTATTCTGCCTTTTCTGTTTCCAAATGGTACCCTATTCTGTATAATTACTGTAATTTAATAAGCAATATTCCCTTTGTATGCTGTAATGTATATACCAGTTCCTATTTATGGACTTTTTTTCTGAACTATCTTATTTGTTATGTTGTCTCAAACACAAACAAAACTGCATATAATCATCGTCACATTTTTATTTAAGAGTTTGGGAAATGTAATTATAATCTCAAAAAATATTTTTGAAAGGGACTTCATTTTTTCCCCTTTGATCCCTGAATTAGTTCACTATGGTTGTATATCACAATATCAAGTAATAAGTAGCTTTAAAAACAAGTTCTACCTGCCAGGAACTTCCGTAGTCACCGACAGGACCAGAAGCGGCGTGATAAACAATACAAGAAAGCCCACCTGGGCACAGCCCTGAAGGCCGGTCCTTCCAGAGGTGCCTCTCATGCAGAGGGAATTATGCTGGAAAAAGCAGGGGTTGAAGCCAAACAGACTGAATAAAGTTCAAGCAGCTGTCATTGGGCACCGACGCTGTGATCTTCTTGTCGTTCTTGATCAGCTGCACCGTGACGCACTTCTGGAGGACAAAATTTGTCTGTGATCACTTAACTTCATATCAATATGAATTTTCAAATGTTTTCTGGACACTTGGGTGCTTCAAAGCCATTACCGTCGGTTCCTTTCACCAAAACTCTGTTAAAAGTCCAATCAAGTCCGTTCAGGAATTCCTCATTCAAACTGAGGTCCTAAGTCTCCTTACACTACTCCAGGTCAGGGTGACACCTCGGTGACACTGACTTGTGACTTACTTAGACGCTAAACTAACTCTCCAAAGATAACCAGACACCTTTGGACTGCTGGAGAGCACTCAGGTTAATGCAAGGAGGCAAGCAACTGGGTGCTGAGGCAAACTGGGTCAAGGGACTTGACGTGAGCCAGTGACTTTCAAATCCTCCTCTGGGAGGGGCGGGGGCATCAGAACTGCTGAGAGGCCAGCCTCAGCTTGTCTGTCCCATGCTCTTTAGCCAGCGTAGTGCAAGAGCTATAGTGACATCTGTCTTGTTTGTACATAGTTTCTCTTGGAAAGCATATTTTGTTTTCCTTCCTTCCTTCTTTCCTTCCTTCCTTCCTTCCTTCCTTCCTTCCTTCCTCCACACTTTCCCTTTTCTCCTTCCTCTCCCCCTCCATCCTTCCCTGTCTCCCTTCTTCCTCAGCCTGGGGCAGGAATCAATCCAGAGGGGAGGGAAGGGCAGGGAGCAGCCTGCCACAAGTTGTGAGAGCTAAGAGCCTAACAAAGCCTCCCCAAAGTGAGCAGTGTGGCAGTTACAAATCCAAGATGGGGTGAGGAGATCTACACAATGGAGAGGCCCAGGATCCGGTGTCAAAGCTCAGGGTGAGAACCTTCAAGAACAGGAAGTGAGGTAGGATGGGGTTAACCGGTGAGACGAATCACAAGCTTGCCCTCTGAATAGTGTCAGAGCCGGCAGCCCAAGGGCAGAGTTTGAGAGCTCAAACTCAAATGCAGAACGAAGCGCCAAGGGCCAGAGTGTATAGGATGCCAACAGAGCAGAGGAAGAACAACCCCAAGTGAGAGTAAGATGAATGGTAGGAGCAGCTTGGTGAACAAAGTGAAGTGGGCGTTGAGAGCCTGAGAAGTATGTCAGGGGCTTGTTGTTGTAAAAATAATAAGTGCTGGGCTATATATTATTATTATTATTTGCCCTATGATTATTGCGGCGGTATTATTTAACCTGCTATCATAAATAATAAGACACAGGCACCGGTTAGATTTTATAATTGCCTTATTACCTTGGGCCGGGCAGGTATTTCTACCTATGTGGTCTCAACCTCACCATGCATCTCCCCGCCCCCATCTAACACATCCGCCTTAATCATTCTCATCTGGTCTACGTTTCATCCACAATCCCAATATACCTGCTTCTATTTTTCACGTGGGTGTTTTTTCCATTCACACCATCCTTGAAGTCCTTCCTCCCAGCCACGTGCTTCCTTCTCCATGGCATCCTGTCTGCGTATCTCCTGTGATTCTCCTGTCCTCAAAAGCCTGGGACCCTTAGCCACGCCTACCCCACTCTGCCCTGCCCAGCTATAGGCCATCTAATCAGCCAATCAGGTAGGTTTACACAAGGATAGGCGTACTCAGATCTTGAGTGCCAGTGACACCCATCAGACCAACATCCAACAGGTGAAGGGAGATCTGTTTGAGGAAGGGTTCGAGGGGTACTCAGAGGGTCAGGCCAGAGCTGAGAGCGGACAGATGTGATGATCAGAGAACAGTTTACATACAGGGAGATTGATTGTCTTGGCTAGGGTTACTGCTGCTGAAGCACCATGTGATCATCAACTTGGGCAGGAAAGGGTTTATTTCACTCACAGTTCCATCTAACAGTTCATCAAAAGCATTGGCTGGACTTAGGCCCCCTACACATATGTAGCAGATGTGAAGCTTGTTCTTCATGTGGGTCCCCTAACCACTGGAGCAGGGGCTGTCTATGCTGCCTGCCTTTGCTGGACTGCGTTGTCTGGCCTCAGTAAGAGGGGATGTGCTGGGACTTGATGTGCTAGGATGAGTTGCTACCCAAGGGGGGCCTCCCCTCCTCTTAGGATAAAGGGGTGGAAGGATGGAGAGGGGTGTGAGGGTGGAACTGGGAGGAGAGGAGGGAGAGGGGTTGAGATGAGGCTGTAGAGTGAATAAAAAAATTAAAAGTTCAAAAAAGAAAAAAATAAATACAAGAAAATGAGGCTCACCTGTAACCCAACCTTTTGTGGATGTTGTTTTCCTGGGACAGGATTTCCTGTGTAACCTTGGCTGTCCTGTAGACCAGGCTGGCATCGGACTTGCAGAGATCCATTTGTCTCTGCCTCCTGGGCACTGGGATTAAAGGTGTGCACCATCACCGCCAGGCTCCCGCAATCCAGTCTTACAGAGGTAATTTCTCAACTGAAACCTCCTCTACTCTGGTAACTCTAATTTGTATCATCTTGACATCAAACCAGCCAGCAGTGATCAAATTGTTTAAGTATCTTAAAAAGAGAGAGCGAGCATGTCATGTGTGTTTGGCTGCCCTTTGGAGGCCAGAATAGGGGAATGGGTCCTCTCAAGCCTGTAAGAGGCAGTTGTGAGGTACCTGATGTAGGTGCTGAGCACCAAACTCCTGTCCTTCGGCTACAGAGCAAGTTTGGGGGTTAGCTTGGGCCATTCTTTACCTATTTTAAAATTAGGTATTTTGGTGTTTTATTTGAGACAGAAGCTTATTTTAAAATTAGGTATTTTGGTGTTTTATTTGAGACAGAAGCTTGGCTGGTTTCCAACTCACCGTCCTGACTGGACCTACATCCAGGCTCGGACTCAAGCCCAGAACTCGTTATAAAACCTTATCAAATACACAATTTGTAAATATTTTCTTTATTTTTTTTTCACATTTCTTTCAATCCATCTTTTTCTTCTGTCATCATTTTGGAAACAATCACTTAATCCACGGTCACCAAGATTTTCTCCTGTGTTTTCTAACGACTTCCGGTTATTGATCGAAGAACACAGCTCTCCCCCGCCCCAGGACTTGCAAAGAGGGAGTCAGTGACCGTCTTCTAGGGGAATGAAGATGCATTAGACTTCATTAGGATTCTCAGGCAAATAAAACACCAGCGTATCTATGGCATGAGCTTTCCCTTCCAGTCAGTGGGTAAATTACACTTCTGAATGTGTAGCAGGTAGGCTCAGAGGACAGAAACCTTCTAGAATACACCTAAGACAAAGCTAGTGCTAGCGAGAGCTGCATTAACATCATTTGGCCTTTCTGCCCAGTTACTACTAGAAAGGACTTAACTGCAGACATTTATCTGAAGACGCACAAAACGTCAGCAGGTGTATTTAAAATGTTCAGTGCCACTTATCACAAAGAACTCACCCGCCAGAATGGCTACTATAAAGATGAAAATCAGAACAGAACAAAACAAGTGCTGGCAAAGGTGTGGAGAAAAGGAAACTGAGTAGGAATGCCAATTAGTACAGACATTACTTACACTTACAGACATTACTTACAGCCTTACACTTACATACAAATGGCACATACAGACACATGCCAAAAAACAAACAAACAAAAACCACAGGAAGTAAGCTGAAAAATGTTTATTGTAAAAACAATCAATAGAGGTTGACAACGCAAATGTTATCTCAGGACAGCTCCCCTCGGTTCCTGACTTTGCAAGACTCCTGTGTACAGCAGGCTTCCATCAGCACTTCTGATTTTTATGGTCCTTTTCATTCATGCTCTTGACTACATGTATATGTTGCTTTGAAACAAACAAAAATCCATCTAATAGTAAAACCAACCAAAACAAACAAACAAACACAAAACAGGAACAAAATCCCTCAAGTCCTAGTCCTATTGTGCTTTTCTTTCACATTTCCTATAGGGAGGGCTATATAGCTCATGTACTTTCAAAACTGAAAGTCAAAGAAAAATTAGTACTGTAACCACATAGTGAAACACCAATGAATCTTCCATTTACAAGTTACTGAATCAAACCCCAGGACATATGTAGAAAATCTGAAAAGGGAAGGAGAGAGGGAGGGAGGGGCAGAGGGGAGAGAAACAGACAGAGACAGAGGGGGAGGAGGAGTGAGCTCTGAAAAAAATGAATGACGACTTTTAGCCTGCTGGTTCCCCACATCTGAAAACCTGGTTAGTGCAGCACACCAATGGCCAGAATGTGCACAACGTGTCCAGTGCTATGCAGTGAATGGGCCTTCAGCATGATGGCTGCCTCCAAACACAAAATAACACTAGCACTTCTCAAAGCAATCTTGGCTCATGGTCACAATTTAGAAATATCAGCTACTCTTTTCCATATGTTGCAAAATTACTTCTGAGACAGACTAAACATACAATAATTTTATAAAAATAGAAATTATTTGGAGCTTTACAAACTCCAGAAAATACAACACACATGGAAATCAAGATAATTTCACAATAAACCTCACAATGCTTGCAGATTGGGAGTCTAGTCAAACTTTGATTTCTTCAGATCTGTAAGACTCCATGTTCGACTATGCTGGGTGGTAGTGGCACAGGCCTTTAATCCCAGCACTGGGGAGACAGAGGCAGATGGATTTCTGTGAGTTGAAGACCAGCCTGGTCTACAGAGCAAGTTCCAGGACAGCATAGGTTACACAGAGAAACCCCATGTCAAGAAACAAGGATTTCAAGAGATTTTTCCTTCTAGAAATACTGTAAAGCAAAAAAATTTATATGTAAAAAATGTCTTAGGAAAGTAGAAGCTAATGGACTATGCCACTTCTAGACTAGTGATGAATTTCAAATCAAATTTCCAAGAGTAGCAACTGGTTAATTTTAAACATATATGTGACCATTATAATTTGGTGCCTAGAAGATGTAAAAATATATTTACAACTATTTTATGAAAAATATGTATTCATCTAAGAGTGAAGAGACCTCTAAATTTAGTTCCTTGTAGCTGTCAAATAAATATTCTTAACTACATCCATCAATAACCCATTTACCACCTATAAGAGCACCAGCGTGTTTTAAATCAAGGAAGTAAGAAGGTAGGACTTGTGTTTGTTTACTTCATGTGACAATGCTGCCACAATAAGGCACCACTTGGTATTCAGAAGAGAGGAGTAAAGAATTTCCAAACCATGCTGTCACTGGTCTCTTAAGCATTACATAGAACGCTTGGAGAAAAGCCACTAATACTATTAATCACTTTATACTCTTGTTCCCATCATTGTGTGCTTTTAGTCTTTCCATATGGGGGGGGGAGGGGGAAATGTAGTAAAAGATTTGTTAAATAAACATCTTTTCCAACTTACAAGAAAATAATCTAGAAATAAGGAGAATAGAAAGCCAAGCCCCTATCAGTATGTCTGCAACAGTTTGTCCCCGTGAGAGAGCAGAGAGCAGAAAGCAGAGAGGCTACATTCTACAGGATACAGAGGCACAGAGGTTGAACTCTCTTCAGGAAGTCATGGCTAGAGCAAAACTGAGAGCCTGATTTTACACTTCACCCAAAGCTGATTCGCAGGTAGTCACACCCAATTAAATATTTCAACACATGTCCTCAGTCACTGCTATCATCGTCGTCGTCATCATCAGACACGTCATTTAAAGGAGACTTCAACGACTGACTGTAAGAGTCTGATCTGGCCGGCTGGCAGGTAGCCATGTCCGCAGTGGAAAGCAGGTCATAGCAGAAGTCACAAATGCGCACAGGCTTAGAAGACTGGCTGGGAAGCAGAAACCTCTTTTCCGAGCAGGGACCACAAACAACAAAACCACATTTGCGGCAATGGTGCCGCCGATTAACTGGTGTAAACTTTGCCTTCTGACAGCGCATGCACACGGTGGCCTCGGAGTCAGGGACCCAGACAGCAGCATGTTCATTACTAGGCGTCTTCCCACTTTTGGAGAGCAAATCAGTGACACACTTATTAATGTGATTCATCCACTCTGACTTCTCAGTGGCAGTGGCAGCATAAACTGCAAATGATTTAGTCGGTGTCTTAATAAGCCATCCATTCCGCAATTCCCCTTCATCTTTGATGGAATCAATGGTGACATTTTCCAAGGGAATAATATGCTGTTTGTTATATTTTTTCTTCTGGATAACAATATTGCCATATACCAGAATATCATTAAAAAGGAAAAACTGCCTTGCTTTAGGCTTCTTTCTGCACAGCTTAGTCAATACTCCTTCTCCAATAAGCACCCGTCCAGGGATGGTCAAGGGCTGACCAGCTGCTCCAAAACAGTTCTCCACGATACTTATGCGTCTAGTATTTGCTTCACTGTTTGCCAGGCGATCCACCATCTTTTGCTAATAACCTTTAGGGGAAAAAAAAGAAATTAGCATACAGAAAGTATAAATTCCTGTAAGATATCATAACAAATGCAATCTACCAAGACACTTTTCCAAAGGCAAATATCCAATATTCTTTCCCTCTAGAATAATCACTAAGCACTCTGAAGTGAAACACCTGCAGTATTTACAGTAACCAAACCTCTAGCCCGTCCACAAAGCACAGCCTTAGCTGCCCAATTGTTTATAAAGGCTGTTGAGTCTTCCTGTGTAGCGAAGGCTGGCCTAGAGCACAGTCCTCCTGCCTCTGCTTTCCAGTGCGAAACTACAGTGTGGGCCAGCACAAGTAAAAACAAGGTAATTAAAACAAGTTACTTCTGCAAAATAATAAACCAAATTCCATGAAACTCAATCTCAATGGGATTCTGGAGAATAGAATGCCTAATTAACACTTTAAAAAATGTGACAACTTTTCCCAATAAGCTGCTTCTGAGCCTAGGCCCTAATTTTCTCACCTAGATAATCCCCAAGTGTTTCCTAACATGCCTCCCTGCTTCCACTCTTCCCTTCTACATCAATCCTTAGGCAGTGATCTCTAAAATGATAATTTGACCCTGCTGTTACTTCAAATGATTCCCCTTAATCTTTAAAATACCTAACGTTTAGCATAGTTATCTGGTAGGTTTTTGTTTTTAAGATAGGGTCTCACTTCTGTAGCCCAAGCTGTCCCTGAACTTGCCATCCCCCTGTCCCAGGCTACTGAGTCCTGGAATAACAGGCATTTGTCACCACATTCAGCTATTATTGGGTTTTTGTTCTCTCTAACCTCAATATGTCATTCCCTGCCTAAAACATAGTATTTCAAGAAAACACTGTGTATATAAGTACATTTCACTGTTGTCTTCCTTACAACTTACAACTCCTGCTACCTCTTAATTATCCTTCCTTCAAGTCTTAGTTAGCATCTCTCCTAGTACACTTTCCCATGTTAGAGCAGAACAGAAACAGTAAGAGCTGCAAAAATCCATCCTCCATGTTTCTCCTGCTGTATGTTATGTCTTAGCTTCTTTTTTACCAAAAGGCTGAAATCTGTCCACTGGCTGCATGAACCCTAAAAGGCAGTGGCCATCTGATAGCCATCTTTAAATTGACATGATCTGAAGAACCAAATGTACTCAAGATAAACAAGAACAGTTTAACAATGTTAAAAAAAAAACTTACTAATTTAATGATCATAGATCTAATCTCTAACTAAGTCCCTGAATGGTGGTTCTATTTCAACCACTAACCTACTACTTCACTAATCACAAACACACTGAACAAGGTTTGAGAAGGGAACTATTTAAAGACTAACGTGGCATGATTAAGCTGTCTTCAGCTCATCAACTGATATCACTGTACCCTCCCTGGATTCCAATAACAGCTTACTTTGAGTGTGGTTAGTTCTGGGTCACTGCTGCCTTTCACAGGGAGGGGCCACTGGCATGTCTGAGGGTACTTATTCAGCAGTGAACAAGACATTACCTTGAAGGTCTTAACTAAGTGACCAGTCCTCTTTCATTCAGTTCCTCTCCCTACCCTTTCTTTGGGGGCTGGGGGGGGACTGGGTGCCACAGCTCAGTGATAGAATGTTTGCATAGCATGCACAAGGCATGAGCTCCACCTGAAGACCTAATTCAGTCCCCAGGACCCACAGGGTAGGAGGACTGACTCCCAAAGTCCCCTGACCTCCACAGGCACACCTTGTTAAGCAGGGTGTCTACATGCATGTGCATGCCCCCCCAATAAATATAAAAAGGTAAATTACATAATTAATATAATATGAAAAGTCCAACCTCATTTATAATCAAAGCAATTAAAACATCAAGATACTTTTATCAGATTGGCACATGCCTTTAATCCCAGCACTCAGGAGGCAAAGGTCTACAGAGTACGTTCCACAATAGCCAAGGCCACACAGAGGTGCCCTGTGCAGACAAGCAAATAAAATAAAATTTTTTTCTAGGGTTGGCATGGTGATGGACACCTCTAATCCTAGCACTTGTGAGGCAGAGGCAGGCAGTGAGTCCAGGACAGCCAGGGCTGTTACATAGAGAAACACTATCTAGAGTGAGGGGAACGAAAAAGAAGAAAAGAAAAAAAAAGAAAGGGAAAGAAAAGAAGAGAAAGAGGAAGAGAAAAAGAGAAGAGGAGAGGAGAAAAAAGGAAAGGAAAGGAAAGGAAAGGAAAAACTTGCTAAGATGAAATAGCTGTGACAGTGTAGTGCAATAGGTAACCCTTGTACTCTACAGAGAACACTTGTAACCACCAATGACAATCAAAAGACATTTGAGACCAATGACGGAGCACAATGGTAGCTTTGCCACCAAGCCAAACAACCTGAGTGCCATCTCAGGGCTCACACGAGCAGACTTGTGACTGTCACACACAGGCCCATCCACCCACACAAATAAATGTAATAACAAACTTGACTCAATGCATGACGGTATGTACAGAATATTCAAAATAGCACTATTTACAAAAAATAAGGTAGGATGCACCTTTAATCAAAGCCTGAGTATTCGAGAACTAAAACAAAGCAACAGAAACAAACATCAAGTGGGGAGAAGTGACTACTGCCATTTGTCACCGTCTCAAATGCAGGTCTGAAGATAACCCCGTGTTTATGTGCCGCTGATAAGTCTCTAAGCATAGCTTATCCTCAACAAGACATTTCTTTAGAGACAAAAAACACAATTTAAGTTCATCCTGAGAGGAAGTATACTACTAAAGCTACTTATAAAATTTAGAAGTACAAAAAAAATTAGAAGTACACAGAAACTAAAATTAAAAATCTAACAGTATCTACAGTGAAAACTTATCAATGAAAAGTATTAGATAAATTTTCAGACTTTACATTCAATCAAAAAGTTTTTCTCTGACATTAACTTATATGCATGAAAAAACAAGATACAAGCTATTTCCCTGCTCTTCAAGGGGAAGCAGAAAACAAGGCTAAGAGCCAAGCAATAACTAATGCTTTGAACTCTCTTCCACCCTTCCTCCCTCCCTTCCTGGTCTCAAACTTGTTATGGGGCCAGAGAGACAAGACTGCGGATCCTCCAGCCTTTATCCGGGCAGTGATGCATGCCTATAATCCTGGCACTTGGAACATTAGAACAAGGCCAGCCTAAGAACTACAAGGGAGCCTGCTTCCAAACACCAAAGGAAAAAGTCAAACAGATAAATCAAAAGTCACCCCAACTATATAGTCCAGAAAGTGGCAACGGGTCATGAGACTAGGCAAAAATGACAGTTTCACAGAGGACTGAAGATAGGGCAGACACGGTCACTTTTTAAAAACTAAACTACTTGTCCCCACTTAAACTAACTCCTGCATAATGCAAACAGGCTGCTCAATGTGGCCACTACAGGTGTGAGCAGTGCGACTCCTAACTGTTATGTCCTGACTGAAACTGCTTCAAGCCCTGGGGAGTGGCCAGACGTTCTTATGAGCCCTCAAGAAAGCATCTGATACTAGCTGATGTGAGCAGCTCTGGCACAGAGGTAAAGGTGGCCTGGAGCTAACTACTGAAGAGGGGAGCGAGGTGCTGAACACTGCGTCCATGGCTGCAGTCCCTACTTAGGGCAACCTTTCCATACGTGCGCGGTACGAGCTCCATTTTATGAGTAAACAGCCACAAAGGGGTTACATAACCAAGCCAAGACTGTCACAGCACACCAGGGCTCCAACCCAAGGTGTCTGTACTGTTATCAGTATGATTTGGTAGCATTCCACCTGGGTTGAAGGACACAAAGCTGTCACTAACCTCTGGATAACCCTACCCATCCACAATAAAGATACAGGAATATAAGCAAATGACTAAAAGGCCCTAATTTTCCTAGCCAGTCTCTCAATAATGTTTCACTGTTCAAATTCTGCAATTTATTAAGCCTGACTTTTTGTTCAGAAATCTCTCCCCCTCCCCATTTAATAATAATAACAATAATTATTCTCCTGTGCAGATGTGGACATGTACGGATGGCAGAGGACCACTCTGGAGGTCAGTTCTCTCCTTCTGCCTTTATGTGGGCTCCAGGCTAGCAGAGCAAGCACCTTTACCCACTGGCCCAGCTTGTGAGCTCTCCCCCATTCAAGAACGATGCAACCTAGACAAGTCTGAACATTATTAACCAGTACTTGGCTAGAGCAAATGAGTCCAAAGTTTGGCAGTTACACATAAATACATATTACAAGGACACAAAAACACACTCTTGTAATTCTTCTAATGGTAAGTGATACATTATTGTCTTCATTTATTTTAATATCTATGGCACCCACCTTCTGATTTTACTGCCAGGCTGTGACCTATGCTGAAAAGCGAAGGGCATGTAAAACCTAAGGCCTCTGGCTTTAGACAGATCCTTTCATTATCCTTGTTGGTCCATAGTTTCCACGTGTCTGGGATGAAAAGCAATGGACTAGAAATGGCACAGAAAACGAAAACCCTGCTTTCCCCAAGCACGTGCACGGAGTCGGGGCGCGCACAGCTACACTGGGGGGAAGGCAGTGTGCATGGGAACAGCAGTCATCCTTAGAGGCATAAACATCACTGTGACCAGCGTTACTATTGGTGACCCCGAACAATGTTTTCTTTGGTAAAATAGATCCTTTGGCTCACACCTAAGAGACTTCTCTCCAAGGCCCAAACTTTCTACCTGCTCAACTAGACACTAAGAACTCCAGGTCCTGTTGTGATGGCCAGAACGCAGGCGCACTGGGCTTACCCAAGGACACAGTCCATCACATGCCTTACTGAGGATCTTAGAGGTGAAAGGGCCACAGGGTGATCCAATCTGAATGCTGTCCGCTTTTCTTGGGAAAGAATATCACAGAATATAAAAGACTAGGAAGAAACAAATTTCTGTTCTCTGGCAGACAAGAACTGCATTTAAATTGTCCATGCACATTTTAAAGTAACATACTCAATGGGATAGGCTTACCACCTGTTAGAAACGTAATACTGGAAGAGACAAAACTAAAACACAAAGGACCCTATTTACAACTAAAAGGAGACCCATCTGTTGAGACCACTGTGCTAGTTCTTCCTGCTGAAAATCAGTACTTCTCACCTCCTCCTTACAGGTGAGTTTAAACTGAAAACACCTGTAACTTCTTTCCTTCCTTCCTTTTGAGATAGGGCTCACTACGCAGGCCTGGCTGGTGTGGAGCTCAGAGATCTGCCTGCCTCTGCCTGGAAGTTAAAGGCATAATTGTGGGCTACACCTGGCTGAATTTATTTTCTTACTCATAATCATTATTTGTGATATTAGTTCCAGTATTCAAACTCAGTAACTTACAGTAGAAAACAAAACAAAACAAACACACACCAATAAACTATGAGCCAAAAGGCCTGGTTTAAAAAGAAAAAGCAGCAGAAGCCACCTCCAATAAAACAGTCAGTAAAGTACTTCCTGTCTTTAAAATCCTGACCTTACAATAATAAGCAGGCTGGTGTATTTCCCCTCTACAAAAACTCTCATTTGCCTGAATCCACCAACACCCCTAACCCCACCCCCTGCCCAGGGCTGCAGACTGGATCAATGGCCAACGTTCTAGCACCAAGTTGTAGCCTGTAAACTAATATTTTAACCACACACTTGACTACTCATTTACACTGACCAATACTTTACATGAGAGTTACTGCTGAACTGAAACTTTACGGAGAGAACAGAAGGACAAGAACACCGGGAAGTGAACATGGGACACAGAGCGGTGCAGTATGAGCATGAGCTCACTGGCAGAGAGTCCTGCTTCAGTCTCCAGCAACCTCTGGAACAAAACAAACAAACAAGCAGAACGCTGCGGAGAATACATCCTACCTGGGCACCGGCAGATGAGAGCAAGCTACTCTCCTCCGCGCATGTAGGCCAAATTAATATTCTAAGTACATACCTACCTACCTAGAATAACCTAATACCCAGCCAGCCTAGAAAGTTACTCTGGGTAAAAGTCTAAATAAAATTATGATAATAAAACAAATACTTGAAATTTTAGCAAACCAATTTTGAGTGAATTTTACTTTTTCAATCAGCAAAAAGAGACTATGCTTCTCTGGCCTGTTCACTAGGATTTCTGCCACTTGCCAACATGCACTGCAGAAATGAGTGGTGATAAAGGAATAGGCTGACTGTAGATAAAGGAGAAAATGTGTATTTATGTTTAAACTTATCAATGCTGTATTTTACAAACGCTGAGAGAAGATGAAACCTCAAAACTTGAATCATAGGAAAACTACACTGTTAAAAAATCTCTTCTAGGTTGGGCGCAGTGGCACACACCTGTAATCCCAGCACTTCGGAAGCAGAGGCAGGTGGATCTGAGTTCAAGACCAGCCTTGTCTATAGAGTGAGTCCAGGACAGCCAAGGCTACACAGAGACACAGAGAAACCCTGTCTTGGAAAACCAGTAATGATGATGATGTTAAAACATAAACGTAAACCAAGCTTAGCAGAGCCAGGCTGGGTAACAGCTACCATCCTACACTTGGGAAGCTGAGTCAGGACTCAATGTTCCAGGACAGCCTAGACTACACGGTGGGATTACAAAAATCCCAAACAAAAATACGTTTGTTTTTGTTTTTTTTTTTTTTTTATAAGCAAACCAGTCAAATAGGCTGGGGAGTTGGTTCAGCAGTTAGAAGCACTAGTTCTTCTTTAGGACTAGGGTCCCATTCCCAGCACCTACTAAGCAGCTCATAAGTATCTATAACTCCAGACCCCAGTGATTTCAGCCTGGCATGCTTGTGGTGCATGTAAATACATGCAGGCCAAACACCAGTATATTTAAATAATGTTTTAAATTAAGTAACTTTCCTATGACTTCACAGCTCAACAAATTTGTGAAGGGGTGACAGGGACACATGTTTTTTTTCTTTATTAGTCCCTGCTGCTTCCACAACAGTTTGTCCATGTAGACCCTTAATGTATCTAGGAAAGGCCACTGCCACCCAAGCCCCCTGAAATTAACATACCCAAGAGGGTTTTATTTCACTAGTAGACCCAAATTTCGATATGGGCCTATTCCAAACAAATTGGGAAGTTCTGAAAACAAAATTATTTCCTATAACTTCATATTAACAACAGCACCTACAAAAATGCTTCATAGTATGCTTACTTTGGCAGCTCATATACTAGAAAACATATTAAAGAACTTCATATTCATGCCACCGCACAACTGAATATGAGCAAGAGTCAGAAGTCAGAGGTTTGCTCCACCGAAAGATCTGTGCAAAAGGATTTCTAAAGTTCTGACTAATTCAGAGTGTCAGTGAAAGTGGTTTCAAATAGGCTAAGTTTGATAAAGAAATAAATCATGCTATACAGAGTCATATGTATAGATTTTAGAAAAAAAGAAAAAACAACAACTTGAAAACAGAAAACAAGCACGGCACGCCAGGTTGCTGCTGGGTTGGCTGGTGTTTTCTTTTAAAGGTCTATTCAGGTGAGCTGACTATGGACCTCTAGTTTCAAGAGTCCTAAAAAAAACAAAACGAGATTAACATTCTTAACTGCAGCTATCACCTTAAAAAAAAAAAAAATTCAGGCACCCACCCAGGCCAGGAGAGGCACAAGCCAAAGGATCCTTAACCAATGCCAAAGCTTTCCGCAGCAACCCCGGGCCTCAGGAAGCCTTTCTTCCGCATCTTCACCTGTTCCTCGTTCTCTCTGTTGAGCACCAGACCGTCAGCAGCAACATGCTCTGGGCTTCCCTCCCCACCTCCACACTCAGCAGAACACATCCTGCTTGCTGAAACCTCACCAGTCCCTCAAGAGGTACTCAGGCAAAAGCCTTGCAGCCAGGCACTATTCACCTTGACTCTCCACACCACATAATAACACATACTTTATTAAAGGTTTCAGTAACATTTTGATACATATTTATTTCAAATAGATTTTCGAGTTCCTGAAAAAGTTTTTCCTACAATTACATATTCCCAATAGCACCTGCAAACTTGCTGCATTACACATGCCAGAATATACACTGAGCTGAATATGATTAGCAGTTACAAGTAGCAGCAGTGGAAAACCAACCACATCTTTACAGCTACTCTTCAAAGAAGACAGGAACGGTGCCGCACAATCAAGCGCTTCACTGGGTCCACAGATTTCAGACCAACGAGCAAATCTATCATCTAACCATATCTAATTCTGAATTCTAAACGCTGAGTGTGGAAGTTCCTATTTAAAAAAGAAGCCTCAATATGTCTTGATAATCTATGAGTGCTTCTTTCCAAAAAACACAGCTGTTTTGTCAATACAAAATGATGACACAAGTGTATTTTTACCATCGGGAGAGCTCAGATCAAAGTGCCCGAGAGCAGCCGCGCAGGATGGTAACTTAGCACTGCTGAGCAACCCTGGGAAGCTGCGGAGACCTTTCTTTAGCATCATTCAAAATACTTGTCATCTGCTCACTGCATTTATATTTGTTAAGAAAAAAGAATGAACAAGACTCAGGGAATGAAGGATTTACACTCAATTTGAATACAAAGCACAATCAGTTGCATATCATAACTAAAAATTAACAAAGCAGGGAGAGGGGGGGGAGAGAGATAGAAAATGATGTGTGGCACACATAACTGGCCATTCTAACATTTGCAAGAACAGGTGAAATTTCAAATTTCAATGGGAAATATATACAAATACAAACAAAATGAAAACAAAAACCCATTAGGTAAAGGCATAACACTCTGAAGTAAAACACACTTCTTTTTGTTTTGTTCAGCTATACGGCATTCAGATGCAGGAGAGGATGGAGGGAGTTAGCGAAGTTAGAACTGAGAAAAGGACAAGATATCTGAGCACATGCTACCTTAGTTCCCGAGACTTCCTTCTTAAACTCTGGAAGGACTAGCCTTATTTGATCTAGTCCTACTAAGATAAACATGCAAACAATGAAAGACTTTGCTTTTGAGGGAAGAGATTGAAAGCAGGATCTAAGAGCTTACTAAGCATGGGACTCATGCCAGCAAGTCCAATGTTTAGAATGCTGAAGATGGTTGGTAAGTTCCAGGTCAGTCTGGGCCATGAGTTTTAGGGCCTGAGCTGGAGTAAGGGGTGGCAGTTGGGAGTGAGGCACTGACTAACTGGATGTGGAAGAGTAAAGCCAAGGGCTGGAGCGAGTAAAGCCAAAACCAACCTCCAGCTCAGCAGTAGCGTCCATACCAAACACTGACACAGAGCATGAGGAGGGGGTGAACGGTATATAAAATGATCCTTATATTTTTAAATAATGTGGAAGCAAATAAAATCACCGATAACTGCCAATGGGTTCCAAGTAGTAAGACAGTCACTAGCCATTTGGTACAAAACTCTAGTAAACAACAAGACACTTAAAAACTAAAAACTGTGATAAAAAAGAATAAATTATAATCTTGTTTATACAAACAAGTAAATTCAGGTGTGTTTCTGTAGGAACGAGAATGATGTAAGTGATTTACAAAGAAAAAAATAGGGGTGTGGTAGGCACACCTTTAATCCAAGCACTTGGGAGTCAGATCTAGGTGGATCACTGTGAATCCGACAAACCAGCTTCCAGGACAATCAGGGTTACATAGTTAAGATCCTATCTCAAAAACAAACAGCACCCACCCACCCCCACCCAAGGAAATAGGTAAAAAAGGGGTCTGGCATTCCTGCCATTAGCTAGATACTGAGAAATAAAATCTCTGTACTTAAAGTCTAAACAGCAGAGAGGCAAAGAAGCTGCTAATCACACAAAGATGGTCTCAGGGCTAAGAGTTGAGCTGTGATAATGCTGATCACATGGACATCTAGACCCAAACCTTGAAAGAAAATAAGCAGGCTCTCCTCCAAGAGCCATTACTTCGCTGGCCTGGGGCTATGTTTCCAGTACCAGGCACAGTTTCTCTCTCACTGAACAGGCCTTAGGTCCAATTAGAGCTGCTGGTTCCCATCAAGGTATTCAGGCCACTTCTGAACCCTTAGGGTTGTTATGCCATGCTGGCTGTTGGGTTCACAGGCATCAGAGGTGTTGGTTTCTTCCCTCCCTTAGAAGCTTGCATGGTGCCTCCTGGTACCAACCTAGTAAGGGAGAAGGCCTTCAGGTCACATGCAACTCAGATCCCTCTAGATCCTGTGTTGAAATGCATGGGGTCCCTTCAGCAATAGGTACTTCTACCTCAGAAAGGCAGCCACGGGCAACAGAGCCTGTAATGTTCGAGGAGGCTCTTCAACACCGTGACCAGCAATTCAAAACATGGCTTCTTATGCCTGATGCTGGGATTTTGTTACTAACCCTTTATTAAACCAGCTTAACTCTAAATACACTCTATAAATTATTCTTATTCCCACTGATAAGTGTAGTTCTCCCCCTCATTAAAGAAACTTCTCTTTGCAACAGACTGAGACCATTCCTGAGAATCACAACCAGTCAAAATGCAGGGAAGTCTGTATGGTACCCAGTCCCAAATGACACAGCTACAATACAGTTCCTGCATCTAAGGCTCATGGATGATTGCAGAACAAAGGCTAGAAAGGCTGTAAGAGCCAGAGAAACAGGAAGCTTGCTGTGAGGTTGTATCTCCTAGAAATGTCAGAGAAGACACAACCATGAAGTCTCATCATGGCTGCGTTAAGTAAGACCTGAACTCTGGCGACACCAATGGACATGCTAAAGTGGAAGGGGAAAACTCCTGGGGTGTCAACTCTATTCAAAGAACTACAGGCAACAGAGGAATGCTGAGAGCTGAAAAAACAGCCTTTCCCCCCGTGAGCGCCACCTCATCAGTTATCCAGTACCAAGTGCTCAGCCTGAGATTATACACACCACACCGTTAATATTACACAGGCTAAGCAGTTTGCACTCATGTATTTAGAAATATGCATATATATGCATATATGTAAGAAAGAAACAGGGGCCACAAATTTGAAAACAAGGATGGTGTGAAGGAGGAAAGGAAAGGGAGGAAATTATGTAATTATGATTTTAAAATATAAAAATTATTATTTTTAAAAAATAGGTTAAAAAACTATTTGGAAAAATAGATGGTGGCATCTATGTCTACCCCAGAAAAAGAAACACTTAGACCTAGGCTTCAAGGAAAGCAAGCAAGCAGGAAGTGCAGTAGTGGAATACTAACTTAAAATAATAAGTTTTACATTAGCATACATGTGTATACTCAAGAGTGCACGTGATGTTTGTCATGGTACAAGTGCAGATTAGAGAACAATTTTCAAAAACTGTTTCTCTCTTGCTGTCAGGTTCCAAGAATAAAACATGGATCATCAGGCCTGATGGTAATAGTATTCACCTGCTTAATCTTGCTATCACAAGAGCATTAATTTCAGCAAAATAAGGAGGTGATAAACTGCAAAAGAAAGCACCAGACTGAAGCTGGGTATGGGGGTACATGCCTAAAATCCCAGCATTTGGGGAAGTGGAGGCAGGGCGATCCTCAGCTACTCAGTGACAGGCCTGGGACTTGCCCTTGGAGAGGCCCAAGTTCAGCTCTCAGCCTGGATAGCAGGCAGTTCACAATCACCCATAACTATAACTCCAGGTCCAGGGAGCCCACCATCTTCTCTAGCCCAAGCAACTGTGCCCATGTGCACACAGCCACACACAGAGAAACACAAACACACATAACCAAAAATAAAGTTAAGGGAGCTGATGAGGTGGGCTCAGTGGTTGTCAGCACTGGCTGTGCTTCCAGAGGACCTCAGGTCAATTCTAAGCACCCACGTGGCAGCTCAAGACTGTCTATAACTCCAGCTCCAGAAGATTAAATGCCCTTTCTGCTGGCCTCCGTGGACACTGGCACACACAAGATGCATAGACATACAGGTAGGCAAAACAGCCATACTACATAAAATAAAATGATAACAATTTAAAAATAATAAAGTTTTTAAAAAAATCTTAAAAAAAAAAAGAAAAAAGACAAAACCAGAGAATGTAAGACTGGAGAATTTAGATTTGAATATACAGGCAATGGGGGTCAATATTTTAAATAGGAAAATATTAATATACAGAAACAGCACACAGGATGCACTGAAGAGAATACAAAGACACAAGACTGAAAGCAAAGAAAGCAAGAGTATTACATCACCTTCCACATGAAAGTTAATCAAAGCAAAATACATTATATACATGCATGAAAACATCACTGCAAAACTCAGTCAATTAAGACATACTAATAAAAATATTTTTAAAAAGACAACCAAAGCATAAAGAACAATGGAGAACGGAAGGAAAATGGGAAAGATGCCGAAGAACGGAAGCTACAATTTAGGAACTGACAATACATGGTTGAAAAGTGAGTTGAGAAGCCTGTGAAAGTTTAAGTCAAGCTGAGGCGGACATTAGGTGTTGCAGGAAGAAGAATGGAGGACAATCGTTCAGGCTGTCCACACACTAGAACTTGTCAAACAGAGATGTCGGCATGAGCCACGAGTGGGGTCCCAAAACAGAGATTCAGTAGTCCAGAAGAGGCATTGGCTGGTAAGTGGAAAACCCAATAAAGTTACACTACTATGTGCCAGACTTTCACAGACATCCTTGTGAATCTTCACAACTTTCTGCAGCAGACTTCCTTGTCCATTTCATAAATGACTCCAGGCGAGCTTAGAGAACCAAGTGTCGTGCTCAGGAATCTAGCCAGTCAGCAGCAAAGGCCAGGACTCAGACTATCTGCTCCAGACTTCCCTGCATTCAAGGTCCTTTCTCTCTAGTGTGATCACAGCAATTATTAAAATGCCCTCTATTCTTTCCAGGTCCTCCGCAAACTGTGTCCTCACTAGCATGTGCTTTACAGATTGACTGAGGAGCCCAGAATGGCGATGCACTCCTGTAACTCTCCCGCTAAGGAAGCAGACGCCTAAGTGGAGACTTTGAGGTCACCCGGCACTTAACAAGACACTCTTCCAAACAACAACAAAAATAATCACATTTGGGGGAAAGGACTATTAGAAACAGGGAGACTGGGAGCCTAAGGCTAGCCTTAACTACATGCGGTATTGGAGGTCAGCCTAGGCTACAGGAGACCTTGCCTCAGAAAACAGAAGACAGACTCAGGTGAGAACATGAAATTAATCCAAAATTACTGACAAAATTACACAGCACCTTTAGCTAGAAAAGTTTTACAAGTTAAATTAGCACTGCAAAAGCACAGCCAGGCATGGTGGCAGTCAGAGGAAAAGGACAGGCAGATTTCTGAGGCCAGCTCTGGTTTACAAAGTGAGTTCCAGGACAGCCAGGACTACACAGAAAAACCTTGTCTCAAAGGAAAGAAAAGAAAAAGAATTCTTATTTATAACTGGCCTGAGGACTGCTATAAGCAAAACGCTTGAATGCAAAGCTGAGTTCCAAAGATAAACATCCATAGAAAATCAGGTTTTATTCAATTTTCATTGAGCACTGCACTCTGAAATAAAAACAAAACTACAACAGAATGTGTTTAATTAAATGGCCTATATACAAACATAACCTTCTCATTTCCTAGGCATTAATATTTGCATCAATGGCAAAAAAAATTCAATCACACTTTAAAGCAGTGATTTGCACTCTTTTGTCCATCCACAGCTTCTCTCCTCACAATTACTATGATTCCACTTATCTGCTTCAAAATTTCATAACTATCCAAATCTGTATCCGCATGTCAAAATTCTGTTACCAAAGTTAATTATTTTTAAAGAAATCACTAAAAAGGAAGAGTTCCACCACCTAATCTGTGGACTGAATCGTAAGGAGATGACAGAGCCGCTTAACTATCCCCTGGAAACTGCAGGAAGTTCATGAAGCTTACTGGCACGCAGCCCTTTCAAACTTTCCCTGAGCGCTCTCTTCTCAGCGTGCTGGAGAGGGACTTCACTTGATGCCTGCTGTCAAGGGCCTACCACCAGACTTATGCAATCCTTCCAAGGATGCCATGAGGGAAGTGGGCTGAATCTGAGGAGAAAGAGGAAGCAGGGCAGCAGAGCGGGCAGAAAAGCTTTCAGGAGAACAGGTTTTAGAGGTGGTTTTGGTTTTGTGTGGGTTTGCGTCAAGTTCTCACTAGTCACCCCAGATCAAACTCTCTTCCCCGTCTCAGTGCTCCAAGCTTGTAAGGAGAAAAAGCTCAGTAGCATACCCTCGCATCATCAGCTCTGGAGGAGACACTTACACTGAAAACCTACATTCAAATCAGAAGGGTTAAGTGATGAAAAGAAGCTGGGCAGAGAATGCCCCCACAGCGGGGAGTTATGTTATGCTCTAGAAAAAGATGAGATGGTTTCTGAAGCCATCAGACTTCAGTTAAATGTCAGTTTGACTGTTAGACTCGTTAAATCAGTCAAGTAACTCCTTTTTAACAAATAATTCTTGGTCAAAAAAACACACATACGCACACAATGGAACTGACCTGACGATGAAGCAAAATTTTTTAAAAATCTGTTTTTTAAGAACTAAGTTCCAGGACCGAGCCAAGGCTACACAGAAAATTCTGTCTTAAAAAGGGGCGGCAAGATGACTGCATGAACTGAGGTACCCGGGCCAGGCCTGACAGACAGCCTCAGCTCTTTCCCTGGAGCTCAGCCACGTGCCATGTGCCCACACAAATGCACACACAATAAATAAAATTAAAAACTGACAGAGGGCCAGAAGGTGGCTCAGAAAAGTGAGGCTCTGGCCCCCGAACCTGACAACCGAAGTTCGAGCCTCACAGGTCACATGGTGGACTGAAGAAACTGTACATCTGTCTTCTGACCTCTCCCTGCCCGGTCCGTGTGGCCCCTCCCACGCAAATGAGTGAGTGTTCTCTAAAAAAAATTAAATAGTAAAGAAGCGAAATCCTCCATGACATGTTTGAGGGCTTTCACGCTGGTAAGAGCCTTCTCAGCCCATCCAACATAATTTTAAAGCCGTCTTTATTTTTTTTAAAAAAGATATTTACTGGGTTAATTCTGTACAACAGTTTCATGGGGAAAGGGGGGGCGCGATTATATGTGCTTTCCAAATAAGGAACTTAATATCATCCACTTCTCCCTGCTATCATGACCCGGGGTGATTAAAAATAGCCTTTGTTAATTCTGAATTAACCTGACCCCCCTCCCCCGCCCCAACTCTCTGCCCTGAAGCTCCAAGGGTACAGACGAAGATTAAGGCTCAAAACCCACGGACCTTTAAGGAACCAAAAGGAAAAGGAAGAAGAAAAAGACTGAAACCTCAAGATCACTTCACCTTACTCTGTTTTGTCATGGCTGGCTGTTTTGGAGAGGGCTGGGGCTGTTTTCTGACAGACTCACGCTGAGGCCCAGGCTGGCCTCGAACTCGCCGCCAAGATGCTCCCTCCCCGGCCTGGCGGAGAGCTGGAGCCAGCACCCTGGGCTACTTCCCTTCAGTCTTCCGACTCAAGGCTTCGGCCGAAAAGTTCCCGTCTAAACGCTTCTTTAACGAGTCTCTTAGGCAACGTAATAAAACACGACAAAGAAGGCATTTGGCGATTTAATGTCCCTGGGAGTGTGCACGGCTGCCTAGGTGTGTGCAACCTCAGTCCCGCCCGCCTCCGCGGACCCTCGCACAGCCTCCTGCTAGAGCCCGGGAGCACGCGAGGCGGCGGCTCCCTCGGCCTGTAACTGACACTTCGAGAGAGAGAGAAAACACCTCAGCAAAAGACCGTGAAACTTTTTAACGCGCTCCGAACGCCGCGCGCGCCGCTCCTCCCCGCGGAGCCCATTTCCGCCGTGCGGCCGCGGGACGCCGCAAACTTTTCCCGGCCGCCGCCCGCGCCCCGGCCCCGGCGGCCCGGGGCGGCCCCGGCCCCGAGGGGAGCCGCCCCGAGCGCCCCGTTTCCCACAGACCCCAACATGGCGTCGGCCGCCGCCGCCCGCGCCAACCCCCTCCCCGCGCCGCCGCCGCCGCCCGCCGGGGCCCGCAAAGTTTCGCTTCCTCCTCCTCCTCCTCCTCCTTCCCCGGCCCGCCGCCGCCCGGCGCGCCCGACCCCCGCCGCTCCTACCCGGCCGGGCGCGGGCGGCGCCGCCGAGGGTGCGACTCCTCCTCCTCCTCGTCGTCGCCAGCAGCTCCGGGCGCGAACTCGGCCCGTTCCCCCCGCTCCAGCCTCGCAGGGTGCGTGGGGGGCCCCGCGAGGCCGGCGCGGCCCGGACGCGGCCCGGACGCGGCGGGCGCAGCCGCTCGCAGGTGACCGGCTCCGGTGGAACCCGACAACGGCCGCCGCGGCTGGCTTCCCTCCTGCGCGCGCACCGGCGCGCCCCCGCCCCAGCGCCCGGCGCAGGCTCCGGCGCGCCCGCCCGGCCCTTTCTTCCCGGTTCCCTCGCCCCGCCCACCGCCTCGCCCCGCCCCTCCAGCCCCGCGCGACACGCTCGGGGGCGGGGTTAGGGCGGAGGCCACACCCACCTAGGCCCTTCCCCGGGAGGAGCTGCGGCGCGCGCTCCTCTGCGCGGAAGCCTGCCTCCCGCCCGCCGCGGCAAGCCCGGGTCGCCTAGCGCGGCCGCTTTCCCGACTCGGTGAGGGTCCTTAGACCGTCCGCCGAGTTCTCTGCAAGAATGGACGGAAGCCGCCCCCACGCCTCCCGAAGGAACAGGAAAGAAGGCTGCAAACGCGCGCGCCCGCCCCGCCCGGCTCGGCTATGCCGCGAGCACCTGCCGGCGCCTGCTCCCCGGCGCCTGCCTCCTGCGTCCGCCGCACGTCCCGGTGTAACCTTGAGCCTTCCAACCCCGCTCTTCCCAGAACTTCCCTGGCCCGGGCCTCGGCTGTCTGCTTCGCCTGCCTAGAACTTCGTGCGTGAACGTTGGGTTGCACGAGCCTGGGCTCCTCAGTCCCTCCGCACCGAGCGTTCGCTAGGTGCTGCGGAGAGACAGCAGAGGCATCTAGGCGGGCGGGACGGGAGAGCCTACCCTTTCTAAGAGGGTGGGTAGCGGCGCACGCCCTTCATCCCAGCACTCCGGGGGCAGAGGCTGGGGAGTTCGAGGCCCGCCTGGTCGACAGTGCTAGTTCCAGGACAACCAGGGCCACACAAAGAAACCCTGCCTCGAAAAAACGAAACCTTTTTGAAAGGCGGGGGTAGAAATTGGGTTACAGTAAATTTTATTATTTCAGGGATTTTTTTTTTATTTTAAACCCTGGTTCAGCGGTTCTCAACCTGTACGTTGCTCCTCCTTTGGAGGTCAGACGACTTTTTCACGGGGTCACCTAACACCGTCCTGAAAACAGATAAAGTGGCAAAATCACAGTTGCGAAGTAGCACCACAAATGCTTTTATGGTTGGAGTTCACCACGTGAGAAGCTGTATGTAGGAAGACTGAGAGCCACTGCTCGCTTGAATTAGCGAGTCCACCAACCACTCTATCCACAAGTGACCCTGGGGCTCAGGGGATGAGCAGGTTTGGGTTCTGTCGGTTTTCCTCCTGCTCTTGTGTTTGGAATTCTCAAGTTCTCCATCCTCCTCACCCCCTCTATTTCAATGTCTGCAACGAACACAATTGTTTTAAAATCAGTATCCAGAACAAAACTGACGAAGGCGACCAATTGTGATAATAGGGATAGTTACAGGTTTCCAATCACACGCAATCTTAACGTGTGTTACACGAAGCATGGTCCAAGACCCCTTTAGGTTTTGGGATTAGGAACTGTTTTATCTCTAGGTTCATTCTAGAGCTTTAGACACCAAACATTTTTGGACACTCGTCATCAAATGTGCTCCCTTCCAATAGACTTACACCAGATGCAAGCCAGAATGTCTACACTCAAAGTCTCGGCTTTGCCACCAAGTATAATACCTGTGTCCTTGTTACCTTAGTTACCTTCGCTTCCTTCATGTGTAAAATAGGGAGAATAAAAGAAAGTTCCTCAAGGAGTCATTAAATGAACCAATATTTGTAACATATGCCAAGCACAGGCTGTGCTGTGTAAGAATGATGAAATTTATTAAACATGCATATACAATGTATGTATACACATCTATTACGGTTTACCTCATTATTATGTATTAGATAAAATACACCAAATAATGATGTAAATATATGGAGTGATATGTTTTCTTGCTGCAGTCTGTGTATTTCCTTCCTGGGATGTGTGCTGCCCAGCTGAAAGCCATTATTTGGAGTCATACTGGCAAATGTGTTACCCACCAAACACATGCATTAATTAAAATTTAAATTTAAGGTCTGGTTCCTTGCTGGACATGGTGGCACACACCTTTAATCCCAGCACTTGGGAGGCAGAGGCAGGCAGATCTCTGAGTTTGAGGCCAGCCTGGTCTATAGAGCAAGTTCCAGGACAGGCAGAGCTACACCGAGGGCCTGGGGGAGATCTGATTCCTTGCTGGCACTGACCACGTGACTACGAGACACTGCAGCTATAAAGCATTCCCACCATCGCAGAAAGTTCTGTTGGATGACACATAGCAAGCTGAACAAAACGAGACCAAAGTCACCTAAAGACAGGTGGGGAGTCCTGACTCGGCCTTACTCCAGGACCTGTTGAATATGTCCCTCGACTTCACATCTCTGTGACATTAAGATAAATAAGAACTCTTTGATAGACTGATGGGTAAAGGAAATACTACAGAGTGTATAAAGTTTGGCAAAGGTCTAACACATAGAGAAGCTTGAAAAATAGTACTAAAATTTGATTTTTCAATCAACTGAATTCTATAAGCCTGTAAGACAAAGTTGATTTGTTAATCTTCCTTCAATCAAAAGGGTTTTTCTCTAGGGTGCCTGCTTTGTGAAAGAGAAGAGCTTAGTTAACTAAAAACAGCATTCAAGCAGAGATAGCAAATTTCTAAATGTTTATTGCTCCCTGTTTTCATTGTTCCTTTCAGCCATGAGCCTTGTTTTTTTAGTTTTTGTTTTTTCTCACTAGTCTTCACCATCACTGTGAAATGACACCACCGCATCCACAAACCCGATGTCATTATCCTTTTATCTTCCCCTGGAACCCAGACTCCACTTCCAAAACATAGGAGAATCTATCTTCAGAAAACTTCATCTCTCACGGTGTAGTGGTGCTTACCTATAATCAAAGCACCTGGGAGGGGAAAGAGAAGCCCAAGCTCATTCATTCATCCTAGGCAGGACAGGGCAGCTTGGGATACTTGAGACCTTACCTCAGCAAACAATAAGGGCTGCAGGACATGGCTCAGAGAGCTTGCTGTGCACACATGAAGACTTGTTCAAACCCTAGCACCCACAGAAAATGCTGGGTATTGGCAAGCACCTCCCAGCTCTGTGTTGGGAAGGTAGAGACAGGAGGATTCCTGGGGCTCACTGGCCAGCCAGCCTAGCCTACACCTGGGTCCCAATGAGAGAAACTGTGTTGGGGTGGTTCCTGGGAAAGGGCACGGAGACTGAGCGTCCCAGCACTGCAGGAGACCAGGCGTGGCGGCACCTGCCTGTAATCCCAGCACCTGGGAAACAGAGGCAAGAGGATCAGAAGTTCAAAGTCATCCCCCCCCCCCAGCTACAGAGAGCATTTGAGACCAGCCCGAAACACATGAGAGTCTGTCTCATGTAATAATGTCAACAGGACGATTGAAAATGTCAGTGGTTGTCAGAAATCAGTGGGGAGGGAGAGATGAATGAGAAGGTGGAGCACAGAAAACTTCAGCTGTTTGAAAATATTCTCTGTATGCTACTACTATAATAATGGATACACGCTCTTTACACTTTGTTCAAACCCCAAGAATGTCTAATATCAAAAGTGAACTCTCAGGAGCCGGTAAAGTGTTGGCCCGGCAAACACAAGGTCCCGGCCTGGATCCTCGGGCGGATATAGGTTAATCTATTCTAACAGACACACAAACACACTTAAGGACAGTTATAGTTGAGATGAGGAGGTTGTGTATGGGAACTGTATACTTTTCCTCAGAGTTGCTATGAACCAAAAACTGCCCTTAAGAAAAGTCAAATCTGTTCAAAAATAAAAACAGCAAAAAATATTGTATATGTCTCTTGGAGAAGATGGGATTTAAGCTTGGTAATGATTAGAGATGCTTTTTGGCAGGCATTTCGTGGAAGAGTTGCTGTAAACTGCGTCTCTCAGGCGACTGCTCTTTTTACCATCTGTCAAAATCTCACCTTCTAGTGTTTAAATTCAGAGAGATCCTTTTTCATATTTTTAAATTATGTTTTCTTTTCCTTTTGAAACAAGCTGTCCTCACCATGTAACTAAGGATGGTCTTGAACAAAATAACATGGAAAACAGTTAACATCAATTTCCAGCCTACACCCACACACAGAGGCCCAATTGTGGTTAAGTTTTATTATGGAATATAAATCTTACTCAAGTACTCTCTACACACACAAAAATATAATATCTGCTTTCTTCTGCAGCAAATCCTTACATTCTACACATATTATCTTCTTTGTCAGTAGAAGAGAATTTTCATTTTTGTTAGTACACACCTTTAATCTCTGTACCGGAAAGACACAAGTAGGCAGATCTCTATGAGTTTGAGGCCAGCCTGGTCTACATAGTGAGTTTCAGGCCATCCATGGCTACACAGTGAGACCCTATTTTCAAAACAAACAAACATAAAACAAAATTTTATTTATTACTACTATGTATGTGGCAGGCAATTATTGAAAAACCGTACTTTCCATGACTACTTCAAAATAAGTATACATTGATCAAAGAATGGTTTTAAAAACTTGGCTCCACAAAAAAAACTGAGCTCTGGGGCCCTGAAGAGAATAATACTCCAACCAAGGACTATGCATGGAGAGGACCTAAAACCCCTGCTCAAATGTAGCCCTTAGGCCCAGTCTCCAGCTGGGTGCCCTAGTAATGGGAGCAGGGGCTCTCTCTGGCATGAACTCAGTGGCTGGTTCTCTGATAGCCTCCCTCTGGGGGTGTGCAGTCTTGCCAGGCCACAGAGGAAGACAATGCAACAAGTCCTGATGAGAACTGATAAGCTAGAGTCAGATGGAAGGGGAGGAGGACCTCCCCTATCAGAGGACTAGGGGAGACACACAGGGGGAGAAGAGATAAGGGATAAGGGAGGGTGGGATTGGGAGGAAAAGAGGGAGGGAGCTACAGCCAGGGTACAAATTGAATAACTTGTAAGGAATGATAAAAACAAACAAACAAACAAACAAAAAACTTGGCTGCAGCCAAGCACACCTTTAATCCCAGCACTGGGGAGACAGGCAGGTGTTTGTTTTCTTCTCTTTGACTCCGGCCCTAGTGACTTGCCTTGACCAATGGAATACGGCGTTCAAGGCCAGCCTGGTCTACAGAATGAGTTCCAGGACCACCAAGACTACACAGAGAAACCCTGTCTGGGAGCGGGGAGCAGGGGAACAAACCACCCCCAGATTAAATAAAATTCAACAGAATATTTAGATCCAAATATTGCCAAGAGAATCTATTTCAGAAAACAACATTTGATAGAACATTGGTATCATTTTTATGTGTTCATTTGTAAATTTAAATATGATTTCATTTTAAAATTTCTTCTCAAGTAGAAACATCTTCCGGAAGACAAAACAAGAGAAGAAACTTCTATATACTTGGGAGTCAAATAGAGCTGGGTTCCAGTGGTATTGTGTAACTCATCAGCCGTATAACCAGGTGAGAGAAGACAGAGGAACTGGGTTGCGATGGAGTTTCCAAATGCATAAAATTTATAAAACTCTAACTCCTAGGATTATAAAGACCAGGAGAAGCGCAGGCCGGGCACCTAACATGGCACCTGGTAGATGGATGCTCAGTAAAACAGCAGTGGTAATAATCATTGTAAACGGTGCTGCTATTGAAGTTATTAGTGGAATATAAACTTTTGCCACATCTGGGAAAGCACAGAAAGTTGCCTGTTAAACCTTGACAATTCATAGTTCCTTGGCTCTTAGGCCTTTTTTTGTTTGTTTGTTTTGTTTTTGTTTTTGGCTTTCAAACAGGCTCCTGTGTATCTCAGAAGGATGCCCTCGAACCAATAACCATTCCTTCCTTTGCTTCCCAGGTTCTGGGTTTATGGGAATGTTCCACCATGCCCAGTGTATAAGGTTCTAGAGACCAAATCTGGGGCTTCCTTCAGGCTTAGCAAGTGTTCTAACAACGGAGCTCCATTCTCCTCAACAAATCCTTGCAAAGCGCTTTCCTCCATGGTGTGCTTCCATCACTTCTTCTTCACTTTAAATGAGAACACATAGCCTGTTTGCCAGTAGGACAAACACCATCCTTGGCTCATGCAGTCCCATTCTTTCCCTAGTCCCCTGCTAGGGAAAGCTTCCCCAGCACTCTTCTCCGATCTGACTGCAACTAACTCCATCCACAACTTTCTTCACTTTTCATCTCAAGCTCAAGCACAGGATCTGGGTCTGAGGACAGGCAGGCATGGCTAGAAGGAACCCGGCCCTGGTCTTAGAAGAGGGACTGTCCCAGAGAAAGAACTGTCCCCGCTACCATTTCCCTACCTCAGCACATGAATATACATAATCATTAACTATGGCAGTCTAGCCAGCTGCTTTCAGCTTTTAGCACCGAGGACGGAAGCCAGGTCCTCAGGAACACAAGGCCAGGGCTCAGCCATGCTCACCTGGTGTGTACAGCACTCTGGGCTCCATCCTCAGTGTCAGTAAGGAGCAGGTCTAAGGAGTGCATGCCTGTAATGCCAGCACTCAGAAAGTGGAGGCAGGAGGATCAGAAATTGAAGAGCACCCTCAACCACATGGGGAGGGAGTCTGAGTCTGTCCTCTGATACACGAGACCCTGTCTCAAAAAAAAAAAAAAAAAAAAAAGTCAGTTTTCTTCTCTTTGACTCTGGCCCTAGTGACTTGCCTTGACCAATGGAATATGGCAGCCAGGAAAACATTCCAGAATATCCAGGAACTGGAGTCTACAAGACTCTAAGTTGCCCTTGTTTTGGGGCGTCTCTGGTAGGAACCTAGCACACACGCAACGAAAAGCCCAAGTCACACCCGTCTCCAGTTGCAGTCTCCAGGACACTCAGTAGATAAGCATCATCGATCTAGCCCACCGGGGAAACCCTTCTGACTCCAGTTCTGATGAGTCACAAAGAAACTGAGTGCAGCTCCAGCTATCAACTGACCGCAGCTGTGGGAGAGACCCAGAGAACAGCTCACAGAACCCCATCAGCCCTCACAGAACCGCAAAGGGCAACAGCAAGCTGGGGTATTATTGTGTTCTTTTTGTTGGAAAGAATGTACACAGTGCCTTGGCATGTTTGTATAGGTCAAAGGGTCAAAGGACAACTTCCAGGAGCTGGTGCTAGCCTTCCACCTTGTGGAAACAGTGTCTCTTTTGTTTCTGCTGCTAGATGGCTTATCTCAGGATAGTGGGCTGGTGAGTTTCAGGGCAGGTCTGCCTCCGTCTCCCTGTGGGAACGCTGGGACTATAGCCGTGGGCTGGCTTTTCCTGGCTTTTCCGTCAGCTGGCACAGCGCACAGCGAGCATCCCTGCTGAGCCCATCTCCTCAGCTCTGAGCTGAACACTGGGACCGCTTGCTATACAGAAATCAATGAACGAGGACATCTGACTGTTCTCCAGGGCAGCTGACGGCCGCTTGATGCTCACTCTTCTTGCAGCCACGACTCAACAGCCTCTCTTCTGTTCATTTCTACACAAAGGTCCTAGCTATTGGTGCCAACACATGAAATCTTCTGTTTTTCAAAATCCAGGTGTTTTTATTCCAAAATATGTTTATGCACCCCAAGTATATTGAACACAGTCACCATGATCCACGGACCATGCCCAGTGGCTTAGGTGGTATTGTAGTGGGCACAGCTAGCTCCCTTTCAGAAAGCATGTTCGGGGCACATTCTCATGACCAAAGAACAAAATCATTACCTCAAGCATGTAGGAAGAACTCTAAAGCTTGAGACTATTCCAGATTTCCAGCTGTCAAAGTGAGGGTTCCTTTGGCATTGACTTGTAGTCATCTGTCACTTTGAAGTTGTGCCTGGACAAATGGACACTCTTCTCTGAGACCCAAGCTTCCGTCAAAACTAGTCATTGAATATTGGGTAGAGAAGCAGCCTTGGGGCATACAAAGAGCCTGGGAGGAGGGCACTTCCTGGGTAGCAGTGCCTAGAAAAGTCCCCCACCCCCATTGAGTAACAGGAAGTTAGGCTCTTAACTTCCTGATAGGTTGTGTGGAGGAGGAAGTGTGTGCCTCAAGCTCTGACCAGTGCAGTTCAGTCAGCTGGAGGGCATCTATCTAATATGTCAATCAGGGTAAGGGGACAAGTGGGAAAATGGCTTCCAATTAGAAGAATAAACTCTTTCCCCTCTGTTTCAAGTCTTTCATCTTCTTACCACAGTTGAGCAGGTAGAGGAGTGCCAGGGAATGACAAATCTGGCCACGTTTAAAACACCTGCCCCTCCCTAAACTGTGTGGTAAGCAAAGCCGGTGGTTCAGCATTCTCAGCCACACAACTTCATCTTCCCTGGGTTACTAGAATTTCTGTCCTTCTCTCTTTCCTAAATAAGGGCTCTCGGCACTCCTGGTGTTAAAAGCTTTGAGTTGCTCCTGAGCTGAACCAGCTGTGGTGGAGCATGCCTTTAATCCCAGCACTCAGGGAGGCAGAGGCAGGCTGTGAGTTCAGAGTCCAGGACAGCCAAGGCTACACAGAAAAACCCTGTCTCAAAAACAAAACTACAACAAAAAAGAGCTGGTTTTGGTGACACAGACACACGTTCCCACGGACACAGGAGGCTGAATTGGGACAGTCACAAATTTGCATTTGAGACTAGCCAGAGCTATTTAAGACCTTATCTGTCTCTAGAAGGTGGAGGAGGAAGGGGAGGGGGAGGAAATGGGGGAAGAGGTAGAGGAGAGGGGGAAGAGGAAAAGGGAGAAGAGGTGGAGGAGAGGAGAAAGAGGAGTAAACTAACCAGTAAACTTCACTGCCAAATGATGGGAAAACAGATCGATTAAGTATAAAACAGAAGTCTGGTTGTATATGGTATCAAACATTCCCAGGACTCAGGAGGGCAGGGCAGGAGGACCGTGAGTTTGAGTCCGACCTGAGCTACAGATGCACAAGTTTAAGACCAGCCTGGAGCACATAACTGGATTCTGTCCCAAAAAGTATCAATCAAAGCAGGGGCTAGAGAAATGACTCAGAAGCTAAGAGGATCTGTTGCAGAGGACCCAGGTTTGGTTCCCAACACCTATTTGGCTGGTTACAGCTGTCTGTAACTGGTGCAGGGGATCTGGTGCCTTTTTCTGGCCCCCACAGGCACTAGGCATAGGTGGGGCACACACACAGAGGCAAACATTCCTGCATATAAAATATTTTTTAAAAGACATTTTCAGGATTTGACAGTTTGTCAATATAGATACAAGATTTGATAGACCCTTCAAAGGCAAGACGGTGTGTGTGTGTCTGTGTGTCTGTGTGTCTGTGTGTGTGTATGTACATCTTCATGTCTGTATGTATATGTGTCAACATGTGTGTCTCTGTGTATGTATGTAAGTGCATGTGTGTGTGTATATGTGTGTCTGTATTTCTCTATGTATGTATGTCAGTATCTGTGTGTGACTCTATGTGTATGTTGTGTATTTATATATGTCTATCTGTGTGGATGTGTATGTATATGTATGTTACTTTTATCAAATACAGGAGTAAGACTTACTGCTTTTGTTATAATTCCCTCAGATTATCTACTTACAAAATTTGAGCAGGCAAAGAAGTGACAAGAAATGATAAATGTGAGCACATGTATAAGAAATGCCTTTCTGGTGGATGCAGTGGCGCACACCTGTAATCCCAGCACTCTGGGAGGCAGAGGCAGGCAGATCTCTGTGAGTTCAAGGTCAGCCTGGTCTACAAAGTGAGTCCAGACAGCCAAGGCTACACAAAGAAACCCTGTCTCAAAAGAGAGATAGAGGGAGAGAGAAAGAGAGAGATGCCTTTCAGGCACTGAGCACAGGACCTTACAAATACTTGATATTCATTCTATCAGCCCAAACTTGAAGCATTCTTATTTTTGTGGAGCTCAGAAGAGCATTTTTACCAGCTCATTTGTCATTTCCGTTCTGAACTGAATTATGGTATCACCTTTAGCTTTATAAACATCTGTGAAATAGTCCAGGACGCTGCAACTGCCTTTTTCATTATTGTTGCTATTCTGAAAAAGAGAGAGAGAGAACATAATTATTGCCCATATCCACCTAACAAAAGAATGAGACTATAGAGCAGAGGTGAAAACCATATGCAAAGACTCGACATGATGACTCATCAGAACAGTCCCTGAAATAGCTCAGCCTTTGTATATGGTATGACAGATCTGCCCAAAAGCTAGGTAATCAGATCACTAATAACTTGTCCCTCCAGTTATTTGAAAGAGTTCCTGAACGTACACCTGCATCTGCAGTGCCAGAAAATGCCAACTTTGGTCAAACATGGCTATCAGCACATGCGCGTCAAGGCAAGCAAATTTCCCACTGACCAGCCGCAGGACACCAGTTGCTCTGGCAATCATGGGGCTCCCTCGGTGTCTTTGTCACCCATCTGCCCACAACCTCTGGGGCCACACCTCCAGCTGAGGCTAAACAGGCCTCCCTGGTTCTTCCCTCTCTTGTGCTTGCTGGCAGCTCCGGACCTTCCCTCTTTCAGGTACCACACCTCAGTCCTAGTTTATTTTTGACTTCACAATCTCTGGTCTAAACTGGAGATACAAGTTTGCTGTTCAGCCCAGTCTTTGCTCCACCCTCACAGAGACCTTTGTGTCCCCTTAGCTCTGAGGCTTTGTGCAGATGCCTCGGGGCTACGGACAGGGAGAGAACAGCCCTGTCAGGGAGCCTCGGGGGCTCAAAGCTTGCCAATTTGCCTCCCCTGGGGCCCAGCCACGGTTTCCACCTCCCTGGACTTTCCACTTACTTGTATCAGAGTTCATCTGCTCTCCCTGAAGTGGAGAGTGGGAAAACTGACCTCACAAGCTGCTGTACTATAGTAACAAGGCTTGCCTCCCCTCTGTAAGACCTGCATTCCAGTGGGGACTGAGCGATGGCCATTAGATTCTACTCGGCACCATTTTTCTGTAAAGCAAAGTTTCCTTTCTTGAGGGCATCCAGACCTCTTTCTATGCATGCCTTAGTCCACAGAGAAATTATTCCTCTCCAGACCCTGAGTGAAGACATCGGACTTCCTGCCCCTCTGCTGGCATTCCTGCTACCTGACCTCCAGCACACAAATGAGCCTCAGCCTAAGTTTGCTCATCTAGAGCATTATGGCAAAGTTTCAAACAGAGCCGAATGAGCACAGAAACCACCAATGGTCAGAACTGACTTCCTCAAAAGTTAGCAAGATGGCTCAAAGGGTAAAAGGGTGTGCCATGCACAATTGCCAACTTGAGCTCAATTCCCAGAACCTGCAGTAGAAGGAGAAAACTGATTCCTGAAAGTTATACTCTGACCTCCACCTGCATTCTGTGGCGTGTGCAACATCCAAACACAGTCTCTCTCTCTCTCTCTGTCTGTTTCTCTCTCTCTCTCTCTCTCTCTCTGTCTCCCTTCCCTTTCTTTCTCTCCCTCTCTTCCTTTCACTCTCTTTCACACAAACACACACACACACACACACACACACACACACACACACACACACTCTAGCAGCCCCTAAACTGTCAATGCCTGGCCCAGCTGGGGACCTCTTGGACTTTGCTCCATCACCGTAGCCACCGTCCATTTGGGTTGTTGCCAAGATGGCTGCCATACAGTTTTCATCTTAATGCTGTTTGTACTAGCTACGCCCAAATGCGAAAGCACACATCGAAATGTCCACTAATGGATTTTCAAAGCACAGGATTGAAGAGACGATAACCACAGGCCAACACGTCAAAGGGATAGGCGAGAAGCTTGCCAGGGCACTTTTGTGCGTGGTATGGTCAGCAAACAGGATCTTGGTGGCTGTGGTATAATTAAAAAAAAAAAAAAAAAATGGGGGAAGTGATTCTGCTAATGACTGTAGCTACAAGAACAACAGGGGACCGACAGCCACCACAAGCCTTGACAACCACAGTTTTCTCTTTCATTTCTGGAGGCTGGAAAGCCTGGTCCTCTAAAGTCTGCAGACCCCTCCCTGCCTCTTCTGCTGCTGGAGGCTCCAGAGTCCCTCGGCTTGTGGCACCCTCACTCCAGTCTCTGTCCTCATCTTCACATATGTTTCCCTATTGAAGCTCTCCCTCCGCCTAGCTTGTAAGGACACATGTCACTGGAGATATCCCGAATCCCAGGATGACCTCCCTTTGAGATCCATAATGTCATTGCAGCTGCAAAGAACTTTTTCCAAGTAAGATCATACTCACAGGATCTGAAGGTTGAGGTCTGAACATATCTCTCTGGTAGTCACTGTTGAACCCACTAAAACAGATACAAGAGCAGATAGATGCCTTTGTCCAAGAAAGCACCTAATGGACACTGTGGCTCACACATGTTTATCTAAGGCTTCATGATTCTCGGGCTGTAACTCTAAGGCCCTGAAGTAAACCACACGGCCTCGGCGTTTCTCAGTTATGCTCCTCCCGCTCAGAATACAATATTTACTTCCTTGTATTTCTGGTTTCTAAAAGCTGCTGGCATTGCTAGCTCAAGATCCTATACCACTCCAATCTCTTTCCATCCTTCATTCCCCTTCTCCCTGCGAACACCACCATGCCCACACTAAGCCAGCCAAATAAGCCAGGGCCATTTCCCCATCCAGAATCTTGAACCACATCATAGCTGCAAAACCACCTTCACCATAATATCACTGGGCTGCAGGGATTAAGATGTAGTTAGATGCCGTTCGGGGGTACTCTCTGAGCCCTCATAGAGAACATAGGTTTTGCTCTAAGAGGGCTCAAGGGAGGGAGTGAAACCAACAGCATCCAGATGACCAAGGCAGAAATCACAGCAGACAGCAGAGAAGACTAAGTCGTGGCTGTAGAGTCAGACGCCACAAAGCAGCACCCTGCAGGGTGTTTTTATCTTTCGGACACAGAGGGAAACGGATAAATAGTCTGTTTCTCCTTTTGCATTCTGGCCTCATCTTTCTCAGCTTAATCCCATGAGGTTTATGTCAAGGCCAGTGTTCCAGCACTCTTTGGTTATGTTGGTAGATGCTGGACATGACAGTCTGGTGATTATTCTGGTGAAGATTGCAGCTCCTGCAGTGACGAGCAGGCTGGGTGTAGCACGTGCCTCGTGTGGCGCCTCACAGGGCCTGTTTCCACAATACCTCCCACAGCACATCCTAGAAGGAACCAAGAGCCAACAGAATAAGGAATGGATAAATGGCACACACAATCAAGCCAGTCCACACTCCAGGTGCAGTAGCGGGGAGGAGGTCAGCAGCCCCCACGCTTAGCTGAAGAGCTCTTGACAGTTGATGTCTGCTGTCAGAAGGGGTGTGGCTCCTGCTAGGTCAACCCATCTCCAGTGGACAGCCCCACACTCATGCGTCTATGAGCAGCACATATTGAACTGGGTTAAAAAAAAAAGAGGCTGAGCATTGTGACTTATGCTTTTAATTCCAGAATTCAGGAGGGTGAGACAGACAGATGTTCAAGGCCAGGCAGGTTTACAAAGGAAGTGCCAGACTACTTAAGTGGAACCTCTCTCAATAAACAAACAAACAAATAAAAGATAAATAAATGAGTTTGTGAAGTTCAGAGGGGAGATTGGGAATTGAGAAGAAGTTAGGGGGACGAGTGAGGAACTTATATGCACTTATGAAATTCTAAAAAACAAAAACAACAAAATATTATATAAAAGCATTATAAATCCAAGAAAGGACTGTATTGGCTCCTGGAGAACTTTTATTACCAAAAGTGCATAAAATCACTCACACAGAGCACACACACACACACACAAAGGATGTGCAAATTAACCAAGCTTTGGAGAATTGTCACTCATGTTGGTGAAGGTCCTCCATTCTGTGCTTCTGACATCAGCTACCCATACCCAGCATGCCCTTCAGCAATTCTCTGGGCTTCCCTCTTCCTGCTCCAGTCTTCACTGGTTTTCTAATCCCACTTCTTCCTGCTTCTGCTCTCTTCCTACCTCAGGTGACCTGTGGTAACAACATTCCTGACTTCACTGCCTGCTCTGGCAGGCTGTAGCTCCATGCTCATATCTGTGGAACCTCAGCCTTCCTGTCCTTGCCTCTCTGCTTAGTCAAGCCAGGCTGGCCCACAGGTTTCACTCCCCACTACAGCACCAGAGAGAAGGCATACCATACCTTTCTAGAAATGGATACCACATGGTGGGCATAGATTACCCTTCCCAAGGGAATTACATTAAATAACCTTAAAATGATTACGAGTTAGGCATGGTATCTTGTATATATAATCCCAGCACCTGGGAGGTTAAAGCAGGATGGCTGAGGCTAGACCAGGTTACACCGTGAGTTCTAGGCCAGCCTGTGTTACACAGTGGAAAACAAATAGGTAGGTAGATAGATAGACAGACAGACAGATAGAATTGAGCAGAGGGAGGAGCAAGAGGAGGAAATCAAAGAAGAAAAAGCAAAGCTGGGAGTGTGGCTCCTCCTCTAATACCAACAATGTCGAGGCTGAGCAGGAGAGTTGCTGCGGTCAGACTGTGTTATATTATAAATTCCAGACAGTCTAGGCTACAAATATGAAAAACTCTCAAGAAAGAAGGGAGCTCGGTGTGGTGGCCCATGCCCTTTAATCCCAGCACTCAGGAGGCAGACGCAGAGCTCTGTGAGTTCAAGACTAACCTCGTCTTCAAAGCAAGTCCAAGACAGCCAAGGGTACACAGAGAAACTCTGTCTCGAAAAACAAAAGAAAGGATGGAAGGAAGGAAGGAAGGCTGGACAGTGTTGGTCCACACCTTTAATCACAACACTTTGGATTTCTAAGTTCAAGGCCAGCCTGATCTGCAGAGCTAGTCCAGAACAGGCAGGGCTATACAGAGAAACCCTGTCTCAAAAAAACAAAACAAAACAAACAAACAAACAAACAAAAAAAAAAAGAAATGAAAGGGAGTGTTAAAGAATAGGGGTATAATGAAGAGAAGACCCACCCGATTGTGGACACACAACTTCAAATTATCTGGAGATATAACAGAATAGTCCACAAAAAGAACCAGAAAGTTAGGGGACACACCGTTCCTTCCAGCACCAAAAAAAAAGAAAAATCATGGACACAAAAGGCATCACAGAGGCAAAGACAGGCTCACCAGCAATCCTAGTTTCCCTCTTTTTGGGCAACTTCTCCTTTCCTGCTTCTATTATTTAGAACCTCATTCTCTCAAAAATTCAGATTAGCCCAGATCACCTCTCCCAGGGGCCCTCTGGGTACTTATGACTGTCGTCTCTCTGCCTGCCCTTTCTCCCCCAACAACCCCCGCTGCTTGTCAGCCATCCCTCCTTCTTGCAGTATTGGGACTTTCCTCTGTCGATAGTTTACATGGGGTACAGTCACCCCAACCTCCAGGGGTGAGATACCCCAGGTCAGGCCTGTTGGGACAACAAAGCCACCTGCACACCACGACTGGCTTAGAAACAAATACACGACATGTGTTTAATATATCAGTCAATTAAATGTAATCCAGAACTACCTGGGGCCATATTTGCAGGGCAGTGATTCCTCCCGAGGGTTGCTGAAAGAAAACTTCCAGGCCTGGAGCGTGGACCTGGGTGGTATAAAGGGCATGTGCAAGCCGGGCGTGGTGGTACACATCTTTAATCCCAGCGCTCAGAGAGGCAGAGGCAGGCCAGTCTCTGTGAGTTCGAGGCCAGCCTGGCCTACAAGGCTGAGTCCAGAACAGCCGAGGCTACACAGAGAAACCCTGTCTCCACAAAAAGGAGGGGGGGTGGCGTAGCTGGAGCATGGACCTTCGAGGTATACAGGGTGTGTGCAGGGCCTGCAGAGAGAAGAGGAGTGCAAAGTTGTGTTCGCTGTTGATGTTCTGTCTCTGCTACAAATTCACCCTTGATCGCTTGCTCAGCAAACATTTAGCTGGTTTTTCACGTTTCTCCTCGGCAGCTGTTCCGACGTGGAACTCTGTCAGCAGAGGGCACTGGGGAGACACTGCAGAAGATGGGGTTCTGGTGAGTTCCGTGCCAGCAAAGCTGCTTCTTCAGTGCCCGGCTCTTGCAACACTCACGGCTCTTCTGGCTCCCGGCTGTTTTTGTTTCAGAGTAACGGGTACCTCCCACCGGTACCCTCAGAGAGACACGTCCCAAGAACAACTTTTCCGCAGGGAATGCCAGAGAATACACGGACGGACTCCGTGTGGCAGAAACTTCCGTCAGTCATAAAATACAGCTGCGCTGAGTACTGTCAAGATTTCAGCCCAGGTTGGGGGGCTGAGGTGGCAGCTTTTCTTCCTCCTCGGATACTCTGTCTCGGTGTTCTCTGTATCTGAATTCTTTAAAGTTATCCCTACTCAGATTTGGGCCATAAAGCCTAAAGACCTGATCCTAAACATAATAATCCCAAATGCTGAAACCACAAAAGTCCAATAACTCTAAGATGACAAAAAGATTAAAATTCTAGAATTACACTTCTGGGGGGGAAATTCAAAATTATTTTTAAAGACTTTTATTTACGTTTTTAGGAGAAGATTTGAGATACATAAAAATACAATAGACTATTCCATACGCCACTTCACACATGAAATGATAATGTAACACACACATACGTAGAGAGAGCAACAGCACACAGGTATGCTAATGAGAATTGCATGGGTATAATGGCTGTGAGCAGATCACGCGTGTTCATGCATGATTCCAAATGCAAAATCACAAAATATACAGAGCTTAGAAGAGCTTAGGTTCAGGGTCTTCCTGGGTTCCAGTTTATGTTCAAGGCCAGCTGGGACTACCAAAAAGTGGGGAGGGAGGCTGGAAAGATGGCTTAGCTGTTAGGAGCGCTGGCTGCACCCACATGGCCGCTCACAGCTGTGTATAACTCCAGACCCAGCGATCTGACAGAGCTGGCTCCACAGGTGCCAGGCACATACATACAGGCAAAACACTCGGACAGATAAAGCAAATCTAAAAGTAAATTAAAAAAAAAAAATGCAAGGATAGGAGCGGTGGAACCTGCCTTTAATCCCAGGACTTGGGGAGTTTAAAGCTAGCAGGTCTTTATGAGTTCAAGGCCAGCCTGGCCCTACTTAGGGAGCTCAGGCCAGCCAAAGCTACACAGTGAAACCCTCATCTTATAAAGCAAACAAAAATGCAAAATGTATCTGTATATATATCTCTCCATTAACAATTTTGTGCATTCAACGCGTTAAGAATATGGTTACTTGAAACAACCATGATGAGCAATTTGCATGTTTTGTAAGATAAATTTAAAAAACAACACATGGAGGAGCATGGATCTCCCTCTGTATTAAGTATAGCACTTGCCTAGCATGTGTGCAGGTTCAGTCTGTGGTACTGGAAGAACAGACACACAGACACAATGGGGCAGCACTGTTTAGACAGTGCCCCTAACTGCTGAGCCGTCCCTCCAGCCCTGTACTGCTTGTCTTGATTCTTTTCTGTGATTTGATACTCACTGACATAAGCCTTCCCTCCCGTTTCCTTCTTCTCCCATGTCACACCTCCGCATTGGTTTGGATATGTAGAAGTCCATTCTGTACGTGTTCGCGTGCACACCGCACACCTGATGGGAAAATGCTGCCTAAATAGCAGCAGGTGGACATGCTTTCTCAGCCCGTCCTTCACATCCTTATTTTGGAACCAGCCACTAACTTTTCTGGCTTCTTCACACAAACGCAGTGCAAGCTCATTAAAAACTTGAAGGACGGAGCTGGGGAGATGGCTCAGAGGTTAGGAGCATTGGCTATTGTTCTTCCAGAGGACTTGGGTTCAATTCGCAGCACCCACACGGCTGCTCGCTACTGTCTGTAACTCCAGTTCCAGGGGCCTTGACACCCTCACACAGACACACATTCAGGCAAAACACCAATGGACATAAAATAAATAAATTATTTTTTAAAAACTTGAAGGAATGTCAATGCAGATAATAGACACATCTCAAACTGAAGTTTCACCCTGTGGTAGCATATGGCAAATCCCTTTCTCCAAGCTGGACTTATTACACATTTTCTGCAGCAGTTTACCCCTCTGGGAATTTCAGATTCAGGTATTAACTGAGGTTTTAGGATTTCAGCACTCAGGATTCGAATCTTTAGGAACTGTGGCTTCCTGGAGTTCAGGCCTCAGGGATGATTTGGGAGGATTTTAATATTCAGGTTTAAGGCATTTAGCATTGTGTCATTGAGAATGGCCATCGCCACTTGTTAATCCTTTATTCCAATCACCCATTTAAGTTAATCATTTTTCAGACTCTTTCTTTCTTTCTTTCTTGCTTGCTTGCTTGCTTGCTTGCTTGCTTGCCTTCTTCCTTTCTTTCTGCTTAAATGATCACATAGTTTCTCTGTCCTGTTAGAAGTAAGATCAGGCCATGTCTGGAATGTCTGAGTTTGGAATTGGCTGGATCAAAAGCTGCCTCTAGCCAGAGCTGGAGGGTTCTTGCTTGTGATCACAGCACTGGGGAGACCTAGGCAAGAAAATCAAGAGTTTGAATCCACATAACAAAGGCCTATCTCAAGGTTTTTATTGTTGAACATTTTTAATTTTATCTAATCTATCTATCTATCTATCTATCTATCTATCTATCTATCTATCTATCTAGTGTGTGTGTCCCTACGTGTGGAGGTCAAAGGACATATTCCAGGGTGGTTTTCTTCTGCCATGTGGGACTTGGGGATGAACTCAGAACATCATCAGGCTTAGTGTTAAGTACCTTTCCCTACTGAGACATCTCTCTTGCCCCAATCTCAAAAAGAATTTTTAAGCTGTCTCTCTCACTAGGCCTTGCAGTTACACAATCTTTTTTCCTTACTTGTGAGATTTTAGTTGCATTTTTCTATCGCTGGCAAATTTAAAGATTGGCACTCACACAAGCTACAAAAGAGGAACCAAGGGAGCAAAAACCTGCTTACCAGCAGCGTTGCCCTGTCAGGAGGCAGGATGAAACTGCACATACTCATCCCAGCACAGAGTAGAACTTTATGTTCCACTCAAATTATCTGACGCCAGACTTGCTAGCAGCAGGTTACGGCCAATAGAACAAAAGTAACAGAGAGACAAAATCGTAATCCAATGTGGCAGCATGAAGAACTTCTCAGCAATTCAGTATTCAAAGCAGAATTAAAATTACCACTAGGGGCTGTAGAGATGGCTCCGTGGTTAAGAGCACTGGTTACTCTACCAAAGAATCCAGGTGCGGTTCCCAGCACCCACACGGCAGCTCACGACTGTCTGTAACTCCTGTTCCAGAGGACTGGATACCCTCACACAGACATACATGCAGGAAAAAAGAAATCAATGCATATAAAGATAATATAAATCTTTTTTAAAAAAGGTTAAAATTACCACTATGAAGCTGGGTTCAATGGTACACACCTGTGATCCCAGTATTCAGGCAGGCAGATCTCTGTGAGTTTGAGGCCAGACTGGTCTACAAATTGGCTTCAGGACAGCCAAGACTACACAGAGAAACTCTGTCTCAAAATAACAACAACAAAAATTACCACTGTGAGTGGTAGTATATGTCTTTAATCTCAGCATTTGTCGGACAAAGGCAGAGGATCTCTGTGAGTTCTGCCAGAGCCTGCTGGCAGGGTCGAACAGTACCTGAGTGGGGAGTGAGGATTAAAATAATTAAAACAAATCACACTACACACGGGATCAGCTTGAGAGGGCTGTTAGTAAGACTGCAGTGTGGGTTTATTCCACAATTCATTTTTTTTATAGGCAAAGCAAAAACAAGTCACATCAATACAAAAAGAAAAATCCGTGGTTCCACTAAACTTTTCTAAATCTACTTTCCTATAGCAGATATGGTCCAAGGTCACAAAGACAAGCTTTAAGGAACTTGGCGAAACTTCCTCTTTTCTCTGTCTCAAGGTGAAGGCCAGGTTGAAAACACGTATAACAAAGCAGCTTGACAAACAAGCAATTCTCCACAAAGTTCTAGATCAGCCAAGGCTACACAGAAAGTTCTAGACCAATCAGAGCTACAAGTGAGAGAGTTCATCTCAAAAAAAAAAACTCAAAAAAATGGGATTTAACTGCCTCGTTCAGTTGTGAGTGCCTTGTCATAGAGATATTGGGAACAAGGAGTGACAGTTGCTGCCAAGAATACTATGGAAGAGATTATTACACTGGGTATGAACTGCAAATGAATGTCCACATACAGAACCTCCAAAATCTAAGATTCTAGTAAGTCCCAGCTAAAAGAAAAACAGACGAAGGCAATTTGGTGCATTATGTCAAGTTCTCAGGAACTTTGGGTACTACCATACGTCATTAGATGCAAAGAACCTGGGCCGAGTCACCAGACAGTGAAGTTTAAACACAGACTTCTTTCCCTGTTGGGAACATAATGTATTGCATGAAAAGCAGCGAAGCAATTACTGTAAATAAAATTATCCTGAAAAGAAGCACATTAGACCCTTGGCTTTCATTTGACCGAAGTACTTGTACCTGACTCAGAATTGCATTGCGTAAACAAGTCAGCAAATGAAAAGTGCCCTAAGTCCTGGCTTAACCCGAAGGATGGAACACGAGGCTGGGAGCCAGCCAGCGCGGAGGAGGGTGGAAGGGAGAAGAAAGCCAAAGAGCTTGATTTTGCTGAGCTTTGGTTTGTCCGGCTACAAGAATAAATAAAGCCATGGTCACACCTCCTTACACAGTGTGTGAAAGTCCAGCAGGAAATGCCCAGGGAAACAGAAAACAATGCATTGTTGTTGGCCATAATGGACACTCTGAGTCAGAAACTCTCCATGGAAAAGTTCCTGAGCAGCGTGAATTAAGCTGAGAATCGTATCATGTAGCAAATATTTCCAAACACCCTCTGAGTTAATTTCACTTCTAAAGATGTCTGATTCCCAACCGGCCGGCTCCAGTCAAGCATAATTGTAATGCCTTGGGTTTGATGGCCTGGTATCCATGTAGTCCGAGGCCAAATAAGTGGAAAGCCTCTAGACCAAACATTTCAGCCAAACAGATCATTTCATCTTCATTACCAAGAACAATCTAAGAACCACCTAGCTACAAACGCCATGCTAAGTTTAAGTCCTTGCTTTGTCATTCTATTTACCATTGTTCTCTTCATTTATTTTGCATGCAGACCGCATCCTGAAGAGGAAATCGATTTGAAACCTGACTCTCATAGATACCTCACTTCAGAGTCATTTTGCGACTGCAGGTTTCTTCCTTGAGGAGTGAGCAGACAAAGACAGGAATTTGTTCGTTAACAGGGATGGGGGATGGACCAGATTAGGCCGTTAGAGTTTACCTCCCTTCTTTACTTTAAATCAGTTTTCAATTCTCAGGTCAGACAGACTTAGCCGTAAGTCTGGCTTTATAGACTTTATAGCCTGGGGCGATAAGGAGGCCACGGGAGACCTTCAGAGGTCTCTCCTAACTGAGGATTAATTACTTTACAGGCAGTCACAGGTGCTGTGCAGTAGGAACTACTTCAGAGGAGAGATTGTGGAGGTGGTGTTGGTGGGAGTGGGCGTTCTGGAGAGATGGCTCAGTGGTTAGAGTACAGACTCTTCTTCCAGAGGACCGGATTCAATTTCCTTCATCCGTGTGGCAGCTCACAACGGTCCACATCTCCAAGATGACCCCCTTCATACAGAAAGTGTGGAGGGCCATACATAGTTAGTCATAAGGAGACCTGAAGGCATAAGACACAGGTCTCCAGATAGGCTGTGATAAGCTCTCTCTCTGTGCATGTGTGTGTGTGTGTGTGTGTTGGGGTGGAGCAGGGGTTATGTCAATAAAGCACTAGGTTTTCTACCATTAGCTCCTTACATGAACTATTAGCAGTCTGAGCCATGCCATGTAACTCAGGGCAAACACAGATTGTGGAGCAGAGATAACAGTGACCATTTCTGTCAGCCACTGAAAAGCCCAGAAGAACTAATGGTCACTGACAGTAGCCTAGAATATACCGCACACAGATATTTTGAGACCTTGGAGATCGGTCTATTGACTCAGGCTGGCCTAGAACCTGTTGTCCTGCACAGACTGGCTTTAAGCCCTTGGTTCTCCTGCCTCTGCCTCCAGAGGGCTGGGATTGCAGGCTTGCATTGTCTTGATGGTCTCAAGTTCTAGCCTTGTAAACAAACAAGCAAAAAGCATTCAGGCAGTGGCGTCTTCACTGTGTGAATGTCTGTATTGCTCCTCCCCACACACTTGGTTAATACAGTTCATTTTCAAATGAACTTAATCATAAGTTTCAGAAATTATGCATTATCCAGCCTAAAAATATTTGGAAAAAAATGCAAAAATATGCCAGGAATTGTCTTTTTAAGGTAGCAGGGATACAGGGTTAATTTTCTTTGTGCTTCCCCCTCATCTCCCAAGTTGTCAACAATAATTTTTTTTCTTTTTTCTTTCTTTCTTTGTGTGTGTGTGTGTGTGTGTGTGTGTGTGTGTAGCCCAAACTAGCCCTGAACTCCTGGCAGTCCTCGCGCCAGCCTTTCAAGCGCTGGGGTTACAGGCATGTGTCACCATGTCTGGTTTAACAATAGACTTTTTTTTTCCATTAAAAATTAACTTTAAACACTTCCCTTCGAATTCCAGTTTCCTTGGATTCCTCTCACCAGGCGCCGACTCTCTGCTTCCTCAGGGTTTCCCAGGCATGGCTAGTCTCTAGGGCCTTCTTTTCCATGGGATAAAGTATCTGTCTAATTTCCCAGTAAAATTTCAGAGTCAGGAAACCACAAATGCCAAGTATTCCAGTGGAGTCCAGCCTCACCATCTCACCCGGGCGACCGCGCCTGCTCTGCCTGCAGTGCCCACTGCCCCTGTGGGCTACTGTTCGCCCAGCTCCTCCATTGGTCCTCTCATGCCCCCCGATGCTGCGAGACAGAGTCGTAACAGAGAGTGGATGTAGTTTTTATCTCTTGCATCATAACCGCCACCAGCTCACCGTTTCAAGGCTGTCCAGTGCTCTCAGCCTCTGTCCCCCTAATTACGAATGATCAGGGTGAGCAGTAGACATCTGAATTATTAAAAACTTATGCTAGGAAAGTATAGAAGACATGATAATGGATGCCTGCAATCCCAGCACTTGGGACATTGTTGCAGGAGAATCAGGATACAAGAATAGTCCAGGCTACATCGTGGGCCTGAGGGCAGCCCCGACTACTGTGGACCCTGTGTCAAAAGAGAAAAGGAGGAGGAGGAAAGAAGGAAGGAGTGAGGGGGAGCAGAAGGAAGGGAGAAGGGAAGCAAGCAAGAAAGAGTAAATTTAGGAGGATGATAAGAAAGATTTCAGATATCACTCCTTGTTGATTGCAGTGGCCACACTCCTGTAATCCTAGCACTCAGGAAGGCAGAGTCAAGCGGATGTCTGTGAGTTCAAGGCCATCCTGGTCCAGTCAAGTGCAGGACGGCTAAGGCTACACAGAGAAACCGTGCCTCAAAAAACCAAAAAGATGGGCTTTACAGAAAAAGCCATTTATGTCTGCACGCTCTTCCATTTAACATTCAGGTTATTTACAATCGCTTGTTTTTACCATTGAGGCTTTTCCGGTAAGAAAGGTGTTTTTCCTAGCTTGGGTGTTGTGATATTTTGTTATTTGTTCCTCATTTCACTGGCTAATGATTATGGCCTATACAAGCTTCCGTTTGTTTTTATTTTTGAGACAGGTCCTCTTGTAGCCCAGGCTGACCTCAAACTTCTGATCTACCTGTCTCCACCTCCTGAGTTCTAAGAGTACTGGCTTGCTCAGTAGGGATCAAACCCAGGGCTGCAGGCATGCTGGACAAGTGCTCTGTTAACTGAACTACATCCCTTAGCCCTTCATTTTGAGACTTGAGGCTTCGTGGGTCACATCTTTCAAGAAAGGACATTCTACAATTATACTCTACTTTTTTTTTCTTCCATTGTTGGTGACTGAACCCAAGCTTCACGCATGCTAGGCAAAGGCTCTATGCTCCCTACTTTTGAAAGGGAAAACACATCCAGCCAGAATGAAAATGAGTGCATTGTTAGCCACGGACCTCTGAAATTCAGACGCACGAGGCTCTCACTGTCGTCTGGGCTTCCAGGGCTTGTGATTACCATAGAAAGTCTTCAGACCAGGCACACAGAGCACAACAAAGACAGGTCTATCAGAGAGCAAGAGCACTCTCAAGGAGTAAGAGTGTGCGATGGCCAGAGGGACCGTTTCATTAATGTCAGGGGAGCTTCAATCTATTTCTTAAGTCTCTACAACAGGCAGCTTTCTCTGAGGCAGTGGGGGGGGGGGGTGCCTGTCCAAGGGATTGATTGACAAGTCCATTTGGATTGACTTTTACATACATACACATACACAGAGAGAGAGAGAGAAAGAGAGGGAGAGGGAGAGAAACAAACAGACAGAGCGTGGCTCTGTTCCTTGTCATAGAGCCTCCACTTAGATGGCAATCTTACAAAGTTTAGAATATCATGTCTCTACCCAGACCCAGTCATATAACCTTGAACCCATTCTCTTGACTAAACAGTTGAGTCCTAAAGTTTCAGTCCTTGTTTTTCCAAGCAACTGATGAGGAGGGAAGGGTCCATCTCTAGAGCCTTCCAGCTCAGACAAGCTCTGCTTAACACAGGTTGCATTTCTCCCTCGCTTCAGGTTAGCAGTGGCAATGTCAAACACACAAGCCATCAAGAGGCTCTTTCCAGGACTGTGGAGACCCTGCTACCTTTATACAAATGACTGTTAAAGGTTTCCTGAGGGGCCTGGCAGACAGCTGTCAACAGAGCTTTTGCAGTGAAGCAAGAGGACCTGAGTTTGAAGCCCCAGTGCCCCCACAGAGAGCTGTTTCCTGGGGCTTGCTGTCAGCTGGTCTGGTCAAGTCAAAACAATCCTCAGAGCAACCAAGGGAGACACAGCATCACCCTCTGAGCTCCGGAAGTGTGCATGTTTCCCCGACGCCCGCACACCGGCTTTGAGATTTTGTGAGGCCTCAGGTGGTTCTGTAAAACGTGCCGACCAGATGCCAGGCGTGGTAACACACACATCATATCTTCACAGAGTTCCAGGCCATCACGGGCTTACCAAGAAGATGCCTGCGTTTGTCCTAGACAGTGTGGATATAGAGTCAAATCATGTTGCTGGGCACTTGAGATTTCGTCTGGAGACAGAAGAAGGTACATGGGAGTGATTCCGGCAGCATGAGCTGGAATGTGGAGCTGTTGTTGAATATTATTATTTATTATTGATTTATCTGTTAGTTAAATAGTGGTTACTCCTAAACCAGCTGTACAACCAAATCACCACACAGAGACGGATTTATTTAATTAACCTAGAGCACAATGCTGGGCAATAGTTACTCCATCCTAAACCTCCAAGCCCTCATAGTTTCCTACCATTCAGATTTCACCCATTATACTTGCTTTTAGTGATATCTTACATCTGGTCCATCTCTCCACAGGGTTCCAAGACCTCTCCTCCGGATTCTCCTCCTCCCTCCTGCTTCCTTTCTCTTCCTCCCACTCTGGACCAGGATGTCCTACCCTCTCCTCTCCATTGCTCAGCAATGTGGCTGGTTGTTTTAATTGACAATCTAGAGAACAAATGGTGGCATGATTACACAAACTTGAGACAGGTGATACTTAGACCAAGCATCACAATACAATGTCTGGATTGAAACCAGATAGCGGGGCAGAGAAGTCAGCATTTGAATGAACATATTATATATATTCCAAAAGAACATTATACCAACAGCTGTTAAGGAGAACAATGTGACTCGGGAGGTGAATGATGTCTAATGGGTGCAGTTAATGGCACTTGTTAGGCAAGTGGTCCCAGACATCGTGAAAAGACAAAGCTGGCCCTTCCGTAGGGAATCAAGAAAGAGGAAGTCATTTTCCATCTGCATGAGTGTGTGGAAGGGAAAGGCACATATGGCTGAGGATTGAGAGGAGGAGGTTTTCTGAAAAAAGTTTCAGGATGAAAACTAAGCTTGTGGTGTATGGAGAATGGAAAGACAGCCCTCCTGGCATTAACCAGTGATCAGGAAGGACAGTAGACACGGAAGGAGGGAGCGCCTGACTGGAGGTGAGGGGACAATGACCTGGCTTTGTCTTGAGCTCACAAGGGAGGAAAGAGAGGAGAGGAGAGACACCAGAGGAATTCAGGAAGGACAGGTGAGAACAAGGCTCCTTGAGAGGGGATGTGAGAGCCAGGCCTGGTGGTACACGCCTGCAAGCAGATCTTTGTGAGTTCAAAGCCAGCCTGGTCTACAAAGAGAGGCCACAACAGCCAAGGCTACACAGAGAAACCCTCAAAAAACAAAGGGAGGGGGAGGAAGGAAGGAGGGAAGGAGGGAGGGAGGGAGGGAGGGAAGGAAGGAAGGAAGGAAGGAAGGAAGGAAGGAAGGAAGGAAGGAAGGAAGGAAGGAAGGAAGGAAGGAAACTGTCCCTTGGGGCAGTTTGAGGGTTTGGGGAGTTTGAGGGTTGGAAGAGATGAAGTCAGGAAAAAAAGAGCAACATCCAGCCAGGTAGTAGAAAGAGTACTTTAGCACACTGTAAGGAAGAAAATCAACTTTGATCCTTCCGGTTTCGAGACGGAAGGTTCAGTGGACAAGCTACAGTCCTCACATCAGGACCTCGCCCAGTCCACCGAGGTTCTCTCAGAAGCTGTCATTCAAGCGTGGGGCCGCGATGGGGCTGCATGGGCTGTGAAGCAGGGGCATCTCCTGGGTCAGCTGGGGCAGCCCCAGTGCCCGCGAGGATGCGGGGCTACCCGGAACATTGGGAACCGAGAGTGTGCCAGGCCCAGCCTGCTGTCTGATGGCATCTGCTCCGCTGCTCCTGGGCTGGTGCAGGGTGGAGACTCCAGAAACCGTTGGGTCAACAGGAGGTTTTGTTGTCTTTTGGTGTACCACACACACTCCGTTCCCACCCTCACACCAGGGTTGTGAAATGACCCTGAAGACCTACCATTGTAGGTTAATGAGAGTGAAAGGAAGGGTTCCCAAGGGGGCTGGGAGCAGGGCGGTGGGGGCAGCTGGCAGCTGATTGGAGAACAGAAAGATGAAATAGGACAGAGAGCAACGAGAGAGAGTTGGATCGCTTTTCACTGAGGTACAGAATGGAGAGAAGTATTTTTTTAAACGTTTTAAAAATAAAAGTGCTTAAAAGGAAAAGTGGAAGCCAAAGAAAGGTTTTACCTGGCAAAGAGATTGTTCAGAGTTTAAATGGGAGGGGAAGGGGAAGGAAATACAAGTAGGTAAAGAATGGAAGGCAAGGAAAATGAGAGCAGTGGCCGCTGCTAGGGGAAGTGTCCGGGGGAAGCCTGAGGAAAGTCAGTCCTGAGTAAATGGGTTTTTAATCAAAGAAGAGGAGGAGAAAGAAGAGGGGGAAAAAGGGGAGGAAGAAGAGGAGAAAGAGAAGAAAGAAGAGGAGAACGAGGAGGAGGATCAGAAGTTCAACATTCGCTGGGACCTAACAGCCTAGGCAAGAGCGAACCCAAGATTAGGCAATCCCCACCTGAGACCACACAACCCAGGCAGGGAGTGAGGCCTAGACCATCACCAGTCTGGTGCCATGGGACTGGTTGAGAATCAAGCCAGTGCCCTGCAGGCTCGGCTGGGCAGACACTTCATGGGCAGGGCAGGGCACCCTTGAATCCCCAGACACCCAGAGGCCCCAGGCACCACTAAGAGGAGCAAGTAAGTGGTGGAGAGACAGAAGAGAAGCAGGAGGTGTGCACAGTGAAGAGAGGCAGAACTGGAGACTCTAGGGTAGTGAGGTGAGTAGCAGGTGATGACGCCTAAGGCCATGGTGAGGTCCTGGCCCATGCTGCCACTGAGGGCCATGTCTGGGTCCCTGGCCCTGCAGCAGTAGGGGTCTGTTTCCACCCAAGGCCAGGCAGACGTACCTCAGGTCTGGGCTGCCAGCAGGGGCCATGTTGAAGTCTGAGGGCTGTACAGAGCTAGCCTCACCCCTCACCAGGGCATCATGGGAGAGCTGGCCCTGAGGGTATGAGAGCAGGAGAGCTGAGCAGTTGCAGTACAGAGAGAGCTCAAGAGCACAGTAGAAGCACAGTAGAGCTGGCTGGGGTTGTGGGAGATGCTAGTGAGCAGGCCCCCTGGGGTATGAGTGTGGGAGAGCTGGCCCTGCCATTCACCTCTCCTGTGATGGCATGGATGAGGGAGAGATGCCCTCCCTCACCCTGTCCTCACCACCCATGTCAGGCAGGAGAGCTGGCTCCAGGGTCATTAGAGAAGGCCCTCTACCTGGCCAAAGCAGAGCTGGCCCCGGTTTGGGAGTTTGTGGGTGAGCTAGCCTGAGGATGTCAGTTTGGGAGAGCTGGCTCTGCTCCTTGCTCACTGTGGTACTGGATGACCTAGCTGGGGCCGGGCAGGATAGCTGGCCCTGGTGGTATGGGCGCAGGAGAGCTGGCAGGTTGACCAGCTCAGATCCCTCTCAGGCCCAGATACAGGGCTCTGAGTTGTCCCACCGCAACATCTACCCCACTGAGGAACTGCTGGAGCAGGTGAAGGGGCAGGTCCTCCAGATCCAGAACTACAGGATCTCCATGACACAGGGCAACAGCAGAATATCCAAGGAGTCCCAGTGAGGTTCCAGTATTGCTAGCGTAGCCTTGAACCAGACCAATGGCTCATTGCAGTGAACATTTGCCAGCAAAGAAGTGTAGACAAAAGGGACAGACACACTGTGACACACTACAGCTTCCACAATGAAATTTTTTTTCCCTCTGTTTTGGGGGAGGTTTCAAGGGTAGAGGGCAAGTACAAAGGGACAGGGAGATGAGTGGGACTGGGGTGCTTGATGTGAAATTCAGAAGGAAGCTAAAGTTTGTTTTGTTTTGTTTTTAAAGTTCAAGGTCATCATCAGCTGCCACTGCTTAATGAGTTTCAGGTTGGACTTGGCTACAGTAGGAGTAGGCCCTGTCTCAAAAAAAAAAAAAGAAAAAGAAAGAAAATGAGAAAATTGTGTGTGTGTGTGTGTGCGTGTGGTGTGTGTGAAGGAAAAATAAATGGTGTGAGCAGGAAAGTTGTCTTTGTTCCTTGCATAACACCCACAAACTGTCAGTGACGAAACCAAGGGATAGGATACCTCTCCTTCAGGCAATCACCACCACCCCTATTCTACAGACTTCCTTCAGGGACTCTAGCATGTGCTGACCTGGTAGAGAGGAGAGAGGACCGTGAGAACAAAAGGAAGGGAGCAAGCGTCTTCCGTCAGGATTGCGTCCCACTGAAGGCTTCTGAAGGTGGTTCTTTCTGAGGCCAAGGTCAGGAGAAGCAGGGATTAACTCTGGGCTTGAAGGTTACTGTCCAGGAAAGGGTGGAGGCTTAGCCACAGGATAGCACCAGAAACAACTGAAAATAGGCCTGGAGCATTATGGGTACACATCTGCAGTCAGTCGTGCTTTGGGGGAGCAATGATTCCTGTTACCTTCTCACCTCATGGGCTTTACCTGTCATACCAGCCCAACCAAAGGCAGAGATGCTGTGCCTGGTCTCTGAGCTGATTCTCACTCTGTCAGTCCCTGGCAGGTGTTTCTCCTCCTTTGTCGGAGACCGGAAAGTGGCATTACATTGCAAAATTCATATTTCTCTAAAGGCAGATCAAAGAGCTCCTGCTGGATAAAAGGAAGTGTCCCCTCCTGCTGCTGGGCAAACTCATGGGTCGTATGACAGGACAGTGACTCTAGAGGTCACACATTTGAATACCACACACAGACAAATTCTGGGAGATAGGGTTTGTAGTTTACTTGTTAACTAAGACCCACACTTACTCAAATGGCTCCTAGAAGACAAATTAAATCCCTGCTTTCAACTTGCACAGGCTGTGCATCAACAGGACAATAGTCAATGGGTTACCCAATCCTGCCCGCCTCTCCTATCTGGACAAGGCCCCAGAGGGGCCTGGAACTGCAGAAATCTGCCTGCCTCTGCCTCCTAAGTGCTGAATCACAGACATGCACCACCACCCAGTTCTGTGGCATGTATGTTCTTGGGAATCAGTTTCAAACCTTCCTTGAATGGGTTCTGGAAAAACAACTCAAACTTTATCCAAGGAATTTATATCCAAGTGTGTTTGGGCCTTAACTGATTTCGCTATTATTTTTCTTTGGTTTTTGTTTGTTGTTGGTTTTTGTTTTGTTTTGTTTTGTTTCTAAGACAGGTAGAGGCAAGAGAATTAGGAGTTCAAGGTTGACCTCAGCTATGTAAAGAATTTCTGGGCCATATAAGACTTGTCTAAAAATAAAAAAAATAAAGACTAAGTAATTGATCAATCAAGTAATTAAAATAAATTCTTTTAATTATATATCCTCTATTTTCCAGCTTTTTCTCAGGTTAAATGTCTGAAAGTTTGGTTACAAAAGCTACTTTCTATGGTACCTGTATTCATTAGTCTAGTTTTTGTTACAGTAATAAAATACCTGAACTGAGAATTTTGTCGTTGTTGTTGTTGTTCATTTAGCTCTGTTTGGGGGTCCAGTTGTATAAGAAGTGGAACTGGCATCAAGCCAAGATGTTGGTGTCAAAGGAAGCTGAATGGTACCCCGTACAAGGAGGCTCCCATATGCTTAGCCATATCGGGCTGATTGTGCCTAGCTGTCGGATGGTTTCACACTGAAGAGAGTGGAAAGAACATTAAGGCAATGCAGGGACATTTTTGAATCCTAACTTAAGTGAGTTATTAGCTGTGAGAAAATTATTTCCACACAGAATAAATACTTGCTAATATCAAGAAAAGTTTTTCACTAGTTTTTTCTTTCTTTGCTGTGAAGTGTGTCATGCCTCGTGTGTAGGTGCCGGAGGACAATTTTCAGGAGTTGGTTCTTTCCTGTTGGTTCTTGTATTGGGCAGAACTGGGCTTCAGAACTGACTGTGATTGTCCAGCCTAGGCTCTGGGAAGCTGCACTGGGGCATTCATGAAACTGGAGGCTCATTGTTCTCAGAACAAAAGAGGAGTGAGAGGGTCCTTCTCTTGAGACAGTGAAAAGTGACAGCTCACACTTTTCCGCTCAATTAACAGCTTTTTGGCAGATGTGCAGCTGTCCTGGTCACTGGCAGACTTCCTCACTGTCCCAACAGCTCTGCCCATCCTGTGTGCATGGGACTCCGTTTACTCTGCTAAAGCTGCCTTCTCTTCACCCCCGAGACTAAACCAATGGCTCCTCCTGGTTCTCATCATTTTGGGTTCTCTGCAGGACATCCTAGGTCACCTGTGCTCACAACAGAGCATTCCACTTCCTTGTTTAGAGCTCTGTCTTCTCCAGTGATCAAACTGTTCGTGATCCCTTATTTGTTTCAACAAATAAAATGAGTAAAATTTTGTATGTGTATGATGTCAGTTCTCTATTCTACTGAGATAACAAGGTCAACAGAAGACTACGGCTGCCACTTCATATTTACTTTTGATGACTTACTTAAGTGCTGGGCTTTCATATGATTAGGGGTGTAAAAACTGTGTTGAATTAAACACCAAAATATTCTCAGACTTTAACTTACAAATACATCCAAACAGTTTTTAATTTCCAGGTGTGTATGTGTGTGTGTTATGATGTTCTTGTGGGCCAAAAGGTGTCAGACTCTGTCGCTGGCATTATAGCCAGTAGTGAGCTACGTGACATGGGTACTGGGAACCAAACTTGGGTCCTTTGTAAGAACACTGTGTGCTCTTAACGGCTGTGCCATCCCTCAAGCGCTCTCCAAACAGTTTTAAGGACTGGTAATGTTTTGCAATTGATTAAAAACCTGTCTAATTTCAATCCTTTTTTTTTTTAAGCCAGTCTACACTTCATGTCCTTAGCACATCCTTATCCTATGAACTCTATCCAGACAGGTGGCCACGGCTGGTGTGTTGGCTGGTTCTGTGTCTCAAGGAAAATGCCTCTTCTTATTTGAAAGATCTGTTCTTGGGCCAGCTGTGACTCTGGGCCATGTGGCATAGATTCATAAACTGACCCTCCACTGTTTGTTTGTTTGTTTTGCTTTTGAGATTATCATTATCATATTTCTCTCTTCCCTTTTTTCCCCTCCAAGCTCTCCTGCACACCCCTCCTTGCTCTTTTTCAAATTCAGCGCCTCTTTTTCTATTAATCCTCCTAACATGCAGACATGTGTATGCATATGCTTATATGTTACTAAATATAACGCGCTTAGCCTGTATAACGTTACTTACATGTATGTTTTCAGGGCTGACCATTTGGCATTGGGTAGCCAGTTGGCATGTTCTTCCCTGGGGAAGACTATTTCTCTGGCTGTGAGCAGTCCTCGGTTACCTGTAGTTCTTTGTGTAGAGTTAAGGCCTCATGAACTTCTCTCCACCCACTTTCACATGTCCATTGGCGTCATCCATGTTCAGCTCACGTTTGGGCAGTCATGTTGGTGAAACTTTATGGGTATGGCTTCTGACATCACTAGGAGATAGAATCTCACAGCAGACTGATCCTCTGGCTCTTAAACTCTATCTGCCCCTCCTCCGAAATGTTCCCTGAGCCTTAGGTGTACAAGCATTGTAGAGATGTAGCCACTGGGATGCGGAGCCACCAGAAGCAGAAGGTAAGTCTCTGTTGCTGAAGACACCCGACACTTCAGAACCAGGGCCCAGAGATCCCTGAGCTGGAAGTGACCCAAATGCCTCTTCCCTGAGGACTCTCTTTCATGGTACCAGAAGGCACCAAGCAAGCTTCCAAAGGAAGCAGGCAACCAGCAGCCCCACCCAGCTATGGTGTCTTTGAACCACATCAATGACCAGTATGGCACAATTAACCCTACAGGCATAATAGTGGCACACATGTCTCAGTAGTAACCAACAGCTCTCTAATTGGACTTAAGACCTGCTTAACAGGAGGGAAACCATACCTGATACTGGAAACCTAACTGACTCCTCAGGGCTGGTGAAGTCATGGTTATTGAAGGAGGACCTACAACCACTAATTTACTAAACCTGCATAATCTCTAACAGCAAGCTAAACATCTGTCCTTATACCCTCAGCTAGGTGTCGTCTTCACTGCTCATCAAGGATCCTCCGCTTCTTAATGATTGCCTGCTCTAAAGTTATTTAACATATTTGTACCTCAATTTTCTCATTCATAAGATGGGATAATGGTAGTGCCTATTTTTAGAATTGTCATCAAGATTAATTGAGCTAATACTTATAGAATGCTGAGAATAATGGCTAGCACCTAGCAAGTGCTGTAAGTATATTTCTATTGTAATTTATTTATATTACTATTTTCATTGATTTCAGAGAAATTCATATCACTAGATTTTATCTAGTACAATCTTGCTGGCATTAAAGCTTGAATAATCATATTTTTTATTTTGGATATTTTAATGATTTCAGGTTATTAAAAATAGTTTTAAAAGAGGGAGGCTGGAGGCCAGAGAGCTGGCCCAGAGGTTAAAAGTGCTTGCTGTTCCTGCAGAGGACTCAGTTCAGTTCCTAGCATCTATCTTGGGTGGCTCACACTCATTGGCATTTAAGAGTCAATGAACTTTGAAAGCTAAAAAAAATGGAATGGAAATTGCTCCACTTTATTCCATGTGTCCACCTGCTTTGTTGTGCTTCCAAAATAAGCATGCTCCCAGGAAGAATGCCATGTGTTCGCTTACTTACGTGTTTATGTCTTCTGAGGCATATGTAGCATTGACTGTGATTTGTTGTGGAAAACAGGCTGGCCCCAACCTTTTGGCCATCCTCCTGCCTCTGCCTTCCAAGTGCTGGGATTCTCAAGCCACCTGGCTGGCTCTCATTGGTGTTCTTTAAAAGTAACTGTTCTGGGTTAGTGAACTGACTCAGTAATTAAGAGCCTTTGCTGCTTAATCATGAGGTCAGTCATCAGAGTTCAAATGCCAGGGTCCTTGTCAGATGGCTCACAGTCATCACTCCAGCTCCAAGAGATCAAATGTCCTGTTCTGGCCTCCCTGGGCACCCATACGTTGCAGAATATTTGATCCTATTGTGAACCCCAAGATTGTAAATTGTAAAAACCTGTTTCTTGTTTGGTGTGGCTCAGCCCTAACATACACCTTTAATCCAAAAATTTTCTGCTCATTGTAAACAGGTGATTATGGTGAGACTCAGCGCTAACACACAAGAGCTTTCTGTACACAGGATTTAATGAAGTTAAGCTTGGTCAAGAAGCTGAGCAAGGGCTGGAGAGATGGTGCAGAGGTTAAGAGCACTGGCTCTTCTCCCAAAATTCCTGAGTTCAAGTCCCAGCAACCACATGGTGTCTCACAACCACCTATAATGAGCTTTGGCATGCGGGCAGAATACTGTATAAATAATAAATACAAATAAACGTTAAAAAAAAGCTGAGCAAGAAACCAGCTGACAGGGATTAAGCAGTATGGAGGGACTATGAGAGAAGGGAGTTTAAGATAGGATAGAAAAGGAGCACTTTGGCTTTTAGCTTTTTACTTCTGGGTGAGCTAGCAGGCATTTTCCATCTGGGATTTGAGCTGAGTAAGAAAGGCTTTTTTTTTTTTTCTTCTTTAAAAGCTTTATTTATTTATTACGTATATAGTGCCCTGCCTGCATGTCTGCCTACACACCAGAAGGCACAGATACCATTATAGATGGTTGTGAGCCACCAAGTCATTGCTGGGAATATGAACTCAGGACCTTTGGTAAAGCAGCCAGTGCTCTTTAACTTCTGAACCATCACTGCAGCCCAAGAAAGGTTTTTCTGCTATGACGTGAGCTGAGGAGAAAGGTCAGCTGGGTGCTTTCTCTGCCTCTCTGAGCTGGCAGGTTTTCACCCCAGCATCTGGCTCCTGAGTCTTTATTGGTAAAACAAAACAATTTGGGATTTTCATTCTTTATAACAACACCCATATAATGTGCAGGTACACTCACAGACACACCCATAAAATACTTTTTAAAAAAAGTAACTGCTTTGGTTCATAGCTCACTGACCCTATTTATTGGTTGAGCGTCTCTTTACTGCACTGTTCCGCCTTATGAATATGTACCATGTCTTTCCTAATGTAGTCTTGAGTGAAGAATTTATTTACTTATTCATTTATTTATTGGTCCTGAAGATTAAACCCAAACCTTTATATAGGCCAGGCAACTGCTGCACCACTGAGCAATCAGCACAGCGTTTAGCTATTAAAATTCAGGCAGAGCCTGTCTCCACCTCTTGGTCACAAAGTGGAAAAGAACTCAGTTACATATTAGTATTTTTTCTGTTTTGTACTCCTTTATCAACCTTTCAAGTTTGGAGCGGTGCCCACGGAAATACCTTTGAATACGACTCACGTAATGACACTAGCCCTTGTCGCTGTACCTCACCGCAGTGCTAATGGAGGTGAAGAAAGATCCTGTGCTTAGGAAACTTTCAGTGTGCCACAGTCAGAAACACATCCCCCCTGTTCTAGAAAGTAAGTAAGCAATAGTTGCTAAAATAATAAAAATCCTGACGGAAACAAACAAAAAACCCAGCACAGTTTTGACTGTGCTCTTTCTCAGTTCCCATAGTCACGTGGTATGGAAACATCTGTGCTTTCTAATGGGGCACACTCACTGCGCTGCTGGCACAGCATTGCGTTTTACTGCTTGCACTCATAATGGAAGGAATGACAGGTTTTCCCCAGCCAAGTTCATATGGCCCCTGAATTTTATGCATGAATCTTAGCTTAAGGCTCTCAGATCTTGAAAAAGACAAGTTGATATTTAGTCAGGATGGAGAAAGTTTAAGAACTCAACATGATAAGAAGATTCATCTTGGCTAGATATGGTGGTACATACCTGAAAAGCCCCTAACTTGTCGGAGGAGGCAGGAGGATCCAGGGTTAAGGCCAGCCTCACCTACACAGGAAGCTGGTGTGCAGCCAGACTACATGAGACTGTCTTAGAACAAGCAAACCACAAAACCCCATAAAAATTTTCACCTTTTCACCTTTTCAAGCTGAGGCAGTATCAAGCTGAGGATGGTCTTGAACTCTAGGTCCCTTTACTGCCTCAGCTTCTTGAGGGCTAAGATTACAGCCATGCCAAGTTAGAGAATCTTCAGTCCAGCCTTTCTCACTCTTATTTCCAAGCCCTGGAAGCTCATCAGCAAATCTAGAGTAAGTGATGAGTCATGGTGGAAAAGCTGATGGCATCAAGCAACACCTTTACTGTGGTTCTCCGTTCAGTGGGGGCCTGGATTCTAGCTGGGGTCCTGGCACTGGGTGACCTGTCCGGGATCCCGTTTCTCTCAGGGGCAGCTAGAGTGCCTTAGGGTGAGGCCTGAGTATGCTAAGCTGGGGTGTGGAAAAGGTTTTCCACAAAATGTTACAGTTTGGCTTTTAGAATTGCCAGTGGCAATGGAAGCTTGGATGTGGTGTGGACTAAAAGCCCATGCCAGGCTAGCTTCCTGCCAAGACACAGGCTGGGCGAGGCTCAGGCCCAGTGGGCCAGAGGGCAGGCCTGGTGAGACCCTGCGGTGCTGGAGGATAAATGACAAATCTCAGACAGTCTTGAAGTGAGAAAGCAGAATCTGCATACCTTTTATCATGTGAAATAAAGGCAATATGACCCTGGGTAGAGGGAGGGATTTCCAGGGTGAATGTGTTTGATTCGCTGGGGTCAGGAGGTCAGGGGGTCAGGGAAACTTAATGGTCCTATCACAAGAAGGAAAATACAGGCCTTAATTATTGTGGGGAGAGGGGCACAGGGTACAATTGAAGGTCACTGCTGGACTAAGGTCCTTAGCAGGGTGGGGCATTTCTAGGAATTGCTAGATCAGTTTTCTTATCAAAGAAGAGTCTGTCTTGAGGGCTTTGGGAGTCAGTCCTCTCTTCACCTTGGGTTTGGGGGACAGAACTCTGGTCATCAGACTTGCACAGCAAGTGCTTTTACAAGGGCTAAACATCTCACCAACCATGATAGTATTTTCTGATATGATCTTTACTACATGGTATTACTAGCTACAGTCCAGACTAAAACAGGTAAAAATACAATCAAAAGCCAGGCAGTGGTGGCACATGCCTTTAATCCCAGCATTTGGGAGGCAGAGGCAGACACACAGATCTCTGTGAGTTTGAGGTCAGCCTGGTCTATAGAGCCAGTTCCATGACAGCCAGGGCTACACAGAAAAACCCTAACTTGAAAAACCAAAACCAAACAAACAAACAAAAAAATACAAGTGAAAAACATAAACCTTTAGTCCATTTGTATTAGCATATTCCCCTTTATCCATTTTTCGTTTTGTTTTAAAGATTTGTTTATTTTATGTATATGAGTGTTCTATCTGCAATTACGCCTGCATGTCAGAAGAGAGACTCACTTCACATTAGAGATGGTTGGGAGCCACAGGGAATTGAACTCATGACCTTTGGAAGAGCAGACAGTGCTCTTAACCACTGAGCCAGCTCTCCAGCCCCTTTACCATTTTTCAATATTTATTTTAATTATGTGCATATCTGTGAACATGAGTGCAGGTGTACTGAAGACTGTTGGAGGCCCTGGAGCTGGAATTACAGGTGGTTTCTGAGCTACCCTACATAGTCCTGGGAACCCAACTCTGTCCTCTGCAGGAACAGCTCCTGCTTTTTAACCTCTAGGCCTTCTATCTCTTCTCCACCTTTTCTCCTCATCCTTGTTTGTTCTGCTTTTTCTTTCCAAGACAGGGTCTCACTGTATAGCTCTGGCTGCCTTGGAACTGGCGTCAAACGCACAGAGACCAGGCAGCTCTGCCTTTAGAATGAAGGTGTGTCCCACCATACCTGGTTCTCCTCATCCTGCTGTTTGTTGGTTAGCTGGATTTGAGACAAGATGTCCTGCCTCTGCCTTGTTAGTGCTGGGATTACAGGCGTGTGGCATAGCGCCTAGCTGAACGCCATTTTTTAATGTTACACATATGGTAAAGGGGAAATTGGAAAGACTTACTGGATTTAATGGTGTTTATCTCTTACTAAGTGAAATGCATGACTTAAAATCCTCTACTTCTGTGTTTATTTGGGCCCCACTATTTCTGCAATGAGTATCAGTGAGTTGGCTGTGTAAAAAGAATGTGTAGCCAGTGTTTCAAAATATCCTAAAAAAAAGCAGGATTCACACGAATCTCTTTCCAACCACACACATGGTTTAGAAGTGAAACAGTGGCATCCTCCAAGAGAGATGTGTGCACTGGAAATTAGCATCACACAGACAAGGACAGCAAGAAACAAACGTAGAATCTACTGAAACTGCTTTCTGAATCATTAATACAGAGTTCCTAAAGACCTTGAGTCCCGTAAAAGGGACTTCAAGGCTTATAAAGCTCTTGAGTTTGGTTCTTGAGAAATTCATGCCCTGTGCTGAAATACGCAGGGCATTATTATATAACTGAGCAGCTGGGCCAGCAATCAGGATTCAAAATAAAATAGAAAACACAGCAAAGCCAGGCAGGGCTATTTAATGAGAAAAAGGTGACCCAAAGGAAAACAGTATTTGCTCACAAGAGTCAGCCCACCGGCTCATCAAATAACGCGGACATTCTAGCTCTGAGTCAAAAAGGCATTGTTCATCTCAGGAACCATTATACCAAAGCACTGTGAACAATACTCTCGAGTACACATACAAAATACATGTAAGGGCCAGTTGTAACAAAGTACTAATCAAGCGCCTGTCTTAAAAGTCAAAGGCCTTACTGCGTCCCGTTTGACGCACCTCCCTTCCTCTCAGCCTGCTTTCTGATTGTACCCAGCAATCTAGTTTCTTGAATACTGTGTGCTCCACTCTGCTGTCACCACTGGGACAGATACTTTCAGGTCATCCTCACCAGTCTCAACCCAACTGTCGTCCCAAGAGGCCACTACCACCAAGATTCTTCCCGTTGTCTGCATGTGTGAGGTACATGTGTGTACATACATGCCTGTGCTGTGGCTGCACGTGTGAGTCCTTCTGTCCTTTCATCACGGGCTCTGAGAGTGAGCTTGGGGGGCTGGGCTTGACCTGAAAGTGCATTTACCCAGTGAGCGTGTCGCTGGGCCTCGATCAATAAGAGGCACGTGCGAGGTGCAATTCCATGTTCATGCTCAACTATTCCGCACGTGTAATCACCTTCTTTGACTCACCATCTTCCTGCCTGAAGGGACATCATCATCATCATCATCATCATCATCTACTTCATTTCATGTTTGTGATTGCTTTGCCTACATGTGCACCAGAATGCCTGGTGCCTACAGAGGTCAGAAGAGACAATGAGATGACCTGTAACCAGGTATGCACGGGTGGGAGCCACGTGGTCCTGGGAGTTGAACACAGGTTCTTTGCAAGGCAGCCATCTCTCCAGCCCCAGGATCCTCTTTTAAAGAAATCACTTGCATTATACAGTAATTTTCACAATAACAAGCAGGTAAAATGGCCGGTTTGCCCTCGTTCTGACCCTTCTCGGGTCCATTTCCAACTCTCCGCGTGGCTCCTTGCTCAGGCTTGGTATGGAAACAGACAGTACCAATGCTTTGTTTTACTATGGGTAACTGCCTGTAGGGTGTTTACAAACCTGTAGCTCTTCCTGGTCCAGGTCAATCGGGCTAGTCTTTAAAGAAATTAAATTTGTAGCAACTGAAACAACTCAAATCCAAGGGCACCTGGAGAGTTGCTGGAACGGGCAAAACAAACCCAGTTCTCTGATCTTAACTCAAAACGTTTCACTAGGCCAGAGGATTTGGGCATTTTTAGTCACAGACTTTCCTTTAAAAGTTCTTTTCTAATTCTAGCTGTTGGGTTTTTGAGACAGGGTCTCCTCTAGGCCAGCTGGCTTCAAGCTCACTAGAGGGTGTCCCTGATCCTCCCACCTCCACCTAAGAGGCAGGGTTACAGGTGTCCTTCCTTCCTTCTAAACCTTGAGAAGACTTTAGTTTATCAAATCTGTGAACATCAAACTAAAGGCGTCTTAAGAGTCTACGACCAGCTGGGAGCAGTGGCGCACACCTGTAATCCCAGCACTCAAGGAGGCAGAGGCAGGCAGCTTTCTGTGAGTTAGAGGCCAGCCTGGTCTACAAAGTGAGTCCAGGACATCCCAGGCTACACCGAGAAACCCTGTTTTGAAAAACAAAAACAAGCAAACAAACAAAACCCCAAAACCTCTACAGCCATACCATCTTGACCTCAACAATCCTGTCTGACCCTGAAGCTAAACAGGGTCAGGCATAGTTAGTTCTGGCTGGGCGCGGTGGCACACAACTTTGATCCCAGCCGAGGCAGGTGGATCTCTGTGAGTTTGAGGCCAGTCTGGTCTAAAAATGACTTCTGGGACAGCCAACAGCTGTACCACAGAGAAGCCCTGCCTCAAAAGAAAAAAAAAAAAAAAAAGCCTTAGAACATGTTCAAGTGTTTGCTGAGCCACTGAGGACGCAGTAATCTAGCTGAGGCACTGAGCTCTTTTTAAGACACTTAGGCAGGAGCCAAGATGTTTACCAGTTGACTGTTGCCAAATTTAACTTGGAAGACTGGCCACAAGGCTAACAAAGACTCAGGAACTCTTCGACCCAGGCTCCTTCCAAATCCCAGGAAGAAACACGCCCCGTTCCCTTGTACTCTGAGGACTAGCTAGAAGACTCCCTGGAGACAGCTAAGAGGATGCTCTTGCAGCACCAGATCAACCAAGTATCTGCTGACACAAGTGGACCTTCCCTTACCCAAGCGATCGCTCCTGCTTGCTGTCAGTCAGAAGGCACGCTAGCTATCGGGGAGGCCTGAACGAGGCAAAGAGTGCAGTCTTGTTCTTGTCTGGATTCTATTTGCAGAAATGTGTTATTTTAACCCATTACTAATACACAATTGCAGCAGACACTAATTCATAGCTAAAACAAAGGCTCGAGCCACTTGCCAACTATCATGGAGACGGTAGGGAGCAGCAAAGAGCCCTGAAAAGCAGGAAAAAGGGCCTGCCACAAACCTGGCCGCAGAACTAAGCTGCACTCAGGTTCCACAGCTGCTACGTAATGGCCACGTACATACTTTTAGTCCGTGAATCAGTAAATATTTTATAATTTAAATTTTAGCCACTTGAATCCTGGAACTCTGGAGGCAGAGGTAAATGGATCTCTGAGTTTGAGACCAACCTGGTCTACAGAGCAACTTTCAGGATAGCCAAGGCTATACAGAACAACACTACCTCAAAAAAAGAAAACAAAACCCCCAAACAAACAAAATACGTTCATAAATAAAATTTAAAATGCACATTTCATGCTGGGTGTGGTAGTACACACCTTTAATCCCTGCACTCAGGAGGTAGATGGTCTAGAAGTTCAAGGCCAGCCTGGTCTACCAAGCAAGTTCTGGAGAAGCCAAGGCTACAGAGTAAGACCCTGTCTCAAAAAAGCAAAAAACAAGCAAAATGCACAACCAACCTCTTGATGGTTGCTCGATACAGTACTGTTAGTATAATTTATACTAATACATATTTTGCCAATACAATTGTTTTCAGGATCATGGTATCATGAATAACTGAAGCTTCGGCTTGAGTTAGCTGGGGTTAACAACAAAGTAAAAACATGCGGGCTCAGGATGACTGAATGGTTAAGGGCACTGACTGCTCTTCCAGAGGACCCAGGTTCAAATCCCAGCACCCACATGGCACCTCACAACTGTCTGTAGCTCCAAGATCTGATATTCTCATACACACGTTTAAAAAAAAAAGTACAAGCTTCCAGACCAAGCAAAAGTGAAGTTAGGGAAGGCTCCTGCTGCCAGGAGCAGCTGCTCAATCTATTTCTTTTCATCACTATGGATACACTTGTGTTTAGAAAGACTAGCATTAGGGTTACACGGCCCTCGGCAACCGCTTAGACTTGAAGTTCAGGTTTCATGCCCTAAGAATGCATTCTGCAGTTGTATGAACATCTGAGCCTTGGCTGCCGGCAGGTTACAGTTTGAACCTAAATCCTTTCCCTTTGGGGTCGCTAGGGGTGAGGTGGAGGGAAGTGACTGCCTCTCCCACCTGGCTCCTCCTGGGACGTCAGCTTCGCAGTGGTGGCAGCGCAGCCCCATCTGGGAGGGCAGGATGGAGGGTGTCAGCAGGGTCCTGGCGCTGGGTCCCACTGAAGCTGCCGCTCTGTGAGCTACTCGAACCTGACAATAAACGCCTTTTCTCCTTAAGTGAAAAGTCAGCTCTCTGGGTATCTCACAGAGCTTCCCACATCCACACCAAGTGACTCACAATCACCTGTGACTCCAGTTCCTGGGGCCCCGACACCCTCTGGCCTCTGTGGGTTCTTGCACATAAACTAACAAAGGTGTTAGTATTACAACAAATACGTAAAAATACTACATCTTTTTTTTTTTTTTTTTTTTTCCCCAGCTCTGGTGCTTGGAAGACAGCATGAAGGCCTGAGTTCAGGTTCCCAATACCATATAAGAAGCTGGGGACAGCTATGAAACCTGTAACCTCAAGGCTGGGGGCAGAGACTGGAAGACCGAAAGAAATTGTCTGGCCAGTCATTCTAGCAGAATCAGTCAGCTCCAGGCATGTTAGCTCGTATTGTTTCCAAGTAAGAACCCAAAACACATCTTTAAGTAAACTTTTATTTTTTTGTATTAATTAGTTTATTCATTATTGCCAGCTGTAGCACACTCCCTCCCTCATCTCCTCCCATGCCCCTCCCCAAGTCCACTGATAGGGGAGGTCCTCCTCCCCTTCCATCTGACCTAGCTCATCAGGACTGGCTGCATTGTCCTCCTCTGTGGCCTGGCAAGGCTGCTCCTCCCTCTGGGGGAGGTGATCAAAGAACCAGCCACCAAGTTCATGTCAGAGACAGTCCCAGGTCCCATTACTAAGGAACCCACTTGCATACTGAGCTGTCATGGGCTACATCTGTGCAGGGGTTCTAGATTATTTCCATGCACGGTCCTTGTTTAGAGCATCAGTCTCAGAAAAGACCCCTGTGTCCAGACTTTTTTGTTCTGTTGCTCTCCTTGTGGAGTTCCTGTCCCCTCCAGGTCTTTCTATCTCCCCCTTCTTTCATAAGATTCCCTGCACTCTGCCCAAAGTTTGGTTATGAGTCTCAGTATCTGCATTGATACACTGCTGGGTAGAGTCTTTCAGAGGCCCTCTGTGGTAGGCTCCTGTTCTGTTGCCTATTTTTTCCTTCTTCCATTGTCCGTCCCCTTTGTCTTTCTGAGTGAGGATTGATCATCTTACCCAGGGTCCTCCTTCTTGCTTAGCTTCTTTAGGTGTACAGATTTTAGTATGCAAAATACACATTTTTTAAAACCAATAAACTAAAAGTAAAACCATTATCAGTAAGACAAAATCATTTTAGTATTTTTTTCTCCATGATTGAATATACAAAGATAACGGAAGTAATGTATTCTTCTGCTGTAAAGATGGATGAAATATATCAAAATCCACTCGCTGGATTTTCTTTAAATAGTTCTCTAGAGAAACCTGGAAAAAGAGAGCAGTGGTCACTAGATCATAAAATGATCAAATTTCCTAAACAAACCAAAGAAAAAGTACAGCCTGGCATGGTGGTCACACCTGCAATCGCAACACTCAGAAACCTGGAGCAGGTGAATTGCCATCAGTTTGAGGTTGTCCTGTGCTACATGGTGAGACAGAGGCCAACTTGGGCCTCAGGGAGAACCTGTCTCAAAACAAAAAAGAAGATGGATGTGACAGCTCACACTGTGATCCAGGCAGCGAGGAGACATCAGCAGAATGGAATCAAGGCCAGTCTGGGCTACACAGTAAGACCTGTTTCAAAGAAAAAGTACAAGTATTAAAGCTTTCTTAGTTTCCTGGGGTGGTATTACATAATAAGAAAAAAATATATATATATATATTTTTTTTCCAGACGAGGTCCCTTTATGTAGCCCCAGCTGGCCTAGAACTCATTATGTAGACCAGGCTGGCCTTGAATTCATCGACATCCTCCTGCCTCTGCCTCCGAGTGCTGGGGCTGAAGTTGTACACCACCATATTTGGCCAAGTTGAAAATGGTTTAAAGGTTGGAGCTGGAGGGGGCTGGAGAAATGCCACAGAGGTTAAGAACACTTGCTGTTCTTCCAAAGATCCAGAGTTCAATTCCCAGCAGCCAATGGTGGCTCACAACCATCTATAGTAAGATTGGGTGTGCAGGCAGTAATGCTGCATAAATAATAAATAAATTTTTAGAAAGAAGACTGGAGCTGGAGTCCCAGCTGAGAGAAATGAAGGCATCTCCCTGGAAACATCTAGAGCAGTAAGCGTGTAACTGGTGAGAAGGTAACCCAGGAAAGCCAGTGCTGTGGACACTGGGCCTCTTTTGATCACATAATGTAGACTGAAGCATTAGAGAAGCTGTCCATCCAGCCTTATTAATGGCTTCTGAGGAACGGGGAAAAGGAATGTCCAGCTGGGAGTAGGCTGGAAGTGGAATGACCAACATATGTGTGAGAGCCTGAGTTTGAAACCAAAGACCAAATATTAAGTAATTGTTTTTCTTTTTTTGTAATAGTCAGCTATCGATTAGCATCAGCAGGTACCCCAGGCTGGCCTCAAATACACACTCATCTTCCCTCAGCCTCTGGAGCAGTGGGATTACAATGCGTGCCATCACAAACAAAAAATGTTCAAGGAAAATGAAACATCTCCAAATGCAGTGTGTTATGAAGCTCAACCTGACTTTATTTGTTTGTTTGCTTCAAGACAGAATTTCCCTGTGTAGCCCTGTCTGCCCTGGACTAGATTTGTAGACCAGGCTGACCTCAAGCTCATAGAGATCCACCTGCCTCTGCCTCCCCGAGTGCTGGGATTACAGGTGTGCGCCATTGCTCCCAGCTTGTTTATTTATTTTTCAAAGTTTATTTACTTAGCTCTGTACTTATTTATTTATTTATGGGGGATACTCAAACAGTTCAGGTTGAATATTCACGAACTTTTAAAGATTATTTAACAGCAGCTGCAGTTATAAGAATGGCGTCAGGCCCCTGGAGCTGGATTGACGGCTGATGGGTGAGCTGCTGATGGGTGCTGAAAATTAAACTCAGGTCCTCTGCAAGAGCAGCTGATACTCTTAACCACTGAGCATCTCACCAGCCCTGCACGTTGACCTTTTAAAAAATTATTTTTTTAACTGTAATGGGTCTCTTTGTTCTTGCTAGAAAACAAGATTTTCAAACAAAAAGAATCATCATGGGTCCTATAAAAGTCACCCTACCCATCACCTATCAAGCGTGGATGAAGGCAAGATGGGAATTACCTAGTGTTATTTCCTTCTGGTTGTCTGCTGTTTGGGCTAATTTGTAAAATTTCACTAACTTAAAAAAAAGTCTCGTGTATCCCAGGCAGGCCTTGTACTTCGTAGCCAAGGATAGCCTCGAACTCTTGATCCTCCTATCTCTACCCCAAGCAGTGGCAGTCGCACAGGTGTGCAGGACCACAGTTCACGAAGCTCATGACCCAGTGTTAGAGGGCTGGCCTAGCGAGTCAGGCACTCTACCAACCAAGCTGCCGGCCGCCCTAATGGCCACTCTCAAACACCAAACGGCACTGAACTTTGCACTGGATGATTCTAGGAGGCCCAGGCCCTTCTCAACAACATCCACAGCGCCCATCGGTGCTCTGCAGCACAGAACCGGGTGGGTGCCAAACAGGGATCAATCAGGCCTCATCTTTATTTCATTCTAGACGATTTTCTAGTGTGTGTTATGATGCACATGATCATGAGTGCTCTCACACAGGCGTGCTGTGGTGTATGTGTAGGTCAGAGCAATCAGTCCTCTTACACCATCAGCTCCAGATCTGGCACCTCCCTGGCCCCACATCTGAGAGCTCTGAGGAGAGTTTGAACACAGACCACCAGCCTCTATAAGAAGCACCTTCAGATGCTGAGCCTCCTCCCCGGCCTGCGCGGGGAATCTGAGCCTAGAAAGCTACCTTTCCCACAGCTTTCCAGGTTACTCCAGCGGAGCCAGCTGAGCTGGTGCTGCCTCCTGAACGGGTTACCATGGAGACACTCCCACAGGGTAGTTTCTTCTCTACTCCCATTTTACTGAGTCTAACTGAGAAACACAGGGGTTAAAGAACTTGAGGCCCCACGGCTGGAAAGGGACAGAGGGGAGTAAGCACAAAGCAGCCTGGCTGCGGAGCTGTGCTACTGACAACACAAATACAGGTGTGACCCTCACAGACCAACCAGCCACTGTGACGCAGGGAAACAGAGCCGAAAGAAGTACCCGGGGACTTGCCAAACATAAGAAATGGTCTTTCTCTGCTTGGGCTCACCCAGCCTTCTCTGCCGAGGCACTCACCGTCTGAAGAAAAGCAGGAAGTGCTTTCGAAGGAACGCTCCCGGAGAAGGACCTGGCCTTAAAGGAAGAAGGGAAGAAACTGGTTGGGGTGCTCTGGAAATGGTCTCCCTCCGAGGATGAGCTCAACACAGTGGCGGCTGTTTAGCGGTATGACAAGGGCTTCTCACAAAAACACGAAAACAGCTCATCTCCTGCTGCCGAAGTCTAGCTTCAAAGCCTCTGGACTTGGCAGAAAACTCGGTCATATAAAAGCCCCTCTGCTCAGCTTAGCCGTGGCATCTTTCAGCTCCCTTATTCGCCTCCCACTCACTCTGTGGCAGGGGCAGACCCTACTGGATTAACAGTCTCCACACTTCGAGCATAGCCAGTCTCCTGTTTGGATGCAGGTGACCCTCTCTGGTGGCATTCCTGCCCATGTTTAATCCGTTCAACACTGATCACTTCCTGCCTTTGCAGCACTACTTCTCTTTCACCGGGTTAAAATCCCTAGTGATCAGCCATCTGCTGTTCTTCCTAGAAAGCAAATGCCTTTGTATTTAACCCCTAATCTCAATTCAGCCTGACCCCTGGCTCTTCCAGGCTATGAACCACTTGGCCAGCTCAGGCTGATGCCATTGTCCTGCATTTGCCAGACCTACCCTTTTTAGGCCTTTAGACTCTTAGATACGATAATTGTCTCTTACATTAGGAAGAGCACATCCTGACTCCACTTCCTCACTGCATACTTCGGTTCTACACCCAACAGCTATCAGATTGCTCCGAGGCCATCCATGGTTCTCTAAACTATAGTCTCCTTTCTCTCTGGCTCTCTGCAGCACAGGAATGCTGATGCTCCTTTCTTCTCTCTTCTCAGGATGAAGACTTCCCAGTTCTCCTGATCTTCCTTTACCTTCTTCCCAACAGCTGGCCCTGTCTCCTAGCTGAGGAATGGCTGCCTCGCACCTCTGTCCCTCACTCTCATCTAGGGACACAGTCTCCTTGCGCAACAGCATCTAGACTTAGAACTCTGACAGTAACCTCTCACATGGTGACTCGGATTCTTCCAAAGTCACTTTCTTCAATCCGGCATTCTCCAGTAGCCCATCTTGTAAGTGTTTTTACCTCCTCAGATGATAGCATGAGATGAGAGCCATACACAAGCTTTAGGAATACATGGCTTGGGCTGAGCCCAGCGCATTTCTATCTAAATATCCCTAGGTCTAGGTCTGGAAGCTTCTGCCTCTGTATAATCTAATCTTCTGTAAACCTGGACCTTGAAGGCCTCAGCTTCTAGCCTCCAAACCTAGGCCTAGACTGTTTTTAGCCTCCAAGACTTCCTGTTGAAGAAGCTCACCCTTTTTCAGTTCTTTCTGAACTCTGGCTGGCTGGTTCAACTCAGCTTTTCTGGCTCAAACTCCTCTGTAAGCTGACTGATTCAAATTGGCTTCTCTTAGCTTCTGACTGTATTGCTCTGCTTGGAAAAATGAACTCTTAACCCCACACACTGAACTGCACTGACTGCACAAACTGAACTCAACTGATGTGCACCTCACTGTACCGTACTGAGTGCAGGCCCTCTACTGAATTCCTGTTCTGTACGCTATGCTGTGCCATAGCGCACTGTCTGTCCAAGTCTCTCTCTGCGATGCTCTTAAGTACACCCACTGGGCACATCCTATCCTGACTTTTCTGTCATATTTTTCTCTTACACACGATGTACTTAGGTCATAGTATCCCTCCCCATTATTTTCTTATCTCTCCTCCTCCCACCAAACCCCTCCTGAGGAGGAAACTCTTAAAGAAATAAAATGGATTCAGGTGAACTCTAGTTTAGGAGTTATCAGAGAGTCAACTGGAAATAAGTAAATTTCAAGGTGAAAAAAGTTATCAAAAAGGAATAAGAACAAGAGTAAAATGACTGTCAGTTTTGGGAAGGTAGAGATTCCTTCCCAGTGATCATCCCACTGGAGTGGCTAGGACACATTTAAACAGGAGGAACAAGGCCAGGTGGTATGTGCACCCACTGAGGTACCAATGACAGCAGAGCACTCATTCAACAGGACAGGAGCCACCAAGTCTGGGCCAGCTGTAATCCCAGCTGTAAACCCAACTGGCGGCAGCAGCAAGCCAGAACATAAAGAAGAATGCTGGCTGCAGATGGGGTTTAGGAGGGGAGAAGACAGGCAGGTGTGGAAGGCAGACACTTCTGTGGGTGAGTGGAGGAGCCCAGTGAGGAAACTCAGGCTTTTCACTCACAAAAGGGTGCATCTATTTGCTGAGCTGAAAAGGAGTTTTTCTAGAGTAGGAAATGTTTTCAATAGTCCTGGAGATAAACCCAGGGAACCCAAGACTGCCAAGGCAAGAATCCATGGTACGCCACAGAAATGCTATAGCATATATAAGTCCATAGTGTGCCACAGAAACAGCTCCACCTAGTACTGATAGCTTCCTGAAGGACTGGGCAGAGGGCACTTACATGCTTCAGGTGCAAATGTGCCTGGCTGGCAACGTCATATACTACATCTCTCACACGTTTATCTTGGTTCCGCCGTAGAAAGTCCTCTTGTGAAACACCATGCTGAGGAAAATATAATGATAGGAATTTATAAGCACATTTAAAGTCAATACTGCTTAAGAAAACAGGTGGACAGACAGCATATACAGGATAAAGGCTACTTTTAAAACCATGTGTGTATAACTATGTAAAGATCAATCTTCCTTGTCAACCTAACTGGCTATATAATCAAGGAAGAGACATGCCTGTAGGTGGATCTGTGAGAGTGTTCTCTGGAAGGGTTAACTAATGGGGGAAAGATACTCTTCGAGATGGGCAGATAGAAAGATGTCTGAATGAAAAGCAGTGCTGGTTTTGCCTGCAACCTTTGCTCCTTGCTGGTGAGTGCATCTGCCACTGCTGCTGGTGAGTGCTGCCATGCTTCATGGGCACTGGAGGCCAGCTTCTCTGGACTTCAGACGTGCACTAAAGACCTGCAGCTCTCCAGGAGTCCCCCAGGCCTTCAGTGCCAGGCGGGGACTGCTGAAGCATCTAGCCATGGGGACTGACCGGGAGCTCAGCTTCTCCAGGCAGCTAGACTAGTCAGTGTCCATGATGCAACCCGAGGTAATAAACCCCCTTTAGGATACATAGTCACTCTACTAGTTCCGTTTCTTTAAAAAAACAAAACAAAACAAAAAAACTCAACTATTGAAGTGTGTGTGATTTACAGGAAGAAAGCATAACAAAATACAAAAAGATTAAAAGGAGGGCTGGAGAGATGGCTCAACACTTAAGAGCACTTGCTGCTCTTGCAGAGGACCCAGGTTCCATTCTCAGAAACTCCTGCTCCAGAGGACCCAAGACTCTTCTGGCCTTCACAAGCACCCATGTACATGTACACATTCACACACATACATAAACATCAATATAAATCTTTTCCAAAACTTTAAAATGGCAGACAACAAAGAACCTCATTCAAAACCCAAAATTTCTGATCCCTCCCCCGCCCTTATTTTGTTTTGTTTTGTTCTTGTTTTTTCAAGACAGGTTTTCTCTGTGTAGCCTTGGATGTCCTAGAACTTACTCTGTAGAACAGGCTGGCGTCACACCCAGAGATCTTGCCTGCCTCTGCCTCCCAAGTACTGGAATTAAAGGCATGTACCACTACTGCCCAGCTCTGATAAACATTTTTTTTTTTTTTAGATTTATTTATTATTCATAGAGTATTCTGCCTGCATGCCAGAAGAGGGCACCAGATCTCATTATAGATGGTTGTGAGCCACCATGTGGTTGCTAGAAATTGAACTCAGGACTTCTGGAAGAATAGCCAGTGCTCTTAACCTCTGAGCCATCTCTCCAGCCCTCTGATAAACATTTTTAAAAGACATATTCCAGCTGAGTGAGGTGGCTAATCCCTGTAAATCTAGCAGTTGAGAGGTAGAGTCAGGAAGATCAAAAGTTCAAAGTCTCCATCAACTACACAGAGATTCAAGAGTTCAAGTTCAGCCTGAGCTACTGGAGACCTTGCCCTTCCTAAAACCAAATCAAAAAGCTGCTACCACCAATAGAGTAAAATAACAAAGTGGCCCAGGTGAGGTTACTATGGAAGTGCAGGCTATGCAGACACCTGCATGTCTGATATGTGAGGTTCTATCTCACTAATCAGGTCAAAGCTGCGTATCTTTCAAACAGCCATGGAACAAACAAAACAAAACAAAACAATAGCAACTCCCCTCCTGAAGTGTGGCAGCCCATTTGGAGTTAATGGCAAATTCGAGTGCGCATCTGAATGGCAATTCTACAGCAGAGGGCTCTAACCCTGAAAAACTCCATGCAGCCATGGTAACCAGACAGCAGGTTCTGTGAAACCTTGAGTGGGCCCTCATACGTTTTGGCTAGGTAAAAATTGCCTCCATGAGAAACTGCTTGTACTTTCCTGCTATTTAAGTGTTAGCATGACATTCAGTAAACGACATCTTGATCAAAGCCTAGACTTAGTGTCCACTCAGGTGGTATCCAGCAGGAGAAGCATTAGCAGGCGCAGCCTCACCTGCACACAGACATCCATGGGCAGGAACACTTTTCTCCTGCTGCTGTGATAGGGCGTTGCTCTCAAGCATGTGACAATGCCTTGTGCCTTCCCAATGTGGCTTGCGGCATGATCTGCATGAAGGTCCCTCACGCCTAGAATTACAGAAACCAAACGAGGATGCTCTATTGTCCTTGAAGAAAACAAGTCAAGAGAAACAGCACAAGACTTCATCTGAACCAGGAAAAGCATTTATCCAGTTTGACATCTGGGTAATAGGATTTATGAGGGAACTGGGGGCCAGGGATCTTCCTGCTGGCAGGCACCCAGAAAACTCACGTGTTAACCCTGACTTTAGCACGCCAAGAGCACACTGAGAATGTAATCATCAGCCTTCGCAGGAAATGCTACAAGTGCTTCATATCTTCCCTCTTCGCAGGAAATGCTACAAGTGCTTCATATCTTCCCTCTTCGCAGGAAATGCTACAAGTGTTTCATATCTTCCCTCTTCGCAGGAAATGCTACAAGTGCTTCATATCTTCCCTCTTCGCAGGAAATGCTACAAGTGCTTCATATCTTCCCTCTTCGCAGGAAATGCTACAAGTGCTTCATATCTTCCCTCTTCGCAGGAAATGCTACAAGTGCTTCATATCTTCCCTCTAAGCAATTTCACACCACCTTACATTTAGGATGCAGGACAGGTCTGGGACACTCAACAGGGACTGTATTCTAGGGGTGACATCAAGATAGACCACCCTCTTTAAATGAGATACCATTGTCCTTCTCGCAGTAAGATGCTATGGGCTTGGAGCAAGGCCACAGGGAAGCACCCTATCGACACTTTTAAAGAAGAGGAGAAAGGAAAAACCTCATAAAATTGTAAGTGCACTCTTATTCTCTTCTCTCCCCCTGGGGAAGAATTAAAGGGGCGGCTGCAGGAGAAGGTAAAGCCACGGCACCATCAGCGTATTACCTAGAGCACTCCCATGAGCCAACTACTGCTTCTCTGAGAGCCTGAGCGCTTGGACGAGTCTGCACTCTGGAAGAAATATAAATGCACAAATAACGGAGGTTTGCTTTCTTCCTACTGAAAATGAAAGTTGCCTGGTGGTGCACATCTCCAATGCCAGCACTTGAGAGGTGGAGGCAGGTGGATTTCAGTGAGTTCAAGAACAGCGTGGTCTACATACTGAGTTCCAGGCTAGCCAGGGTTATGTCATGAGACCCTGTCTCAAAAAATAAATGAATAAACAAACAAACAAACAAACAAACAAATAAATAAAAGTTGCAGCTAGAGGGGCTGGCGAGATGGCTCAGAGGTTAGAGCACTGGCTGCTCTTTCAAAGGTCCTGAGTTCAATTCCTAGCAACCACATGGTGGCTCACAACCATCTACAGTGAGATCTGGTGCCCTCTTCTGGTGCACAGGCACAATGCAGGTAGAATATATTATAAATAATAAATAACTAAATCTTAAAAAAAAAAAGAAAAAACAAAAAATACCTAAAAAAAGAAAAAAAAAGTTGCAGCTAGTCATGATAGTACATGCTTGTAAACAGAGCATTTAGGGAGGCTGAGGCAGAAGAATTGAGACCAGCATAGGCCACTCGGTGAAACCCTGTCTCAAAAGGGGGGAACTTGTTGCTATATAGGCAGCAGGTAAACTAAAAGTGCAATCTAAGGTACAACCAGAAAAGGACTCACCCAGCACCTCCAGCGTCAGGTAAAGAAGGGAACTCTGCGTGTTCTCAGCATAGTTCTCAAGCTCCTGGATACTGCGATAGGCTTTGTCATCCAGATTTTTTTCCTGAAGTCAAGGAAAATGCAAATGAGGTTCACTGAATTAGTATCTTATAATAAAAACTGCTATTTTTATATAATTTACTTTCATTCTATGTGCACTGGTTTTTGCCTGCATGTCATGTCTGTCTTTGTGAGGGGGTCAGAGCCCTGGAATTTGGAGGTACAGACAGGTGTGCGCTGCGATGTGGGTGCTGGGATGTGAGACCCAGTCCTCTGGGGGAGCAGCCAGTGCTCTTAACCACTGAGCCATCTCTCCAGCCCTAAAAGTGCTCTTTCCACCCCTCCAAAAAATAGATAAGAGCATCACTTAAGAGATTTGCTTAGTGAACAATAAAGATTAAAATACAGCTAGACAGGCTAGAGAAATGGCTCAGTGGTTAAGAGTGCTTACTGCTCTTCAAGAGGACTCGAGCTAATTTCCAGCCCCTACATCAGGTACCTCACAAATGCCTGGAACTGTGGCTCCAAGGGAGCTGACACCCTCTTCTGGCTTCCGAGAAGCACGTGTATACATGCGGTGTGCATGTGTGCACACACCTAAATGAAAATAAATTAAAAAATATATATAGCTAGACACGGGAATGAAGGGTGACTCAGCAGTCAAGAGAACTTGCTGTTCTTGCAGAGGCCCCAGGTTCTGTCTCAGCATGTCAGGGAGCCAATGCCCTATGACCTCCTCAGCACACCTGCATATGCTGTACAAAATATTCATACAGATAAAATATTTAAATATATTTTTCATTCTACATAATTTTTAAAAATCCATATAAATGCCAGGCCAGCAAGGGCTACACGAGACCCTGTCTCAAAAAACAAAAATAACTCCTCCGTCAAAGTCTATACATATGTGCTGACAAGCACCTCACAGAACAAGCTCGAGTAGTCTGAGCATGAACCTCCCGGGCACGGTGGCTTCACTTTTTCAGGTTCTTACTGGTCATGTGTGGATCTTCTCTGCGGAAATGACCAGGTGGGTGTTTTATTGCTGAGCTGGGGGAGTTCCGGATACACTTTACATTTAAAGCGCTCACCAGACAAGTAACTGACAGTGTACTTCCCATTCTTCTGGGTTTTCAACCTTTTGAAGCGTCTAATTTTAATGCATTTGAACCTCTCTCTTTTTTCTTACATGTATCTTTGATATCAGATTCAAGAAACCATCACAAAGATTTACAGTTTGCATCAATGTTTTCTCCAAAGAGTTGTTTTTTTGGGTCTTCTGTGGGCCATCAACTATACTGCTGACCTTCATAAGTCAGTATGAGGTGGGGTCCTGACTCAGACTATTTATTTGGTTAGTTCTAATGTTTTTGAGACAAGGCCTCAGGAACCAAGCTGCCCTCTAACTGTGAGTGCGCCTAAGGATGGCCTTGAAGGCTCACCCTAACATGCCAAGTGCTGGAGTTATGGAGCCGCCCCACACACTCAGCCAGAATCCTTCTGCAGGGGTACACCATGGTCCCAGCCCTTCTGTTGAGAACAATACTTCCCCCAGTGAACTGTCCAGATACTCTTGTCGCTCAATTGACTATAAATATACAGTTTGTATCTATGTTTTGTTTTGTTTTGTTTTTTGAGACAGGGTCTCACTATGTAGCCCTGGCTGTCCTAGACTCACTCTGTAGACCAGGCTGGCTTTGAACTCACGGAGCTCTGCCTGCCTCTGCCTCCTGAGTGTCAGCATTAAAGCTGTGTACCACCATCACCTGGCTTGCTCTTATTTTTTTTGTAATTAATTAGTTGATTAATTTTGTGTGTCTGCATATGTGACAGAAGGTGTAGCTGTCCCATGTGGACATGTACAGGTCAGAGGACAACTTTAATAGTCAGTTCTCTCTTGCTACCTCTTGGGACCAAGGAGTCAAAGGAGGTCATGTGGCTCTACAGCAAGTACATGCTGAGCCACCCACCTTGCCTGTCCTTGGTCACAGAGTAAATTTTAAGACAACTAGGGCTACACAGAAAAACCCTGTCTTGAAAAACAAAACAAACAAGAGACATATGCATTTATTCATCAAATGACATGACTAGGGTTTACTCTTTTTTAAAAGCCAATGAAGTTATTGAAGAGAATTAGAACACACATGAAATAAAATCAGATTATCTGGGCATGTCTATGTCTGTAATAATAGACCTTGAAATGCACGTGCACACACACACAAGCACACATGCACAATTGCTGGGTGCTGTCCTTCTGTCTAGGTGCTGGTTTCTACCTGACTGAAGGGAGAGAGCGGGGCTACAGTCCTCATGGAAGGAAGATCTGCAGGTAAAATACCTTGTTCTCTAAGTTTCCTTCCTCTAAAAGATTAACAAGCACAAAGCTTTTCGTCTATGAATAATTAACCTAAGCATTAAAAAGGGAAAAGAATTCAGGACCTGGATAATTCCAACTTACTCTTTCATCAATGATTCTCATAAGCCATCTTTTCGTTAAGTTATATCTCTTGACAGCCTAAAAAAAAAAAAAAACCAAGACCATTGTAAATCTTTAGATGTATTAGAAATTACTTCTCTAGACAGAACACAGTACACCAAGCAATGCAAAGTAGGCAAGGAGCAATTGTTACACTCATCAGGTAGACAGCTGTGCTGAAAAGGCGTCAGGAGAAAAGCACCCACACCTGTAATCCCAGTACTTGGGGTGCAGAGGCAGGAGGATCTCTGTGAGTTCCAGTCCAGCCTGGTCTACAAAGCCAGTCCAGGACAGCCATGGCTACACAGAGAAACCCTGTCCCAAAAAGAAAGAAAAGAAAAAAAAGAGGAAAAAGAAAAGCAATTATCCCAGAAAAACATGTCAGGCCATTTCTAAGTGACGTGACTCTGAAAGACTCCCACAGCCTTTCTTCCTACTGTACTGGTACACACTTAATGACTCTACTTTTTCTTTTCTTTTGTTGAATGTTAGGTTATTTTTCTTAGTTTTGATATCAAAATATAATTACAGCTGGGTGGTGATGGCATACGCCTTTAGTCCCAGCACTTGGGAGGTAGAAGCAGGCATATCTCTGAGTTCAAAGTCAGCCTGGTCTACAAAGCAAGTTCCAGGACAGAAAAAAAAAAACAAAACAAAACTATATATATTATAAATATGTATATAATGTTGATTTTTTTAAAAATCCACTTCTTTCTTTCCTCCTTCCCTCTAAACTCTTCTACAGGACGGATCAGATCCCACTTTAAAATAAAACCAAGAACTCAGCAGTGGGCTGCTTGCTGCCACACCTGACTTTGGTGCTTACATACTCTATTCAGTCTTTCTCTCAAGCATGTAGAGTCTCATTAGCAAACATAACCACTTCCCACAAAATGGAGAGGACCTAAGACCCGGAACGGCAGGGCTTGGTCCCACACACTTGTTATCTAGCACTTGGGAATCTGAGGAAGAAGAATCATTGTAAGGTTGAGTGTGAGCTATAGAGACAGACCCTGGAGAGGTAGGGAGGTAGGTAAACAGACAGGCAGGCAGCAGATAAGGCTGGGGTGGACCACTGTCCCTCTAGAAGTAACACCTTGAGAATGACACACGTCCTAGTAAGCACTCTAGCCAAGAATCCATAACCTATATCTAATGAGAAAAGATTAGACAAACCAAAATGAATTTCCGGAGAGGAAAAAACAAGTTAGGCCAAACTACACTTAAGAGAATGTGGACGGGGGCCGAGCTTTAAGTCCACTGGTAGAGTGCTTGCCTAGTGTGTGTACCACAAAGCCCAAAAAAGCCTATGTCACTTGGCGGTGTGATGAGGCACATCTGTAATTGCAGGACGTGAGATGCTGGAGCAGGAGATTGCTACAAGTTCTAGGCCATCCTGGCTATGGTGAGACGTGGGGTAGGGTGAGAGAGTGAGTTCACTGAATTGACAAGCTGTTGTAGCGGAGGAGAGCCTTGTCTCTAATCTTCCTGGCAGTGGTGGGGAGTACATGTTTTCTTTTGAGATGGGGTCTTGTCATACAGGTTGTAACTTCTAGTCCTGCCTCTGCCTCCCAAGCACTGGAATTAGAGTAAATAATACTACACTTGACTGGAATATAACCCTATTCTTAGGAAACCCCAACATTAGATTATGGACATGATGTAACACATACAAATGAGTTACAAAAATTTGTTGTGTGACTATATATACATACATCCAAACAAACACACGTGTGTATATATGAACATATTAAGAGGAAGGGAAAAGGCAAGACAAAGAGGAATAAAGGTGGAAAACACAAGAGAGAGACACTTGTAAACATTTCATTAGGAATGGGGATATAGCTTGAGGATTGTTCTGTTTTGCTTTCTGCTGCTGTGATGATAAAATACTGACAGAAAGAAACTCAGGGAGGAAAAGGCCTAGTGGCTTACACTTCCAGATCAGTGTCCATCACTGAGGCAGTAACACCAGCAGAAGCCTGAAGCAGAAGCCACAGGGGTATAACGTTTGTTGGCTTGCTCACTGGCTTCTGCTCATCTGGCTTTCTTACACAGCCCAGGACCTCCTAACTAGAAATGGTGCAGGCCATATCGGGCCGGCCCTGTTAAATCAATTACCAATCAAGACACTGCCCACAGAAACACCCACAGCCCAGTCTGAAGGAGCTGCAAATTCAATTGAGTTTGCAAGGATTAAACTCAGGTTGCAGGGCTTTGTTGGGAAGCTTTTACCTGCTGCTTCCCCCACCCCCTTTCTCTCCGAGACTGGGCTTCTCCGTGTAGCCTTGGCTGTCCTGGAAGTTGCTCTGTAGGCCAGGCTGGCCTCAAACCTGGAAATCCTCCTGCCTCTGCCTCCCAGTGCTGCTCTTTTAAAAAGCAGTGACACACATTCTCTAGACATGTTGAGGGAAAATCTCTGTGCACAAAAGATTAATGCTTTCCTCCACTCAGTCTGGATTAGAACTGGCAAAGAGAGCTGTTGGGCAGAGAGAAAGGAAACATTCCTACCATTTCATCAAATTTGCAGTTTCCGTCCTGCAAACAGATGTGTAGAAAATGCATAAATGGTATAATATACAGGCAAAATTCCTCTTTTTCCACTTAAAAAACAAAACAAAAACAGGCCAGGAAGTTGCCTTAGGAGGCAACCTGACCACCTGAGTTCAACGCACAGCGTGTCTGTGGAAGAAGAGAACTGACTTGTCTTCTGACCACCACGGATGGTCTGTGACATCCCCGTACATGGCCTCTCCCCCTCTCCTTCCCCTTCCCCCACATACAAGAATAATAAATAAATGTAATTAAGTTACATTTAACTCTATTTTAGAAAGCAACCAGGAGTGTGGTGAGATAGCTCCAGCAGCAAAGCGCTTACCACCCAAGCACAAGGACCAAGCACTGAGCCCCCCAGTATCCACGGGAAAACCTAGGACCAGTGGGACATTCTTGTAATCCCAGCGGCGAGAAGACAAGGAGAGGCTAAGCCCTCGAACCCACTGGCCAGCCAGGGTAGCTTACTTAGTGGGCTCCAGCTTTAGTAAGAAATCCTCTCTCAAAAGAACACGCAATAACAACAAATTGGCTGGTGCCTGCAGAATGATACGCAAGACTGTCTTCTGGCCACATGTATGTACACACACCACACAAACACCCCCACAACGAATACAGAGGGGACTGGAGACACGGCTCAGCACTTATGAGCACTGGCTGCTCTTCCAGAGGACCTGGTTCAATTCCCAGCACCCGCATGGCAGCTCACCACTCTCTGGTCTGTAACTCAAATTCCAGTGGATCCGACTTCTTCACACAGACATCTATGCATGCCCCAGAGCAAATGTACATAAAAATAAACGGGGCCTCGGGAGATGGATGACTGGGTACAACACTGGCTGTGGCGGTGTGAGGCCTGCGTCTGGCTCCCCAGCACCTCGCAGAGCCAGGCATGGTGGTGCGCATCTATAACTCCAGCACCGGGTACGGGGGCAGGGACAGGAAGATCCTGGGGACCCACTGATAAATGGTTACTTCCAGATTCAGTGAGAGACTGAACTAAAAAAATAAGGTGGAGAGCAACAGGAAAGTACCCAAAGTCAATCTCCAGTCCCTAACACCAGACAGGCACGCGCGCGCGCGCGCGCGCGCGCGCGCGCGCACACACACACACACACACACACACACACACACACACACACACGGTAAGTGAGCAGTTATCTAGACTAGGTTAATTGAGGAGAAACGACCCACAGTAAATGTGGGCAATACCATTCCATGGGCTATGGAGGCAGACTGAAGGAGGAGAAGGAAGTGAGGCCAATGAGATGGCTCAACAGGTAAAGGTGCTTGCCATCAAGCCTAGAGACCTGAGTTCAATCCCAGACGTCACCTGGCAGAAGGACAGAGCTGACTCCACAGGTTGTCTCCTTATAAGAAACTAATGCTTAAAATGGGGAGCAAGCTGAACACAAATACGTATCGCCCCTGCTTCCTGACTGTGGGTACAATGTGACCAACTATCCCCTGCGCATGAAGCAAACTTAACCCACGGGACAGACTGTCCCCCTGGAACTGTAAACCAAAATAACCCCCTCCTTGCTTAAGTTGCTTTCACCTCAGCAAGGCAAGTAACTAATGCACCTGACAAAACAGAACTCTAAGGAACCCAGGACTAGTCGGGGCAGATCCCATTACCATCACCACCTCCTGAATTACATCCACCAACGAGTAGGCTCAAGTAAAACTCCTGTATATCAAAAGCAGTATACACACATGTAAGTGCATACATATAAGTGTATGTATGTATGTATGTATGTATGTGTATATATGTAAACGAATGTTAATTCAGAACATGGCTCATTCTGGCAAGAGATCACATCCAAAGACCTTCTAGGACTGTATGATCCAACTGGAAACATGTCTTTAATCCAGGAGACAGAGGCAAGCAGATCTGAGTTCAAGGCTACAGCAAGTATCAGATTTAAAAAAAAAAAAAAAAAGCTTAGGTCCAGGTGAGGTGGTACATGCCATTAATCCCGAACAATGAAGGTAAAGATAGTTTGTAGAAGGAAGCACCCACGTTCGAAAGTGGTGTCAAATTGAGTGGCAGAAAAGGTAACAAATCAGAGAAAGATTTGACAGAGTAGGATATGCTCAGGAGAGGAGAGAGGAAAGGGAAGCTACTTAGGGGGCAATGCAGAGAGAGAGGAGGCAGTTTTTACCAGGAAAATAATAGAGACACAGGTTGCAGAAAGAGAACACAGGTGAAGACAGAATAAGCCAGAGAATGAGAAGGAACCAGAAAATTAGAGCAGATTGCTGGAGTTAGTTCGAGGCCAAGCAGAGCAATTCAGAGGCTGAGAGAAAAGCCAGATTGAATTTTACATATATATATATATTCTTTTTTTTTTTTTTTTACCTTCCAGAGTTCAATGGCCACAGGCTGATGAGGCGGGTTGTCACAGTACATATCTTCCACAGCTTTCTTCCAGAACTGCATTCGCATCCGTCCAATTGTTTTCTCTGAGACTGAGTCCTTAACCTGCAAACAGAGTTTAAAAACTCTAGGCTGGAGACAGAGCTCAGTGGTGGAGTGCTTGTCTGCCTATGTATGGAAACCTCAAAAGAAACAAATGAAGACAACTGATTGTCTGAAAACCAAGTATTATGAGGGGGCCTCTGAGTTAACCAGCTGCCCAAGACATTCCGATGGTGGTCGATACATAACTACACTTTCCAGAGCAGTGTACACAAAGCGTACAGCTGACTGAATACACATTCCTTTGATGCTACAAATTAGTCTCTTTTATTAACATAATTCATGAGCCAAGTGTGGTAGCTCATGCCCAAACCCCAACGTTCAGGAAGACTCTGAATTCGATTGCATGGGGATAATCAGCCATCCATTTCCCCTCAAAGGCTGGCAGGATGGCTCAGCAGGTACGAGCACTTGCTGCTCTGGCAGACGTGTTTGGTTCCCAGCAGCCATGTGGCAGCTCACAACCGTCTAACTCCAGTTCCAGCATATCCAACGTCCTGTTCTGTCCTCCAGGAGCACCAGGCACCCGTGCAGTGTACATACATTCGTGCATGTTCACTCACATACATAAGATACTCTAACTAAATCTTTTTTAAAATGATAAACCAAAACTATTTTCCTACTCTCATATCAGTAATGATAATACACTCCGAGATATAAAAGTAATTGCACAGAACTTGGCATGGTGCATGCCTTTATTCCTGGCACTTTAGAGGCAATGGCACGTGGATCTCTGTGAGTTAGAGGGCAGCCTGGTCGACACAGTGAGTTCCAAGACAGCCAGAGAGACATTGTGAGGCCCTGTTAAAAACAAACAAGAGTAACTGTATGGGGCAGTTGCCTCAGTGTCCCTGGGGAGTTGCTGGCGGCTTCCAGACTTTCCAGGCAGGAGGAGGAGGTTTAGCTGAGGAGGAGGACAGACTCCCTGTGACAGGGGGTGGCAGCCAAGACACCCGTGGGAAGGTAAGCTACCAGGAGGTACGGGGCCCTTGGCATTAGCAGAGGCATCGGCCTGTTTATACATTTGACTCATTCGTGTGTTTAATAACATGTGTTGTGGTATTTGTACATGTGCCCACGCTCCTCATTTCCAGTGTCAGACCTTTTTGCTGCTGTCCTAAGACCAACCATTCTACTGGAATTCCTTCATTTCCACAGCCACTTCACAACCGCCCTGTATCTGCCTGTGCTCTGTCCACTCAGGAAACAGAAGGGCCTGTTCTCCCTCTGTAGTTCTGAGATAAACGCAGTCAGGATCTGCCACAGTCTCTTGCACTCTACAGTCTAGGTCCTCCACCAAAATATCATCCATTCTCGCTGCACATTAAGTTTTCAGCTTTTTCTGTATACACCCCAAGTCTGCAATTGTTAGAGAAAGTAGTAAGATTCTCATTAGTTTACTCTGTTAACAGACAGTGCTAACTGCAAATCTGTAATTCACTCAGAAAAACTTACTTCCTTTTTTTAAGATGTGTTTATTATATATAAGTATATTATATATTTATATATAATACTATATATACATAATATTATATAAGTATATTATATATACTTCCTGTATGTACACCTCTTCTGCAGGCCAGAAGAGGGCACCGCACCAAACTACAGATCTCACTACAGATGGTTGTGAGCCACCATGTGGTTGCTAGGAATTGAACTCAGGACCTGGGGAAGAGCAACCAGTGCTCTGAGCCATCTCTCCAGTCCCTACTCAGAAAAACTTAAAAATCCAGAATACCATTTCCAGAAACATTAAATTAACCAGCTAGTTTTATTTTTTGGTGCTGAGTTAAGGCTGAGTAGCTAGCAGAAGAAACCTAGTTACGACTTTAAATAGGCCTAAAATGAATTACTCCATTTCTTTACTGTTCAGTATTAGGCACATCCTGCAGCCATCTTGTCATAATATTTTAAGGAATTTTAATACCAGCCTGAGCCAGCTCCACATTGAAGGCCCTCAGTGCGGAAACAGCGCTTCGACATTCTGCAGGGAACAGGAGGGAACACAAGTAACTTTCATAATCCCGTTTCCTACAACAGAGACAAAGGGGAAAAAGCAGTCAGTCTTCACTTTCCAAGCTGCACACAAAATGCAGACAAAAATCAACTGCAAACGATGAGGCTTTGGATCACAGTAGGCCTCAGTTCTTTTTTTTTTTAAGTATTTTTAAAAATAATTTACTTAATTTTTATGTGCATTAGTATGAAGGTGTCAGATTCCTTGGAATTGCCATTACAAATAGTTGTGAGCTGCCATGTGGGTTCTGGGAATTGAACCCGGGTCCTTTGGAAGAACGGAGAGCACTCTGTTAACCACTGAGCCATCTCTGCAGCCCCCTCGGTTCTTAAATTATGTAACTACTTCTCTACAATTATATCTGCTTCTCATGTTAAAAAGGAAATCTGTATTATTTTTTTGGTGCTGAATTAAGGCTAAGTAGTTAGCAGAAGAAACCATAGTTTCTAAAACACTGTAATTGCTTCAGTATATTTTGCTTTTAGTATGAATTGAAATAAGCTAAAAAAAACAAGCCAAGCTGGGTGTGGTGGTTTGAATAGGTATGACCCCATAGACTCTTGTGTTTGAATGGTTGTCCCATAGGGAGAGGCACTATTAGGTACAGCCTGTGGGAGTAGGTGAGGCCTTGTTGGAGAAAGTGTGTCACTGTGGCAGTGGGCTTTGAGGTCTTCTATGCTCAAGCATGGCACACAAGTCTCTTGCTGCTGCCTGTGAATCAAGATGTAGAACTTCCAGCCAGGCGTGGCACACACCTGTAATCACAGCACTCTGGGAGCACTCCCTGTTGAGTTCAGGCCATCCTGGTCTACAAATCGAGTTGAGGACAGCCAAGGCTACAAAGAGAAAGCCTGTCTCAAAAAAAAACAAAAACACAAAAACAAACAAACAAAAGATGTAAACTCCTTCTCCAGCACCATGTGTAGCTCAACACTGCCATGCTTCCCATTATTATGATGATGGACTAAACCTTTATAAGAGTTGTCTTGGGGCTGGAAAGATGGCTTCGAGATCAAGAGCACTGGCTATTCTTCCAGAGGCCCTGAGTTCAATTCCCAGCAACCACATGGCAGCTCGCAATCATCTGTAATGAGATCTGGTGCCCTCTTCTGGTGTAGAGCCATACATGCAGGCAGAACACTGTACAGATAATAAATAAATCAATCTTTAAAAAAAACGTTTGTCTTGGTCAGGGTGTCTCTTCACAGCAAGCCTCAAGCACCCTCTGCCTAGCTTTTCGTGTGAGAAAACCATGATGCAGAGTTTGGCGCGTTCGTGGCCATCAGAATGAGCATACAATGCTAATCAGGATACTGATTGCCAACCCAATAATAAAGTTTTTTCTTCTTATTCTCAAAAAAGAAAAAAAAAAAGAACCCTAAGACACCGGGTATGTTAATACATGCTGTAATCCCAGAATTTCAGAGGACTGAGGTAGGAGTATCAGGAGTTTGAGGCTAGCCTAGGCTACAACAAATACAAAACAACAAATAACGGCAGTGGGGGCAGGTATAAAGAAAATAGTTGGAGCAAGTTTTTATTACATATACATAGGAAGACACAGAAATAAGATATATAAACCAATGTGGGTACGTATTTCTGTACCTGCTAAAAGAGCCTAGAAGCACTAAAAATCTCCAAACCCCCAGCATGGGCGAATACCAACTACCTTATTACAGACATTGGTTTCTAAGAAAGACCTTCAGAACTGGATGCCTGTAATCCTAGCACTTGGGGAGGCAGAGGCAGGTGGATCTCTGTGAGTTCAAGGCCGGCTTGGTCTACAAAGCAAGTCCAGGACAGCCAAGGCTACACAGAGAAACCCTGTCTTGAAAAAACAAAAAAGAAAACAAACAAACAAAAAAAAACAACAACAACAAGAAAGACCTCCAGCCATTCTTGAAAAAAATGATGTCCCAAGCTGGGGTAGGGAAAATATAAAACAAGCCAAAGACACCTTGAACATAAAGCAAAGATTCAAAGAATGGATAAGATTCCTTTGTCAAAAGAACCCTTGAAACAAGCCTGGCCAGAGTCTGTGGAAATCTGAATATCCAGGAATGATTGATATACACCCGAGTACAGTGTCTACTCAGGAGCTGCAGCAAGAGACTGCAGTCCTCGATTTCAAGGCCAGCTTTGGAAAACCCATCAAGAAGCCGTCACCTAGACCGGCTACTGTGTGGCTCGGTGGTACAGCGCTTGCCAGGCTTCACCAGGCCCAGTTTAGTCGCCAGTGCCTTGAAGAAAACAGAAAACGGTACATGGCAGGTGGCAACCCACGCCTGTAAGCTGAGTACTTGGTGTGGGAGAGGATTCAAAACACCTGCCAAACACAGAAGCCAATGCATTTTTCAGGTTTACTTCCCTAGCCAAACCCAAGGTGATTTAGTCATTTCAGTAACCCTTAGAAGCCCTTGAAAGCAGGCATTTTAAAACCAGGTGCTGGGGCTAGAGAGATGGCTCAGCCGTTAGGAGCACTGTCGGCTCTTCCACAGGGCCCTGGTTTGATTCCCAACATCACATTGGCTCACAACTGTTCCAGGGAGTCTGATCTGTGGTACCAGGTATGTACACAGTGTACACACACACAAATACATACATATAGGCAAAAGACTCATACACATAAACAAAAACAAACAGGAAAACACAAAACAAAACAAAAACCAAAATGGTGACACAGACCTTTAGTCCTGGCACTTGAGAAGCAGAGGCCAGAAGAGCTCTGAGTTCTAGGCCAGCCTGGTCTACATAAGCCACCTACATAAAAACCCATCCTGATACTACTGTTGGCACAGAAGGGCAAAATGCAGGGGTGGAGAGAGTGCGTTTTATTAAGCCACAGATATTCATAGGGCTCAATTCCAAGGCAGGCCCAACCCAGCCCTAGTCCTCCACATGTGTCTATGGAGGAGCTCCCAGAAGTTTTTCCCTGATACCAGGTGAACAGAACACAAGTCATGAGACTGTTCTAGTAAATTTTAGGTAAATTCCTTGTTTCCTTTCCATGACACAAAGTTTGAGCATCTATTAAATAACAATCTAACTATGTGGCAGGCATTGATCTAAATGCTCTAATTAAGCTTTATTTTTAAAAGTACATTTATTTTTATGTGTGTGAGTGTTTTGCCTACACATGTCTGTGCACCACGTGCCTACCTAGTGCCCAAGAAGGCCAGAAAAGAGAGGTGGCTCTCGTGTGGGCACTGGGAATCGAACCGGGATCCTCCAGATCAGCCTGTGCTCTTAACTGCTGACCTATCTCTCCAGCTCCTAAATGCACTAATTCTTACAACCCTTAATAGGAGTCACAACTTTTAAGGAGCGTCCAATAAGTTGCTTTAGAGTTTGGTAAACAAAATCTTAGTACAGTTTCATGAGGCTGGTTTGTGGCCAAACCTTGAACCTCCGGCCTCTAACTCCTAAGAAGAGTCAGGGGCGCGTGTGCGCGGTGTTGTGAGATGGTGTCGGTCTAACCCTCGCGCACGCTAGGCAAGCACTCCACCAGCAGAGCTGAATCCGCAGCCTCTGTGGACTGCTCATAACAGTGCCGAGCACACAGACCCCAAAGTCACTTAACGGTGTTAAACCCACTAGCTGTCATGAATAAAAGGGGCTAAGCATGCAAAGGTTGCAGGGCTCCTTAAAGTTGGGGGTCAGGCAGGCTGAACGTGCGGAGCAGAGGAAGAAACCCTGCGAGGGTTTCGTGGCCACGTGAACGGGCCTGCTGCCCCCTTCTCCGAGCCCCGCAGGGCGCAGAGGCGGAAGGATGCCGCCTCAGAGTCGGGGCTCAGCACTCCCAGCCCCACAGGCTCCGGGCTCCCGGGACGTCCCCGGGCAGCTGCGGCTCACCTAAGCAGCTCCAGGCAGTAGTGGTCGGAACCCGGGACGCCGGGCCCGCTGGCCGCCGCCACGCTGCGCCGGACTGCCGAGGGCCCCGGGAGCCGCCGCACACGTTCCCACGCCTCCCGAGGCGGCCGGTGACGGAACAGGCGGGCCAAACCGAACGGCCCCGGGCCGCGGACAGGACCCAGCATGGAGGTGGCCATGACACCCGCTTGGCGCGCCCTCCGACCCCGAGGCCACGCCCCCGAGGGAGGCCACGCCCCGGCGGGAGGCCACGCCCCCGGCAGGTCCCCGCAACCCAGCGAGGAAGGACGCCACTCAGACGGGAGGCAGGTGTCGCTGTGGTTCCGGCCCATGGGTGATTTGGCTGTTGTCTCCAGCGTCCACCCTCACAGGTCTCCAGAACGCCACAAGAAGGGATGGGTGCCTGCTTCTCAAAGCAGCTGATCTCGCGCTCTAGGCACTTAGCTTGTAACCGCACTGCCGGAAGCTTGCCATACCGGAATGCCCACATATTTCCCAGCACGCATACACATACATGAAAATATGCTCTTAGTCAGATTCTATGAGCTTAAAAAACGTCTTTGAACTCTTGAGTACACTTTCATTCAGGATATAATCAAAACAGAAAGCCCATTGCCTGTGCAAAAGAAATGTTAACAACCACAGAAGCACTATTTACTGATACGGCCTTAGGCCAAATGGGTTGCCCACCGTGGGCGGATTTAGATTATCACGCTCTGGTAGTGACTAACTGATCTGTGTGTGTATAATGCATAATGGCACATTTCCCCAAACTTCAGCCCAGTTGTCATTGTTGTTCCAAAGAGGATTCCACCTCTGGGTATAACACAGCCTTTGTTAAGAGCTTGTCATCCCTCCTACCAAGACTCCGGCTAACTTGTCATAAGAGTCCATTCTGTGTTTGCTTTAATGTCAACAGGAACTTATTTTCTCATTTCTGAGATCAGTATGCCAGCATTTTGGGGGGTTCTAATGTTGGGTTCCTCACCAGAGGACCCTCTTTCTAGCAAAAACCTAAAAACAACGTGTGTCTGTGTGTGTGTGTCTCCTTCCACCATGTGGATAACATGGATAAAACTCAGATTGTTAGGCTCTGTGTTCTCCTCCACTCCACTGAGACAAGGTCTCACCATGTAGCCCTGGACCTCACGCTGTAGACCAGGCTGACCTCACACTCACAGGTGTCTGTGAGTCGCCTCAGCCTCCCCGGGATCCTTTTCAATTAGCTTCAGCTGTTGCTGTGTCCAGACACAGAGACCTTTTGTCACATTTTAAGACCAATACAAATACTACTCTAATAAACTTCTAAACGAATGACGATTATTACAAATGAATACTTATAAAACACGGTAACTGCTATCATAGTAATAAGAATATAGGGGATAGAAAACGAAAGTGACTTGGTCCAACAGCAGGTGTTTGGGTACCAGCACAAAGGCTTGCTCACAAAGGTCGTACCCCAAGGTCATGGAAGCCCTGCATCGCCCATGTTGGTTTGAATAGGAAATGTCCCCCACAGGTTCTGCTGTTGCGGATTGCTCCTCAGGTATTGGTTATGTTCTGGGAAATCCTGGGATCCTTAAACAGTAGGGACTTAGCCGGTGGTTTAGCTCACCGAGGGCCAGGGTTAGAAGGTTGTGCTGTAAGACCTGGAGTCTCACTGCTCAGGAGCTCAGGATCGTGCCCTTCCCAGGAACACTCACAGACCACAACTCGATGCAAAAGCAAGAGGTTTATTCCAATCGCGATAGGGTCACCCCTCCAAAGACAGGAGATGACCCCAAACATGCAAAGCACAGGGTGTTTATACCTGAAAATCAGACCACTTTTGCTCTACAGTTTACAGCTGGTTGTTTCTTAGAACAGTTCACCCTGCCCTTCAAGAGCTCTCTGCACCTGGCTTCCATTCAAAGAATCACAGTTGTTTTTCCCATTCCCGGGTGGCCCCTCAATGCCTAGTCTCGTCGGGCCAGCAACTCTGCTTTCTGGCCCACACCGTGTGAGAAGCTAACAACGAGGGCCCCTGCTGCCTTCCCACCGCGGCAGACTCTTCTGTCTGAAACCAGGAGCCGGAAGAAACCTCTTCCTTCGGGTGGTCTACGGTGGGATTTCGCCGCAACAATGAGAAGAGTCTAGTGCATCCTCAGCCGCAGACGCCCTAACGGCTACGGCTAGCACCCTGCGGCCACTACCGCATCCTTACTTAAAATCTTATGTATTTATTTTTGTTTCCTGCTACATAGCCCCTTTTGGTTTGGCACTCCCTGTGTGGCCTAGGCAACCCTCAGATACGCAAATGCACCAGCATGCCTGGCTTTTAGATTGTTTTATTTTAATTAGTTGTGATAATGGACAGTGAACGGAAGGCTTTCAGTTAGACAAGGGAATATCCACTAATTCCATCTCCATTCATTCATTTCTTTATCTTATTTTGAGACAAGTGTTACTAAGTTGGGCAGGCTGTCCCTGGACTCCAGGCAGGCTTCAAAGTTGAGATCTTCCTGCCTCAGGCTCCCAGACCACCTCACCTCCACTCTATAGAAGAGCGAACACGGGGTAGAAAGGTTAAGGAACTTCCTCAGCCCTATACATCTGGCAATGATTGGTGGAGATAAACTTGCCCCTTGGGCAGTGTCTCAACAGTCTCCCTCGTCTCTACATCTTACTGCCAGGCAGAGACTGAGTCGAAAGAAAAGTCCACAAGACGGAGCTGCATGTGCAAAGCACCTTAGCACAGGGTTAGCTAAGGACAGAGTGGCAGCTCTGTGATCAGCACTCGGGGAGCAGGGAGGATGCTCCCAGCGAGAAGAGAGGCCTTCTAGTCCACTATGCGGCCAACTAAAGGAAGCACAAATGCAAGACAGCACATAAAAACCATTCCTTCCAAAACGCCTTAGCATGAAACTAAAATGGGGGCTGAGGAGATGGAGATGGTTCAGCAGCGAACGATGCTGCCACATAAGCCTGAGGACTTTGTTCTGTCTCCAAAATAGACATGGTAAAAAGGGGAGATGGGGTTCCCCCGCACCCACCCCCCCACTAAATAAATAAATAAATGTTTTTCTTTAAACTAATTAAAGAGCTAAGGGTATACCTCAAGAGTGGTATTTGACCAGTGTATTACAGCTCTGGGGGGAAAGGCATCCTGGCAATCGGGAGCCAAGGAATACCACAAAGTCACACCACACAATAAACCTCACACAAAAGATTTATTGGGAAAGACACAAGCGAGTGGCTGCCTCTGTTCCGGAGACAAGCACCAGGGAACTGAGCAGGAGGCGGGCTTTGTAAAAGGCTGGGAGTGGGGAGCGCTTTGCAGGACAGCCTGGGATTGGAGGGAGTTTGTGGCCTTTTCTTTTTTATTTTTCTGTAGGGTGGGGCCTGGCCACTCTCCCGCCTAGAGAAGCTAGAAACTAGAAGCTTGTGGGTGTATGTAGCCTGTTCGTGAGTGCGTTTGTGTGTGCATGTGTCTGTCTGTCTGAGGCTTGAACCTAAGTCTTTATGCATGCTAAAAAAGGCAGTGTGCCACTGAGCTCTCTCTCTAGCCCTCCATTCTCAGACTTTGGTTTCTTCTTTTTTTTCCCCCCTAGTGATTTTTTTTTTTTAAATTTTTGTTTTATGTGCACGGGTATTTTAGCTTCGTGCATGTCTGTTTGAGGGAGTCGAATCACTTGTAGCTGGATTACAGAGTTTGTGAGCTGCCATGTGGGTGCTGGGAATTGAACTTGGCTCCTCTGAAAGAATAGCCACTGCTCTTAACTGCTGAGCCATCTCTCCAGTTGCCCAGCTTTTGGATTCTTTGTTTGTATGTTTGTTTGGTTGTTTGGTTGGTTTTGTTTTGTTGATTTTTGAGACAGGGTTTCTCTGTATAGCTCTGGCAGAGCAGGCTGGTCTCAAACTTCAGAGATCTGCCAGCCTCTGCCTCCCAAGTGCTGGGATTAAAGGCTTGAGCCACCACCATTGGGCTTAGCCTTTGGATTCTTAAAACAGGTTGTCACTCTGTAGCTCAAGGGGCTATAAAGTTGAGACCCTCTTACCTCCTGAATGCTGGGATTACAGGCATGTCACCATGTCTGACTCCTAAAACCAATTTCAAATTTTATAAGAAAAATGAAGACAAGAACAAAATAAACAACAAGAAAAAACAAATCTGAGGGGCTGGAGAGATGTCTCAGAGGTTAAGAGCACTGTCTGCTCTTCCAAAGGTCCTGAGTTCAATTCCTAGCAACCACATGGTGACTCACAGCCATCTATAATGAGATCAGGTGCCCCCTTCTGGCCTGCAGGTGTACATGCAGACAGAACACTGTATACATAATAAATAAATCTTAGAAAAAAAAATTTCAAATTCACCCTCCCACTAAGAAAAGAAAAAAAAAAAAAACCTACAACAGTACTCCTGAAGTTAGATTCATAAAGGATCTTTCCCTCCCATCCTGAGATCATGATCCCCTCTGCCTCCAGGCCCCCAGAATCTAGTCTGTGTAATCTGTGGGGAGTCAGATGCCCTTGGGATGGGCTATAGTCCTTGTCTAGGATATGAATCTTCTTAAATTGATTTTTTGTCTTTGCTTACGGGATCTTTCCCATCAATGAATTTGTTATACACATTTATATGATCGAACTCACACACACACACACACACACACACACACATTCTTTCCTGAGTCAAGGTCTCCCTGTGAAGCTTTGGCTGGCCTGGAACTCAGAGATCCACCTACCCCTGTCATCTAAGTGCTGGTTAGCCCCTGTATTTACTTTTATGACTTTTAGAGTTTGAGGGTTTGTGACCTGTGTTGTCCTTCAAAAGGAGCTCAGTTCTGCTTTTGTTTTGAGGTTTGTTTGCCTTTTGGTTTGTTTTTGTTCGTGTTATTTTGAGACAATGATTAATTCTGTAATCAAAGCTAACCTGAAACTCATTTATGTAGATCAGGCTAGTCCCAAACTTATGAAAGCCACCTTTTCTCAAGGGCTGGGATTACAGATGAGAGCCACCAAGCTGGGCTGCATTCTTTTTTTTTTTTTAATAAGTTTTTGAGATTACAATATATTACTTCCCTTTTTCCTCCCTCCAACTCTTCCATGGACTCCCTCCTCCTCCTCCTCCTCTTGCTTCTTCTTTTGGTTTTTCAAGACAAGGTTTCTCTGTGTAGCCTTGGCTGTCCTGGACTCACTTTATAGACTAGGCTGGCATCAAGCTCAGAGATCTGCCTGCCCCTGCCTCCCTGACTGCTGGGCTTAAAGGCATGAGCCACCACTCCTGGCTGGACCCCCTCCTTCTTGTGCTCCCTCTTTCTCCAACCACTGCTGCATGCATCTTTGTGGGTACATGAGCGCTGCTGCTCTAACAGCTCTCTTGGGGTGGGTAACTGTTACTCAGTGAGGATATACTTTTTCCCTGTCTCTACACTGGTCTCACCAGGAGTTACTCAGTAGGCTTTCCGCTTCCTTTCTCTGAGAGCTTCCTCCCACACAGGGGAGGCTCCTGTGTGCAACCTGCATCCTTATTATTGCATTTGTCTGCTAATGCCCTGCTCCCACACTCCTTTTGGTGACAAGCTTCTTCAGTGGTATGAAAAACCCCACCTGTGTAAGCAGAACCCTCTGGTGAGGGACAGGGAAGTACATTTTGTGCCATCTCCTGGCCACATTGTCAGAGGCCACTGGTTATTAGATGTGGTTTGTAAGCTTTGAACTACTGCAGAACTGCCAAGTAAGCAATGTGACTAGAACGATGTAAATGACAATTTTGTGAGCACAGAAAATATCTTTTAAGTGACCACTGCCAAAAGCTGCTCCCATTCACTGGCTTGCTCTTCAGGACTTCCTCCTGTGTCGCTGGCTGGGAGGAGTCCTCCCTCACTGTCCTTGTCCTGTAGTTTTCCTGTCCACTTTTCTTTCTGTTTCCATTTGATTGGCCTTGTTTTGTTTTGTAATTGGCAGCTCTAGCTACTGAACCCAGGGCCTCCCACACACTAGGCCAGAGCCCTGCTTCTAAGAACATCCCTATCTGATTTTAGGATCAGTTTTTTGATTCATTTTTAAAGGTGTTTGTATTAAAATTAAATTCATGCCTGATACAACTTTTTAAAATATTGAGACTTAGGCTGACAGGGTCATGTACATCTTTAATGCTAGTCTTTGGGCTGCAGAGGCAGGAGAATCTCTGTGAGTTAGTCTACACAGTGAATTCCAGGCTAGCCAGAGCTATACAGTGAGATCCTTCTCAAAATACATAAGACATTTAACTTTATAAACATTTGCTAATATAATAACATCACAATTAACTTCACTGGTATATGTATGCTTTAATTATTCTCTAACTTAATCTTTATTTTTTTTAAGATTTTTCTATTTTATGTGCCTCAGCGTTTTGCCTATATGTATGTCTGTGTGAGGGTGTCGGATCTCCCACAACCGGAGTTACAGACAGTTGTAAGCCGCCCTGTATGTTCTGGGAGTTGAACCTGCGTCCTCTGATAGACCAGCCAGTGCTCCTAACCACTGAGCCATCGCTCCAGCCTCTATTCATCATATTATTACAAAGGAAAATAGTTATGTTTTTCTATACTCACACAATACACGTAACACCAGAGTGTGGGTCTTTCATGTGAAATCATTATAACACAAAACACTGATTTGTGGTGCAGATTCCACAGATTAAAAGGGCTTGGTCTCTCAAGACTGACTCCATCTTAGATACCAGTAACAAGAAGTGGATCTCCAGGCTACCCATGTGTTGTAATAAATAAGAAAGTATTATTTGCCCTGTGACTATTGTGGCGGGATTATTTAACCCGCTATCACAATCAAATAAGACACGGATACCTGTTAAGATTTTATAACTGCCCTTTTACCTTGGGCCAGGCAGGTATTTCTACCTACACTGTCTCAATAACCTCACCATCCTCCTCCCAGCCCCCGTCCGATGCCATCTGCCTTAACCATCCTTAACTGGTCTACCTTCCATTCATAACCCAAAGATACTTGCTTGTATTCTTCATCTGGTCCTTTCACGCCATTATTGGAGTCCTTCCTTCCAACCCACGTGGTTTCTTCTCTATGTCAACCCATCATGGTGTCCTCCTTCCTCTCTTCCTGTCCTCAAAAGCCAGGACCTTTGCCACGCCTACCTCATTCTGCCCCGCCCAGGTACAGGCCTTTAATCAACCAATCAGGTAAAATGTCTTAGGCCGGTTTACACCACAAGATAGGTATATCCTGGGAGTAAACAGATCTTGAGGGCCAGCAGCAGACCAAACCCCCAAACCTATGCTTTTGTTTAAGTTGGCTAGGATCAAAGAGCCCCAACTTTCTTGCTCAGGTACAGTATTTGGTGCAATAGCTCACATAACTTGAGAAATGCACTTTTTTACCGGCTTATCATAATGGACACAGCAAAGGACATAGATGAACACCCACGTGAAGAGTTACATTTGGTGAGATCCGTGGGGAGGGCATGGAGCGTGCATGCACACTAATCTCCCAGCATTTTCATATGTCCACTGGCCTAGAATATCTGTAGAACATCGCAGAGGATTTAAATGGAAGCAGTGTTTGGTTTTTTGAGACGGTCTCTCTGTGTAGCCTTGGCTGTCCGGGGCTCACTTTGTAGACTTTGCTAGCTTCGAACTCACAGAGATCCGCCTGCCTCTGCCTCCCCGTGTGTTGGGATTACAGGCGTGTACTACCACGCCTGGCATTTGTAGTTTATGTATGAATGCAAGCCAGAAGAGGGCATCAGATCTTATAGATGGCTGTGAGCCAACACGTGGGTGCTGGGATTTGAACTCAGAATTTGCGATTATTACCTTAAAATTGCTAGCCAACGCTGTGACTTTAATATATCTGACATTGCTAAGTTTCATAGGGAGTAAATTATGTGCTCTCAAAAACTAAGGTCTCCAGTAGCCACATGCCAGCTAAAACATCCTTAACCCTAGGGAATATAATTCTCTCTCCCAATCCTGAGGCAACCCACTCACAGCACATATCCAAATACATGTACGTAAATAAAATTTTAAAAATAAATAAAAAAGAAAGAAATCCTCTAAGGAAGAAACCAGAAGCGGAGGGGATACCTTTTGAAAATGAACAAGCCAGTGGCTGAGAACAAGGTTGTCCAAGTAAGAGATCACTATGGCCTGGACTAAGATGGCAGCAATATAGATTTTATTTTTTTAATTTTTTTATACATACCTGCAAACCAGAAGAGGGCATCAGATCTCAGTATGGATGGTTGTGTGCCACCATGTGGTTGCTGGGAATTGAACTCAGGACCTCTGATAAAGCAGGCAGTGCTCTTAACCTCTGAGCCATCTCTCCAGCCCAAGCAATAGAAATTTTAACACAGCCAGCCAGCAAGATGTCTCAGGATCTGAATTTGACCCACATATTAGAAGATGAGAAACTTCTCTGAAAGTTGAATCTTAAAAATATATATATGTCACAATAAATAAATAAATAAATTAAAAATATATAATTTGGAGGTTGACTTATTGATTTGATTGCTTAATTAAGTGACAATAGTAGACAAAAAGGAAGTGATGGCTGTTTTGTTTATTTGTTTCTTGGTTTCTTGAGATAGGGTTTCTTTATTAGCCTTGGCTGTTCTGGACTTGCTTTGTAGACCACGTGACCTCAGATTTACAGAGATCTGCCTGCCTCTGCCTCCCCAAGTGCTGGGATCACAAGCATGCACCACCAAACCTGTCTGTGATGGCTCTTAAGGTTTTGTTTTATTTTATTTTATTCATTTATTTATTTATTGGTTTTGCAAGACAGCATTTCTTTGTGTAACAGCAATGGCTCTCCTGGAAATCACAGAGATCCACCTGCCTCTGACTCTTGGGTGCTGGGATTAGAGTGCGCCTTGACGCCCGGCACTTTGTTTTGCCTTCTAAATACTTATTGTTGTGTGCCTGTGAACCACGGGTGAGACGCACTACATCAGATCTGTCAGAGGACGACAGAACCTGTGGGAGTCGGTTCATTCTTTCCGTCACGCTGGTCTCAGGGATTAAACCCAGACTTGGTAGCAAGTGCCGTCCCGACAGCCCCTGTTTTTGCTTTTGTTTCGACACAAGGTCACACTGTGCAGTCCTGGCTGACTGATTATGACAATCAATCCTCTTGCCTCCACTTCCTGAGTGCTGGGACTGTGGGAGTGAGCCAGCACACTCAGGGCTTCCTGGGTTTCCTGCTGTTGTGTTCTAGAGATGCAGGTCTCAGCGGAGGACCCAAACTAACTTTGAACCCTTGACCCTCCTTCCTCTGCTTCCTGGGTTCTGGAACGGCAGATGAGCACCACCCCACCCAGACTTGTTCCTAGGTTTTGTTGGTTTGTTGGTTTGTTTTGTTTTTGACTGAGGGAGCTGGGGTACATTTTCTTGAGCTGAGGAATGGGAAGTTTTAAGGGCGGCTTAAGGATGTTCTGGCGCACTCTTTGTGCACAGTATTCTTTGACACATGATCCCCCACAGTAGGACCATGAAATACAAATGGACACATCCCCGCTTCTCCGCTACTGCCCTAGGTTTTTATTCTCTAACCTTCCCTGTTCTAACCCGCCTTCCTGCTCTGTAGGAATGTTCTTTCCGTGTTTACACAGTGTTCTTGACTTTGCCTCTTGTTCGTTGTTGATTGCTTCCTGGGTATGTATGTGGGCTGGGTTTTTGTCCCTAGTCGGTTTGGTGCCCCAGAGTGACATCTGTGGCACTGGAGGACCAGGGCGAGGGAACTCACTGCTGTCTGCTTCACTGGGTCGCTGAAATCTGATAATCGAGGACCCACGGGTCGTCCCTGAAGTTGACTGCTGCTGACCTCACATCCACCCTTTGTTCAAGGAGCCATCAAAGGAGAACCTGGCTCAGGAGCGTGATGCCTGCAACGGCCAGTTTGGAACTAACTAGGAAAAACACAGCCAGTGAGGTTTCTGCTGTTGCTGGTGGGGTGACTAGGCAGAACAGTGCCCACTGAAGCTTGTAGTCGTCTGCCTCTAACTCCACGAGGAGGTTCAGAGGGCACGGTCAGCTCAGAACAGCACAGCAACCCCAGCACGCCTGCTAAAGGGGAAGAAGTGAAGATCGCTGTCTCAGGCTGGTGAGATGGGCCCGCAGATGAAAGGTGCTTGCCACCAACACCGACCACCTGAGTTCTGTCCCTGGCAGGCGAATGGTGAGGAAGATAACCTCCAACAGCTGACCTCTGACCTCCATGTGGGCACTGTGGCACGCACGCAATACACATACACACACACACAAATAAATGAAGGTTGTAAAAATATTTTAAAGATCACTGTCTCTCCTTCCCATCTCCCACCCCCAACATGATAAGTCTGATTGATGCCTGTGATGCCATACTCTTAGTGACTCAGAAATACCTCCAACTTCCTGCCGAAGGACACTCAGTGAGTTGTTTTTCTGAGAGTGAGGGTGGCTTGTATCTGGCTGTTCTACACACAAGTGCCCTCTGGATTTTTCTGGCAAGCAGAGGCAACTGCACCAAGAACAGGGAAACAATCGCTGGAATTAGAAATGTAATCTGTGGTCGTGGAACCGCTTCTGGGGCAAAACAACTGATGTTTCTTGGGCAATAAGCAGTCTGGGAGTTTCAAAATTCTACTTTAGCTGATCTTCAATGCTGTTTCGTAACCAGAGGTCATACCTGTTTATCACCAAGGATGTTGCATCTGGCCAACAAAATAGTGTGGTATTTTGCTCTTCCCTTTTCCTGGAACATCCCGTGTGCTTTGTCTTCACAGAGACCTTTTAGCAATGAGCCAAATCCCCAGCCTTTGACCAACCACCTAGGGGCTCTATGAATCCCAAAGGAGCTACATAGGACACAGTCCTGGCAAATAGATGCTGTGCATTGATACTGTGTATTATCCTGTTACTATAAACCTTGATGGAGGGCTTGTCTGAGTCAAGTCCCAGGAAAAGGGAAAAGAAAGGGAAAAGAAAGGGAAAAGAAAGGGAAAAGAAAGGGAAAAGAAAGGGAAAAGAAGGGGAAGGGAAAGGGAAGGGAAGGGAAAGGAAAGGGAAAGGGAAAGGGAAAGGGAAAGGGAAAGGGAAAGGGAAAGGGAAAGGGAAAGGGAAAGGGAAAGGGAAAGGGAAAGGGAAAGGGAAAGGGAAAGGGAAAGGGAAAGGGAAAGGGAAAGGGAAAGGGAAAGGGAAAGGGAAAGGGAAAGGGAAAGGGAAAGGGAAAGGGAAGGGAAGGGAAGGGAAGGGAAGGGAAGGGGAAAGAGGGGAGAAAAGGGAGGAGAAAGGAAATAAAATAAAAGCAGGACAGTTCCAACAGAAATGGTGTGACCCAAGACCCAGATGTTCCATTCTGCCTTTCTAAGGTTTGTGGGTACAGGAAGAGAGCCTTGAGTTTGTCCTGGTCACCTTGCCCTTTTGCCACTTTGTGAACTATTCATCCTTTTGCCCTATTCAAATGCCTTATCCTTTCTGCATTTTTTTTTTCCTGGGCCATAGCTAGGACCTAGCAAAATGAGTCATCCCTTCATTTGTGGTCATAAAAACATTACGTACATTCCTGGTCACTTTACCTGCTTTTACTGCGATCTGTTTACATGGCCCTCTTCCCCAACCGCCAAAGGTAGACTTTCACATTCTTCCTTTTACTGCCAGCACATGGCCAAATGCCCAGCATTGTGCTGTTCTGAAAGACAAGGTTTTTTGGCACTGGAAACAAGGCACCTGCTTGTACATTTATGCACTACCCAGATATGCCTGACGGAATCCAGAAACTGGCTTGCCTGACTGGTGGGGGATGTCTCTGCCCAGAGAAAGGGGGACGCCTTTCTCATCACCTGGCATTTGCTTGCAGGGCTACATCTTTCCTGGAGAAAGGGGAATAATACAATATATACCAGGATACCAGCTAGCCTTGCAATCCCACCGGCTGGCTGAGAAATCAGACCTAGAGGCTTCAAGAATGGCAGCATATGAGGAAAATTAAGGCATCATTGCTCCTTGTGCACTCCTAGCTCTTCCACTCCTAGCTGGGCCTGGCAGTGCACACTTGTAATCCCGGCACTTGGGAGGTAGAGGAAGGAGGAGCAGGAATTTAAAGGTATCCTCAGCTACACAGTAAATCTGAAGACAACCTGGGCTACATGAGACCATGTCTCAATAAACAGTTTACTCAATGGTCAAACCTTATAGTCATCTGATTTTAAGGAACTTATTGTCAATTATGAGGAGGAGAAACTTGAGTGCATGGTGTTTTTTCCTATCATACTTACCCATAATTACCACTTTTTAAAATGTAGAATTATACCATTACACCCAAGAGTTAGTCATGTAATTATTCAACAAACATTTCTGAGTGTTTAACACTGGTTACATGTGTACTGTGGACCAGGAACCTAAACACTGTAGTGAACTCTCTTGATATTTAATACTTGTTTAGCAGAAGGTTGTCACCATTTTCATTCTTTTCTTTTGTGTATGTGTGTGTGTGAGAGAGAGAGACAGGGTTTTTCTGTGTAACCTTGGCTGTCCTGGGCTCATTTTGTAGGCCTCAGACTCACAGGATCCTCCTGCCTCTGCCTCTAGTTTACAGGTTTACACCAATGAGTGCTAGGTTTACAGGCATTCACCAATGCACCCGACTTGCTTTTTTTTTTTTCTTTTTTTTTCCTTTTCTGACACAGGGTGATATGTAACTCAGACTGGTTTACTCACCATACAACAGAGGGAGGCCTTCAACTTCTGTTCCTCCTTCATCCGCTTCCCAAGCATTAGGATTTTAGGTAGGCACCACCATTCCTGATTTATAGTTGTTGTTTTTTTTTTTTTGCTTTGTTTTTGTTACATTAATTTATTTATTTGTACGTGTGTGTGTGCATGTGCACAAACAGATACTGCAGAAGTCAGAAGACAGCATGTAGAGGTTATTTCTCTCTCTCCATCTACCATGTGGGGCCTGGGGATTGAACCTAACGCGTCAGGACTAGGGGCAGGCACCGTCATCCACTGAGCCACCTTGCCAGCCTGTTTTCTTCCCCCCCGCAGGGAGTGCCTACCATACTCTCCTAACAGAGACTGCAATTGTAGCTTTATCCATTTTCTTCTTGGGTTTCCATGGGTTCCTTAGTTATTCTGGAGAGGTGGCCACTGAATATTTCATGGACTTGATGCATAAAATTGTGTATGTGAAGGAGGAGAGTTATGTCATATGGTTACGGTAGATGGTTTCTGCATTTTTTTTCTAATCAGAACTGAGGATCTAACACTTTTAAATATATATATATATACATATTTGAGATGGTTTCTCTGCATAACCTTGGCTGTCCAGGACTTGCTTTGTGATTCCCAGCACCATAAAATGAATGAATGAATGCACGGATATATTCAACATTCCCTCCCTGTGTAATTGAGGCAGGTCTGAAGAGAGAGCCTGATTTGCTAAGATTCTGCTTTCAAAGTTAAGACCATTGGGCGCTGGAGGGATGGCTCAGCAGTTAAGAGCACTTGCTGCCCTTGCAGAAGACCTAGGTTTGTTTTCCCGCACCAACGTGGCAGCTAGCACCCATCCATAGCTCCAGTTCCAAGGGCCCTGATGTGCTCTTCTGGCTTCCACAAGCACTGCACACATCCTGTGCAGGGGCATACATGCAAAACACCTATAAGCATAAAATAAATACATCTTTTTAGAAAATATTAGGCCAGGAATATTAAATGAAGATAGGTACAAGGTAAAGAATCATAAGACCCAGCCCAGCAGGGGCTGCACAGCAAGACCCTGTTTAAAAACAAAACAAAACAAAACAACAACAAACCAACCTTAGCATGGTGGTATATACCTATACGCCAACACAAGGCTTGGAGGCGGAGGCAGGAGGATGCTTTTAGTTTCAGGACAAAGTGCGTTACATAGTAAGATATTGTCTCAGGAATCCAGAGAGAGGAAGGCAGGAAGAGAGATGGAAACAAAAGAATCCGCAGCTTCATTCAACGCTACATGTGCTCTAAACCAGCACAAGACTTGAACCCCACGGGTTAAGTCTAGAATTAAGTTTAGACGGGTGGGGGTGGCCCACGTCTTTAATCCCAGCACTCCGCTGAGGCAGAGGCAGGCCGAACTCTATGAGTTTGAGAGCAGCCTGGTCTACAGAGTGAGTTCTAGGACAGCCAAAGCTACTTTTCAAGAGAGAAACCCTCTCTTGAAAAACAAAACAAAAGAATTAAGTTTAGAAAGTGAAAGTTCAGCGTAGCCCATTGACTCACACCTGTGACCCCAAGGTAACCAGAGTTCTTAGGTTTAAAACCATGGTTCTGTAGCCCTAAGAAGCTAGGCTTGGAATATCCCCAATATTCCAAATAAAAAGACAAGGATACAGAGTTAATAAAATGTAACTAATAATAAAAATAAAATAAAATAAAAAGACATGTCAAGGTGAAGAGCAGAGAGGAAACTCAATCACTACAGCTGTAACAGAGAGAGAGAGAGAGAGAGAGAGAGAGAGAGAGAGAGAGAGAAGACCCTGAGTCTGACTTCAAGTACTGATAGAAGCTATAAGGTTTAAATGGATAAGGGGTAAGAGATGTGCATAATTAAGCAGTCCGCCCTGAAGCGTGGCCCTGCCCATTGCTGTGTCAGCCCCAGTCCTGGGAGAGCTGTGAAGACATCTTTATTGCCTAAGGGCTTAAGGTGGTTCTCTAGAGATCTCCACTTCTGTTCCAGGGTGTGGCCCCCAACCAGGATAATTACCCTAGTCTGTCCTGGAAAGTCCTGCAGTTCTGGGAATCTTAAAGGGACTAGAAGGAAGATTAGGGGAAACAATTTCTCTCTGTGGCTTCAGCCAAAGAAAGGTAACCTGCAAAATGAAGGCAGAGACAGCATTCTTTCAAGTACACTGTGGGTCCCAATGAGGAGTGGATGGTTTCTAGCAAAAGTGGTTTCTAAGCACGTGAGGGGCCGAGGCAGGAGGATTACTGTGAGTTCAAGGCCAGCCTGGCCTACAAAAAAAATGAGTTTCAGGCCTTCCTGGGCTAGTGTGAGACCCTGCTCAAACAAACAGGTGTCCTGTCCAGAGACACACACGGAGCCTGTTGCCAGCCCTTGAGCGATAGAGACAGGGAGATCAGGAGTTCAGGCTACAAACCAAGTTCAAAGACAGCCTTGGGCCATGTGAAATCATATCTCAGGAAACTAAATCTTAAAAAGCAAACAGTCCAAAGGGTATACTCTAATAGAGGGTACACACTGACAGGCTTCTCTGTGCCTCCAGGGTCACAAGAAGCTCGGATTTTCATCCTGTGCAGCTGAGTTTTCTGTCAAGTTGACAGAAGTGAGAGTAACAGAGGAAGCAGGAGCCTTAACTGAGAAAATGCCTGCTTCACGATGGGCCAGAGGCACATCTGTGAGGTATTCTCTTGATTAATGAGCAGAGCTATCCCTGAGCAGGAGGTCCTGGGTTGTATAGAAAAGTAAATTGGGCAAGCCCTGGGGAGCAAGCTAGTGAGCAGTATTCCTTCATGGCCTCTGCCTCAGTTCCTGCCTCCGGGTTTCCCTCCGTGATGGACTGTAAACAGTAGGCCAGGTGCGGCTTCAAGAGCCTATAAGCCCAGTGCTGTGGATATGTAAACAGGAGGGTCCCTGGATCTCCTTGACCCACCAGCTGAGTTTTACCTTCCCCGGGCCAGATTAGCTTTAAAAACCGGTAAGAAGGGGGTAGAGGAGGCGGCTCAGCGGTTAAGAGCACTCGCCGCTTTTGCAGGAGACCCAGGTTCAGTTCCCAGAATCCACATCACTGTAGTCCACATTCACAACTCCAGTTCCAGGGGATCTGATACCTTCTTCTGAGCACCTCGGGCATAAGGCACACACATGGTGCACACACATGGATGTAGGCAGAATAATTATACATGTCATATAAATCCTTTTTTAAAACCAGCCAGATGTGGTGGGTGTTATGGTAAATAACGCTAATGATGTTTGTTATTTGCCCTATAATTATTATGGCAGTATCATCTAACCCGATATTATAATCAATAAAGGACACAGGCAGCTGCTAGATTTTAGATTTGCCTTATTTCTCCTTGGGCTGGGCAGATAATCCCACACACACTCCCTCATTATCTCCCAGCCCCCATCCCACACCATCTGCTTCCATCATTCCTAACTGGGCCACCTCCCAGCCATAATCCCGAGATACTTGCTAATGCTCTTCATCTGGGCCAGTCCTTTCCACGATATTGCTGGAGCCCTTCCTCCTGACCCACATGGTTCTTTTTCTTTCCCTTGGCAACTCTGCTTTCTCCTTTCTCCCGCACCTTTTCCTCCTTCCCGTGATCCTCTCCTTTGCCCAAAGTCCTTGAACTTTAGCTCTGCCTACCCCATTCGCCCTGCCCAGGTGTGTTGCCTTTTTATTGGTCAAAGAGGAGTAATTTCTTAGACAAGGTTTACACAAGGACAGGCAGAGGGACGTGAGAATGTGCTCTCATCTGGGGAGCAACCAGATCTTGGGGACCAGTAATAAGCATCACAAAATATAACACCAGACCAACCCCCAACAGGTGGAGCAGGCCTTTAATCCCATCCCTAGGGAGACAGAGGCAGATATATATCTGTGAGTTTCAGGATAGCCAGGGCTACAGAGCAATACCCTGACTCAAAAAAAAAAAAAAAATTAAGGAAGCAACTCCTTTTTCTTAGACTAAAATCATAAGTCAAGATTTACATCTTTACCATGTGATTCAAAATACTTAATAATAGCTTGCTAAACTTTTAAGTTTTAGAAGGCATATACTCCTATGCTCAGTCCCCAGCACCCTTTCATCCTCCCAAAAAGAGACAAAGAAACTCACCGAACACAGAGTACCTCTTTTTGGTAGAGGGGTAATGAACCTGAACTTGGGGCCTCAACCACTGAGCTACAACCTAGCCTTGTTCTATGCATCTCCTAGGGGCCTGTGTTTGTCAATTCCCTCTATTATCTAACTGCTTCTCTGTCCTCTTTTGTGATCTCTGCTGAAATTACATCTCCCCTGGCTCCTCTGTTTAACCTTCATTAACCCACTTTCTGTCTCTGTGGCAAGGACAGGTGAGGTTAGAGTGAGGTTTCTTGTCTCTCAGGATGACCCCAGCGGCCAGGCCTTTCTCTGTTGCTGCTTTGGGAACCCCTGTGGCACCATCCCCCCTCTGTCCTATGATTCAGTGACCCAGGAGCTCCAAGGATAAGATGGCTCACGACCTGAGTTCATCCTTATCTGGTTTTAACAGCGGCGCGAACCAGAACCAGCAACTTACCTACAACAGAAGGTTGGTTTCGAGTACAGATTACACACAGATGCTTGAGGACCCCTTCTGTGCCACTGGAATGGGGAGAAGGCAGGTTCAAACCAGAGGCAACCGTTTGAGTGCGTGGTGTTTTCTGGTGTGCGAGTATGTGCGTGTGTCGTGTATGCACTGGGAAACCGGTAGTGTTTGGATTTCCAAGCACAGAGTCCAGACAGCTCTACACTACAAATAAAACCATGGAGATGTTAGTGTAGCCATACAGGGGTAGGCCAACGGGGCATATGGTGAAAGGGGACAGACTGCACGGCAGCTAGAGGCTGGCACACCCCAATAGCAGGCCATGATGTAATGCCTCAAAGAAGACCACCCCAAATCCTCGGGACTAACACAGCTCAACTCTCCTCTGCTTTACCATTATGGTGTCTCCCTGAAAACTGTCTGTGCCATCACCGTGCTGCCATGATACCCAAGAACCCAAGGAAGGACGGGGCCTGGAGCAAACCTTCTGAGGGCTCATTGCCGCACAGTTTGGAGTCCCATCTTTTCTCCAGTTAGCTGGTGAATAATCTTGGTCCCAGGGCCACTGAGACTCGTAAGTCTCAGGCAAGTAACTGCTCTGTTCCTTCCTCTCCCTGTCTCCACCTTCACTCCTTTGAAAGTGAACTTTACAGTAGCAACTTTGTGGCCTCTAAAATTTTTCTCTGACCTTAATGAGAACCTGGAAGTGGGAGAGGGGTTGTAGCCCAGTCATAGAATACTTGGGAGAATGTGTGCAGCCTTGGGTTCAGGCCCCCAGCAAACAGAAAACACTGGGTACAGTTTAAATCCTCTGTCTCTAAGACCTCTCCAGGCTTCACCAGTGGCAACAATGTAACAACTGATTGTTCACGGGTTTAACTATGAAACACTTCATCTGAACATGAACCAATCAGTTTCCAGGACTAGTCTGCCCAGTTCCTGAAAATGGGTTGCCTGGAGGAGAAGCATTCCTAGTTATTTCATCAGATCCAGAAGTGTGTTAGTGACCTGGGCCTCCTGACACTAAGCTAGGGGCACAGTGGAACCACTGAACTGGATCACTCCATGGCTAAAAAGAAAAGTTTATTGGAGATCAAACTGCCAAGGCTATGCCAGTGGGAGGGGGGACAGAGAGGTAAGCAAATGTCAGAAAAGCAAGCAGATTGTATATGACAGCATGGTGGGGTCTCTGAGCTAAACCAGATCCCCTTGCCAGTACTTGACCTTTGGGGGTGGATTAACAGGGGTTCCTGGGAAACAAAGGTCCTGTTTAGGACATTGTCACCACCACTGCTGGGTTTTGTTGTTGTTTTGCTTGGGGGAGGGTTGGCCCTATTGGACTGAACATTAACCGGCTGAGATAAATGGGAAATGGTCTGCCTTGGCGCATTTAAAGGACAGAGAAGCCAACTTTGGTGGCTCACACTTGCACTCTCAGCACGCTGGAGGCCAAGGCAGGAGAACCGTTGTTAAGTTCCAGGCCAGCCAGAACAGGAGAAAAAAATTCTTCTCAAACACCCCCTCCTGCCAATAACAGTATTGCAGTAACAATAACGGAAAAGCTAGGCTCAACCTGTAATCCCAGAACTCAAGAGGGATGAACAGGTCAGAATCTCAAGGCCAGCTTGGGCTGTAGGGTAAGACCCTGTCTCAACCCCTCAAGGAAAAGGTATCTTAGGATTTTTCTTGCTGTGAAGAAACACCATGACCCCAGCAACTCTTTTTTTCTTTTTAAACTTTTTATTGGTTCCCTGTAAATTACACATCACACACCCCAATCCCACTCATCTCCCGCCTCCTTAGATCCGTCCTCCACCCTTGCAACCTACTCCCCAACAAAGAAAAAAAAAACCCTCTGTGGAAGCTGTAGTGTGTCACAGCGTGTCTCACTATGCCCTTTTGTCCATACCTCTTTGCTTGCATATGTTCCTTGCAGTGAGTCACTGGTCTGATACAAGGCCTCTGGCTTCTGCTACTCTGTCAATACTGGCTCCTCACTGAGACTCCTCTCAAATATCCTGTTGTTGCCTTATGTTGTGGAGGTCCTGTATCTTTGGATATGTAAGATTAGCCCCTTCATGTTCTCCAACAGTTCATTGATGGGATAGAAGTTGGAGTGGGCTAACTGAAAGCCCTAGATCTGGGCCTAAGGGATATCTGAGCTGGTCACTGGCAAATATCCCCCCTCCCAATGCAACTAGGGCCTGGGGCAGGGATCTCTCTTTGCCCACATTGCCACACTACACAGGAGACAAGTCACAGGGCCAGCTTACCCACGCCATCAGAGTCGGCTCTGCTGTGCTGCTCTGGTGAGGGACAGCGCCATCTCTCCTGCTTTTATGACCCCTTTGGGGCCAGCTCTCCTGCATGCCGCAGGTAGAGAGGGCAAAAGCAGGGGAGGGGCTCTCTCCCTTGATGATGTAACCCCACAGCAGGCAAGATTCAGGACCAGCTCTCCCATGCTCAGAGCCTCAGGGCGGACTCACCCGTGCCGTGCCCCCACCATCAGGGTCATCTCTACTGTGCTGTGCAGGTGAGCTTCATGGCCTGCTCTCCCTAGTGCTGCAGCTGGTGAGGGGCAGGGTTAGCTCTCCTGCTCTTATGCCCCCAGGGCCAGCTCTCCCATGGTGCCCAGGAGGAGGGTGGGGCCAGTTCTACACAGCCCTCAGACATCAACATGTCTCCAAGGGGGCAGCCAGACCAGGACATCCACCTTGGGTGGTAACAGACCTTCAGGGTAACAGAACCAGACATGGCCCCCTGGTGGCAGCACAGGCCAGGACCCCACCCCATGGTCCCAGGTGGCATCACTGGCTACTCACATCAGAATGTTCTTTACTTCCCTTAGAGTCTCCAGTTCTGCCTCTCTTCATTGTGTCCACATCCTTCTGTTTCTCTTTCTCTTCCATTTCTTCACCACTTACTTGCTCCTCCTACTGGAGCCCGGGGTCTCTGAGTGTCTCCAGAGTGCTGTGCCCCACTCGTGAATTATGACTGTGGGCAGCAGTCATCTTGTTGTGTCCCTCTCCCAGGCTGCATGGAGCAAGACTGGGACCACAGCATTTTTTTTTTTGAGACAGGGTCTCTCTGTGTAGCCCTGGCTGTCCTAGAACTCACTACGTAGGCTAAGCTGGTCTTGAACTCAGAGATCCGCCTACCTCTGCCTCCTGAGTGCTGGGGTTAAAGGTGTGTGCCACCACCACCCAGCCATAGCAACTCTTATAAAGACAAGCGTTTAACTGGAGCTGGCTTACAGTTCAGAGGTTTTCATCATGGCGGGAAACATGGTGGCATGCAGGCAGATACAGTGCTGGAGAAGGAGCTGAGAGTTCTCCAGCCAGATCCTTGGGCATCGGGAAGAGAGAAAGACACTGGGCCTGGATTGAGCTTCTGAAACCTCAAAGCCCACTCCCAAATGACATACTTCCACCAACAAGGCCATACCTACTCCAACAAGGCCACACTTCCTAATAATGCCACCCCCTATGGGCCTATGGGGATCATTTCCATCAAACCACCACAGAGGGTACCAGAGAAGACACCAGAGAACAAGTTTGGGTCTGACTTAGTCCCCAACTCCAGAGTTAGTGTAACCCTAATGGTCTCTCAGTATAGGCGTGTGCAGTAAAACAAGGGCTTCTGTCACCAGCCCTGCCTTGAGCAGCACACAAGATTTCTTCCTCCTTTTATTTATTTTTTTAATATTTGCTTATTTATTTGAGGGGCGCCCAGGCAGACATACTATGTCTCACAAGTGGAGGTCAGGGGGCAACTTATGGGATGTGGTTATCGCCTTCCTCCACGAGGAGGCTGGAAACAGGACTCAGATCATCAGGTTTTGATGGCAGGTGTTCTGACCTGCTGAGCCAACTGGAAGGACCTGAGGTTTTCTGTTGTCATCATTGGGGGCCCCCAGTGGCATATGCACCAGCGTGCAAGGGAGGAGGCCAGATGCTGGGTACCTTTCTCTGCCTTATTCCCTTGAAACAGGCTTTCTCACTGAACTTGGAGCTTGCCTCTTCTTAGGAGAGGCTCGAAGTGAACAAGCCCCAGTGACCCTCCCATCTGCCCCTCTTCCCCAGTGCTGGGGTTGAGTGTGGTTATACACTGTGGCACATGTGGTTACACCTGGCTTTTTACATGGCTTCTGGGGATGAGAACTCAGGTCCTCATACTTGCATACCAAGTGCTCTTACTCACTGAGCCTTCTTCCCAAGAAGACTTTCTGAAACTCTGCAGTGCTATCAGTGACATGTGACAGACACAGACACCTATGGTTTGTTCATGGTGACAGGAGATGTACTTCAACAGAAGAACAGTATATGCTGGCTCAGGCCTTTAATCAAGTACCAGAGAGACTGAGGCACAAGGATTGCCGTGTTTGAGGACAGCTTGGGCTATATAGGTATTCTAGGCTAGCCTGGTCTATAGACTGAAACCTATCTTAAAAAAAAAGCAACAACACTATTTCTCTTAAACACAGGATCTCAGTATATCATCTCGTCTGGCTTAGAACTCAATATGGAGACTGGACTGACCTTGGGCTCACAGAGATCTGCCTGCCTCTGCCTTCCAAGTGCTGTAATTTAAGGCTTGAGCCATATTCCCAACTTAACAACAAATAATTTTGAAGAGTAATGTTGAGAGACTCAGAAAATTGCAGCAGTTGGATGCCACAGCATGTCTAGGACCAGAGTCTCCTGGGAGCCCATAGCTGGCGTGTAGCAATGACCACAGTCTCAGAGGGGGCTGACTGGGAACCACCTCTGTCTCCTGATTTGCTGGCCCCTCCCTCTGCTGGAGCTTACCCAGAGGCCAGCCAGCCAAGAAGCCGTGTCTAACAGGGGTCAGGCACCCTGTGCAGAGGAATGAAAGGGGAAATGGACAGTCGCTGCTCTTAGCCTACTCATTTAACTCACAAATATGCGGGGGGCATGTTGTCTAGCACAGAGTTTCAAAGGAGCCACCAAGAAAAACCAAACGCCAGTGAGCTCAAGACAGAGTTCATACATTTTATGATGGGTGCTTTTACCACGATTCTAACAAACAGACAACACTAAACAAAACCCACACAGCTAGGGGCTTTAAAAGAAATGAAGAGAGCTGGGTGTTGCGGTGCACGCCTGCAGCACTGTGGAGGTCCAGCCAGGAGTTCAAAATCGTCCTTGGCTATAGAGTGGGCGTGAGGCCAGAGTGAGTTGTATGAGGCCATGTTGAAGAAGAGAGAGGAGGAAGAGAAGGAAAGAAATCCAGGGAATGGAAGCGTGGAAGGCAAAAAGAATGAACGTTTGCTGAGGGGAAAGGCATTCGGAATATCATGGAAGGTTAATAATGATCACAACAAGAACTGGCCATGGGCAAGCAGTCTTAAGAGTTCAATGGCAGATGAGAGGGCTGAGAGAGAGAAGGGAAACTGGGGGGGGGGGACTTCTCTGGGATAAGCTGGAGACCTGTGACAGGGTGGGCTCCGGGAGGATATGGGGTAACTCTAGCTGAGACTGCTACCACCAGGGAACATGGAGACTGAAGTGTCCACCCCCTAGCCAGGCAGGACTTCCAGTGGAGAGAAGGGGACACCAACCCACCCACAAAACCTTTCACCCAAAATTTACCCTGCCTACAAGCTGTGCAGGAACAAAGATGGAGCAGAGATTGAGAGAACGGCCAACCAATGACTGGCCCAACCTGAGACCCACTCCATGGGAGAGAGCCAACCTCTGACACTATTAATGATACTCAGCTATGATTGCAGAGAGGAGCCTACCATAACTGTCCACTGAGAGGCTCCACCCAGCAGCAGATTGAAACAGATGCTGAGATCTGCAGCCAAACATTATAAGTGGAGCTTGGAGAGTCTTGTGGAAGAGGAGGGGGAGAGGGGGATAGAAGGACTTGGAGGGGACAGGAGCTCCACAAGAAGACCAACAGAGTCAACTAACCAGAGCCCAGAGGGGCAGGAACCATGCATGGACTGGGCAGAAATGTAGCCCTTGGGCAGCTTGGTCTTCATGTGGATGCCCTAGTAAGGGGAGCAGGGGGCTGTCTCTGACATGGATTCTGTTGCCTGCTTTTGGATCACTTTTCCCTAGCTGGGCTGCCTTACCAGGCCACAGAGGAAGAGGATGAGCTTAGTCCTGATGTGACTTGATGTGCTGGGGTAGGTTGGTGGTGGTGTGGAGCTCCCCTTTTCTGAGGAGAAGAGGAGGGGGAAAGAGAAGTGGGTGGGATCGGGAGAACAGAAGAGAGGGGACTGCATTCAGGATGTAAAGTGAATAAATAAATAAATTGAATTTTAAAAAGGTTCAGTGGCAGCGGTGGAGTAAGAGGAGATGTAGCAAAGTGAGGTTGTGAAGAGGACAAGGTGCTGAGTGGCTAGAGGAAGAAATGCTGGGGTTTTCTTTGTAAAAAGAGCTTTAGGTTTAAATAGGAAGAACTGGCAGGGGGCAAAGGGTGTGCATCATTCAACAGTCCTGGTCCAAGTCCTGTTCCTCTTTGATTGTTGTCTCAGTTCAGGTTCTGCAATGGGGTCCCCAGAACCTCTAATTCCAGTCATTGCTAGAGGGAATCACAGCCGTTCCGGGAAGAAATGTGTAGCTTTACCCACAAGAGATGACGCTTATCTGAGAATGGTCTGTCTGGGAAGGCTCGGCAGTTCCTGGAATCCAAAGTGAGTGCAGGCTAAGGACTGTGACTTATCTCTGTGCCTTGGGGAGGGGGGATTGGGTCGCTGAGGTAGACAGACACTGTGACTGACTGCAGAGTTAAGCAAGAACTTGAGGCAAAGTGTAGGAGACAGATACAAATTGAAGGGTTTTGTCTGGCTTTTCGTTACCCTGTGAGCCAAACAAGGAGTCACTGCTTCTGAGCGAGAGCGCTTTCCAAGTGCCTATGATGTGGAAAGGTAAACATGTCAATGGCGATGAGGAAGAGCGGGATACAGAGGAATGGAGGGAAAACCTAAGGGTAGGGTGCCCAAGGCAAGGCAGCAGAAGACAGGGTTAGCCGGAGACTACAGGACAAGCTCGTGTCTAAAGCAGCAGGGAGAAGTGGGGAAAAGGTGGAGTCAGTTTTCTGCGTGAAGAGGGAGGCCATCCACCTTTAAGGTCGAAGGGAGGTTAGGAGAAGGATTTGAAAGTGTGGAAAGGTTTAAAGTTGCGGGAAAATGAACAGAAGAACCCAGGTGAGTTGCGGAGGGGCTGAGGGATCTTGGCAGGCTGACCACCTTGCATGTGTCACAGCTGGACCTGAAGGATGGCTCTTTCCAGTGCTGCTAAGCAGCTGGAGTCCAGAGGGAGACTGGAGAGGTAAGCTCAGCTGGTAGCTAAGCTCTACTTCCTGAATCCACATAAAATAAGCCAGGTGTGATGGCAAGAACTTAGAATCTCAGCGCTGACACCTGCCACAGTGGCTCATGCCTTTGATCCCAGCACTCAGGGAGACAGAGTCAGGTCTACAAATCCAGTCCAGGACAGCTAGGGTTACACAGAGAAACCCTGTCTGAAAAACAAAAACAAAACAAGAAAAAAGAATCTCAGTGCTGAAGAAGAAAGACAGGTAGCTCCCCTGCCTAGTTGGCAAGTTCCAGGGCACTGAGAGACTGGTCCCCGCAAAGGCAAGGCAGATGGTGCGTTATTGTAGGCTGTCAGCCCTCTGGCCCATATACACAGAGTACCTGTATGTGTATACACAAACACACATACAAGAACACATGCACACAGAGAAAGAACACTTGCCCTGGGTAACAGCTGTCCCAAGGGCTCAGGGTCCCTGAGAAAGGAGGTGTGATGGTGGCTTAAGACACATGTGAGGAACCTGAGCCATATGGGAAATCCTTTCCCACTGCCATGTCCCTTTCCATATGCCTGCTTACAACCGAGACCAACTAGATCAGAAAAAGCGGTGGTGATAGTGTGGCCTTGCCATGTGTTTGCTTCCTTAGGGATGCCCTTGCCAAGACTCCCAGCGTTCCTTATTAGTGTGCCTTGGTTTTGATATTGAGGCAGGGTCTTGGCATCACTATCCAGGGCCACAGGGCGGAAAAGAGCTCTTTCTTTGGGTCTGCTAGCAGGAGATGAAGAAAGCCAGCAGTTTGTCCGTGGCTAACTTCAACTTGGTGACTTTTCATCACTGCCGTGTAAAGGAAGCCCAGGAACAAAAAGGACATGAAAGGAGGAGCCACACATTCGTGGAGTTCTAGATCCCACGAAGCCTGTTAGTAACTCCCCTTCTGGACTACTCAGTGGCAAAAGCCAATCCCATGTTTCTTTTGTTTAAGCTATCATGAACTGGTTTTTCCTACTTGCTCCAAAGGGTTTGGATAAGTATACATTGTATATCCTTTAGTCACTAGAGGATGGAGATTATCTATTATCTATCCACACACACATATATATCTCACATACACACATACGTGTATGTGTGTACACACACGTACACACACACACACACACACACACACACACACCTATGTTGTTTCTAAGTCCTCTACTAGCTGTGGCACTCAGCCCCAGCACTCAGCATGATGAGTGCTCAATCACGTTAAAGAACTGCTGAAATCCTAACAGTCAATATAGATCCAACTTTAAAATTGATTTACTGGAAAAACTTCTACTGACCCTACATGGTTAAATTCAGTTGTCAACTTGAGGTCTAAAATAATCTGGGAGCTGGGCCTCTGACCATGCCTCCTGAGTGGGATTATTTTGACTAAGTTTATTGGGGTGGGAAGACACATCCACTGTAGGCAGAAACCATTCCCTAGTATAGAATCCTGGGTTGTCTGAAAAGGAGAACTGATTGTAAGCATTCTCTCTACTCTTTTGTTTGTTTGGTTTTTGTTTGTTTGTTTGTTTTTGTTTTTTGAGACAGGGTCTCTCTGTGTAGCCTTTGCTGTTCTGGACTCAATTTGTAGACCAGGCTGGCCCGGAATTCACAGAGCTCAGCCTGTCTCTGCATCTCGAGTGCTGGGATTACAGGAGTGAGCCTAGCTCATCTCTCAGCTCCTTGACTGCAGATGTAATATGACCAGCTGCTTTGAGCTCCAGCCACTGTGATTTCCCCAGACTGAGGGGCGGCACCTGGAACTGTGCACTGAAATCAGCCCTTTCTTGAGTTGTTTTTGTCAAGAGTTCTTAAAACCCCAGCACCAGGAAAAGTAACTAATTCAGCCCCAAAGCCTATTAAGAGCATGCCCAAAATGCTACAGTAAAACCCTGTGACTCTTTGTGGTACTTTGTCTTGACTCATTTATTTTCTTTTATGTATATGCGTGTTTCGCCCGAATGCTTATGCCTGTGCCACCATCCCTTAGCAGTCAGGGAGTGGGCATTGCATCCCTGGAGCTACATGTTTGTGAGTTACAGTGTGGGTGCTGAAAATTGTGAGTCCTCTGCAGGTGAAAAGCTCTTAACAGAGAGCTATCCTCTCCAGTCCTCGGGGCACTTTACATACTCTGTTTCGTGTGGGTCTATTGCTGAAGAAACACCACGACCAAAAGCAACCCAGAAGAGGAAAGGGTTTATCTCACTTACTCTTCCATATCACTGCTCATCACTGAAGGAAGTCAGGACAGGAACTCATACAGAAACCTGAAGGCAGAAGCTGATGCAGAGACCATGGAGGGGGTGGTGCTGCTTACTGGCTTGCTCTCCACGCTTTCTTACAGAACCCAGGACCACCAGCCCAGGGATGGCACCACCCACAGTGGACTGGGCCCTCCCTCGTTAATCACTAGTTAAGAAAATGCTCTACAGGCTTCCCGCAGTCCCATCTTATCAACTCATTCTCAGTTGAGGCTCCTCCCTTTCAGGTGGCTCTAGCTGTGTCAAGTCGGTATAAAGCTGGTCACTCCTCTCTCTGTCTCTCTGTCTCTCTGTGTGTATGCGTGTGTGTGTCGGGTGTAGTACTTACAGCCTTCTTCATGCTGGGTATGTACTCTACCTCTGAGCAACATTCCCAGCTCCTGCTTCTTATTTACGTGCTGTGTTCTTGGCCTTTCCCCCTTACCTGATTATAGTCAGATGTGGGCCAACGTCTGTAGGTAGGAGCTCAGCAAGTTAACTACTGTAAACCAGACTCCTGTCATGCGGAACAAAGAGGAAACTTGTCCCGCTCCAGAGGTGTGACAGCACACGCCTAATGTATGATTGTGGTCTTTTGGCCTAAAAAGAAAATAAATAATAGAAAATAAAATAATGTCTTTCAGAAAGAAGCAAAGTTGAAGAACAAGAAAAAAAAAAAGGTGTTTGCTTAAAACCAAAATTCCTAAAAGAATGAACAACAAGATTTGAGACAGGGTCTCATTATGTAACACTGGCTAGCCCGGAAATCATATAGACCAGGCAATCTCCAACTCACAGAGCTCTGCCTGTCTCTTGAGTGCTAGGATTAAAGGCATGCATACCCATGCTCACACACACAGAACATAATTAGAAACATTTTTTAAATAAGTTAGGAAGCAAACAGAAATATAAAACTGTTGATGGGCTAGCCATGTGGCTCAGCTGGGAAAATGCTCCTCTACCACACACAAAGCCCCAAGTTCAGTCCCGAGCACTGCATGCATTGGGCTTGGTGGCACGTGCCTGTCATTTCAGCACTTGGAAGATGGAGGCAGAAGAATCAGGAGTTCAAAGCCAACTTTGGCTATTTACTGGGTTCAGGGCCAGCCTGGAAATCTCAAAAAAAGAAAACAAAACTACTCATAAAACCAGACACAATAATTCACTGACTACACTTTAAGATCCTTAAAAGTCACAGAATCTCCTTTTCCTTGCTTCAATCATTTTTCCCAGTAAATGAAGGCAGGTCAGTCTGACCTGGGTGAACACAGCACTGGGTGAGTGTAAAGTCTGTGAGGCACTCTCCTCAAGGGAGCACCTGAAGGGACTCTGGCCAGCTTGAGCATGGCGGGCATGGCTCTGGCAGGCCTTGGCCTTCTCTCCCATTCCCTCTGCCTTCCTAAAGCTGGCCACCAAGTCCCTTATTTGGTCACTTCCTCCTCCTGTGGCTGACCCCCAAGGAACAGCCATCAAAGTATTGAAGTCCAACAACCAAAAGCCCCCTTTGGATCACCTAATTAGCACACCCAATTAAAATTAGACACCCCATCCTAACATGGGGTTTCACCTTTTACCTGTATAAACCGCCATTTTCCTGTGGGACACGTCTGTCTCCTCTCTATCCAGACAGTCCATTGTCCCCTGGGACAAATACACCTTTCTCCTCTCCCTTGATCCCTTCACCTTCTCCCTCATCCTCTACCTATTGCTCTTGTCTCTTATTCCCTGACCTCTGTCCATCTGGGGCAGATGAATCTCCTTTGTGCTGAGAACTTGGTTTTGGGGGTCCTGAGCCTACACTTTCCCTTTTATCACCTACTTCAACTCTGCATTAAATATGACATCAGAACCTCCTCCAAAGTGGCTAGGCATTCAGCTGGCAACTTGCTTGCCTTGTATGCACAAAGGCTGGATCCCCATGATCTCATAAAACTGAGTATTATGATATGCATGTATGACGCCAGTACTCAGGACAGGTGAAGGCAAGAAATCACACGTTCAAGGTCATCTTCAACTATGTTGGGAATTTGAGACCAGCCTGGGCTATATGAGACCTTATTTTTGTTTGTTTGGTTTTTTTTTTTTCGTTTTTGTTTTTTTAAAAAACAGGGAGAGGGGCTTTATTCCAGACTCCCTATGCAGATGCCCTAGAATTACTGGTTGACTAATAAACAGCAAATGTCTCACATCTTATCCCTGAAGGTATGACTATATCTGAGTTCCTTACACTGCTTCCTCTTTAGCCCACCTCAGGGGCTTAGAGGTCAGTCTTGAACAGCTAAATTAAAGCAGTTTATACCAACATCCATGTCTAACCTTTGGATAGTCTTAGGGAAATCAGACAAAGGCATCTGGTCAGATAGGCCCAGCAGCAAGGCATGGGTGACTCTCTTGTTTGTTTGTTTTTGTTCTTTTTCCAAGACAGGATTTCTCTGTGTAGCCTCGGCTGTCCCGAACTCAGGCTGGTCTAGAACTCAGAGATCCGCCTGCCTCGGCCTCTCTGAGTGCTGGAACTACAGGCATGCACCATGGCGCCAGGCAAAGGCTGAATGTGTTGAGTCACCTGGAAATGTTTCTGTTGCAGGAAGACAGGGATAAGGCAGTTGGCTTCTAAGTCAGGGGCACTTGAAATGGAGCGTTGAATGGTTTGGGGCATTACCATGACTCGGCACTCAGGGGTCAGGGCCTGACATCCAGTTTTGTTAGGATTAGGCTAACTCTCTAAAGGTAGCATGGCCAAGTTCTAGGAAACCGAGTCACACTCAACAACAGCAACAAAATGTTCCAAAGAGTCAGAAGATTCAAGCAAGAGTTCAGTCCTCCTGCCCCAATAAAATAAATACAGAAATTCTACACACAACAAGCTGATTAGGGTTTTTTTCCTTTGTTTTGTTTGAGAGTCTCATTATATAATCCAGGCTGACCTGAAACTCATTGTCCAGCCTATGCAAGCCTTGGATTGAAATTTTTCCTGCCTCTAATTCTACCACTTGTAAGATAATAGTGTATCTCTTCAAGTTCAAGGCCAGCCTACTCTACATAATGAGTGCTTTGATAGTCAGAGCTATATAATGGAAAGACCCTGACTCTCCTATAAAAGGAAGGATGGAAGAGAGGAAAGAAGGAAAGGAAGAAGGGAGGGAGGGAGGGAGGGAGGGAGGGAGGGAGGGAGGGAGGGAAAGAAGAAAGGAAGGGGATCTTCCTGCTGCAGGATCCTCAGTGCTTGGAGTACAGGCACCCACCATTATACCCATCTTGAAGAGTGAATGTCCAAATAAAGCCTGCTGACTCTTGGTGACATATTTTTGTGGTGGTCAGGGAAAAACCTGCAGGAGATAATTATCTGCTTTAAATGTGTGGGCTCTCGGGCTCAAACTCCAGGCTTAACAGCCAGCTCCCTCAGCCACTGAGCCATCTCTCCGGCCTGGATATCAGTCCTCAGACGTAATATACCCCAGAGCTTTCCAACCTGCAGATAGTGCCTATTAGTGGTTTTGAAGGCATCTTAGTGAGTCGTGACTAGCACTTAGAAAACAAGCAGATGGAAGTGAGCAGAAAAACACCGAGTACATTTAGTAGGGGTATTGTTTGGTTTCCTTTCTACTTGGCCTGCATGTGCGTACATGCATGCAGACCAGTGCTTACACACGGTGAGGCTATGTGAAGTGTTTAGCTGTAGTTGAGTTGTGGTCAAAGGCTTGAGAACCACTGATCTCGTCTAATTAACACTCTTCTCCCACCCCAGCACTTCTTTCCAACTACAGCGAGCCACCTTCAGTCCCTTAAAACACTGCCCTGTTGTCTACAGGAAGTTGGCACTTACTGCTCCTTCCGTGGACAGGGATTTTGCTGTCCTGTCTACCTGGGGCTGATGGTGCCCAGCTGCCCAGTGCCTAGACCTCTGATGACATATCTAAATCAACCTAGATTCCCATGTGCGCTCATCCTCTTTCCTCCTAATGTGGATATAAATATGCTTTTGCTTTAATCCCAGGTGTGTGATGTGGGGCTGATTCAGATGGTCCACAGCAGCAGACTATTTGCCTCATGCGGGCTCTGAGAGGAGTTCTTGGCCAGCTGCAGACAGTTTAAATCTGAGGACTCTGGAGAGAGAACAAATGCCAGAGCCCAGAAAGTGCAGAGGAGCTCCAAGAAAGAACAAGCCTGTTCCTGCTTCCCCGCCTTTGGCTCCTGTTGCTGTTGATGCAGTGAGACAGAAGTTGGAGATCTCCTGAAATGAGTATTGGACTGGCTTCAAGGAGCCAACGACCCTAACCAGCAGGAAACAGCTAAGAGAACTACACCCCTTCTCCCACTAACCCTTTCTTTCTCCTACCTAGTGTTAGGGTGTTGGAAGTGATTCGGGGGAGCAGGGAGAAAGATATAAAAAAATGTAAATAGAAGAGTTTTTATACAAGTACCAATACCTCCTTCCTGAGCTAACCTCAGCATTATGCACCTGGAATGAACATGGTTTAAAGTGGTGTGTTTGTGTGTCACACTGACAAGGGGTAGAATGTCCCAGTTATCTTTAACTGCCAACTAGAAATGTCTGCTTCTGGGCAGTAAGTGTTGTGTGGTCTTCATCTTGCTTTTGCCAGAATCTCACACGATGCCTCAAGCTCACAGTATGTAACTTATAAAGAAGTACATTTGGCCATTTTATACATCTGAGATAAAAATGGTATCGAAACATGGAGAAAAAGCGAAGTGTGGTGTATATAAAACATGCTCCCATCATGTGTTCCTCTGTGACAGTGTGTGTATGTGTGTACTTGATCCATTAAGAATACATACTTAACCTGGAAGGTAGAAGCAGGGGGATCAGGAGTTCAAGGTCATTCCTGGCTACATACCAATCAGTCTGAGGCCAGCTTCAGCTACATGAGACTCTGTCTCAAAAGAAAAAAAAATGTTTTACTGGGTACCTCTTGATTTTTGTGTTGTAGTTAAAGGGTTATTTCTCACTAAAGTTAAATAATATTCCACCAAAATGTCATATTGGGAATGTATACTTAAAAAAAAAAAGAGCAAGATTTATGGCTTCCAAATATCCCATAATACAAAAAGGAATAATACTTTTACTGACTAAAGAGAACCTTTATTGTCTATAATGCTCTAATCTTTTCCTGACTGACAGCATCTCAGGGTGTACTGACACATAATTCTAATTCCTGCCCTTGGGAACCTAAGGCAGGAGGATTTTCATGACTTTGGGGTCAACCTATGTTACATAGTGAGACCTCATTCCCACCAAAAAAAAAAAAACAAAAAAAAGCCTGGACTCAGTGAGATCATTAAACAAAAACAAACAAAATAAAAATAAAACAAGATTACAAAAAAAAAAAAAAAAACAAAGTAACTCAACCAACCAACCAAAATCCAAGTTAGAGAAGGCTGGAGAGATGGCTTGATGCTTAAGAGCACGCACTGTTCTTCCAGAGGACCTGAGATCAATTCTTAGCACCCACATCAGCTGTCTCAGAACCCCTGTCGCTCTGTCTCCAGGGGATCCCACACACCCCCCTCCACACACACACACACACAGATACACTGATACACATAATTAAAAAGAATAAAAATAACGTGCAGGGGAGTTGGCTCAGCAATTAGGAGCACTTGTTGCTCTTGCAGAGGACCAGGGTTCAATTCCCAGCACCCATATGGTGGCTGATCCATATAGGAGATCTGACGACCTCTTCTGACCCCCGCAGACACCCGGCACACATGTCAGTAAAACACCATGAAATAAATTAAGCAAATCTCTAAATAATAATAATAAATCAAAACTAAATCTTATAAAATCAAGCAAACAGAAAGCACTGCTTCTGAAGCCAGGGCTGGCAGTGCAGGCCTTCAGCGTTTGCTGGTGTGGAGGCAAGGGGACTCCTAAGACCAAGTCCTGCCTGGATTGCTAGGCAAGTTTAAGGGTGGCCTAGGCGAGTTGGCCAAGTTTAAAAACTACAATAATAATAATAATAAAAGGTGGGAAGTACAGTTCAGCAGAGAGTACTTGCCCAGCATGCACTGAGGCCTCTGTCCAAGCCCCAGGACCATTTTATTCATTCATTTTTTTTTTTCAAGATGGGTTTTCTCTGTGTAACAGCCCTGGCTGTCCAGGACTCACTCTGTAGACCAGGTTGGCCTTGAAATCACAGAGCTCCACCTGCCCCTGCCTCCCCCAGTACGGGGATTTCGGGCATGCACCGCCAAGCCCTGTTCCCCGGGACTATTTTTAAACAGTCACATCTTTCTCTTACTGAGATCAGTCCAGGAACGAGAGGGGTGAGATGGACAAAATTTCATCTTCTATTAAATAAGCACGCACACACACACATGGACGCACACACGCTCACACACACCGGCCCCCATCGCAGGTAAGCCGCAGATCCTCTGGCAGGCCTGGCTAGCCACTGCAAGTCTGCCTAATTGCAGGCCAGGCTAACAAAGAACCATCCAGGCTAATTCTGCAACTGTTTGCAACAGGATTCTTCTGCCAGACCTCTGGCTGGGCACTCTTCACCTTCATCAAAATTGCCTTTTATGAAGCCCAATATTCAGAGTGAAAAGAGCTGCTGATTACGGACCTGAGTTCCTATGGCAACAGTAAAATAAATGCCAAAGTGTCTGTAGCACGGAGAAAAATAATATACTAATAACAGGTAGCACTGTGAATCCTTTCAACGAGACAGCTTGTTGAATGCTGCATGTTGGAACAAGAATGACTGCAGAGATCTTCGAACTTAAGACCGGGATAAATGCTCCTTGTTAGTCACGCAATGCTCTGGGTCACACCATGCTCATGGCCAACTTAGAAATATCATCCCCATGCTTCACGTGTCGAGGCTGGCGAATCATTTTACCTTCCACTTTAACCGCTACCTTCCACCCCATCTAGCAGGTGAGCTGTGTTCCCAGCAGTGCTTGTCCGTGGCTCTTGGAGCTAGCCACACGTGAACCCACAGAGACTGCCCCCTTCTGCTTCTGTGCATGTCTGTGTTCAGAACGGAGCATTGACTCCAAAGAGGGATCCTTCGGGAACAGACTCCTTTCAGTCTGCTGGGACTGGCGTACCAAGCATCACAGAGCAGCATGACTTAAACCACAGACATCATCTTCTTACAGTGACAGAGATCGGAAAGTCCAAGTTCACGGTGTCAGCTTCTTCTCAAAGCGTCTGTCCTTGGCTTGCAGACAGCCACCTTCTCCCTGTGCTGGGGCTTGCCGCTCTGTGTGTCGAAGCAGGAGACCCCTGAAGCTTAGGATCATCGTGACAGACACTCGGTGCCTTGCCCAGGGTTTTAACTTAGGGTGATGCCCAGTGACACGCAGCTTTCACCATGTAGGGAGAAGGACAGTCAAAGGCAGTCAGCAGCGCAGCCTGGACACCAGAGAGATGGATGGCAGTCTGGGAGAGTTCAACCTGACACGAGGGAAAACAAGTGCAACTAGAATGGTGGAGGAGTTCTGGGAAGCAAGGTGTACTGAGCAGGCCTCTGTCCTGTTTAAAACATGGCTTCTGTGGTGGTCTGAGTAAGAAACAGTCCCTACAGAATCAAGTATTTGAATGCTCAGTCAGCAGGGAGTGGCTCTATTGGAGAAGGATTAAGAGATACAGCCTTAGCCCCACCCCAGCCCCTGCCTGTGGATCAAGAGGTGAAGCTCTGAGCTACTCCTCCAGCACCATGCTTGCCAGCATACGACCCACGGTGATGGGAACACAGCAGCCCTCAGCCTGTAAGCAAGCCCTCAATCAAATGCTTTCTTTGGTAAGAGTTGCCTTGACCATGGCGTTTCTTCACAGCCATAGAATAGTGACTAGGAGAATTGTCCAGTGCTTTTAGAATAAAGTCTGTTTGTTTTTTTTTTTTGTTTTGTTTTGTTTTTTTTTTTTTTTCAGATTTTATTTTATTTTTAATTGAGGTTACAAATGTGTATCGTTAAACTTACCATCTTTTTGTTTGTTTGGTTTTGGTTTTTCAAGTTAGGGTTTCTCTGTGTAACCATGGCTGTCATGGAACTTGCTCTGGACATCATGCTGGCCTCAAAATCTCAGAGATATGTCTCCCTCTGCCTCCAGAGTGCTGGGATTAAAGGCCTGTGCCACCACCACCTGGCTAAATTTACCATTTTAATTCAAAGAAAAGCAATTATTGAAACAGGGTCTTAGAACTCACTATGTATAGCAGGTTGGCCTTGAACTCACAGAGATGTTTGCCTCTGCCTCCCCAGCTCTGAGAGTAAAGTTATGTGCTATCATACTCATCCTTCTTTAAGAAGTATCAGTATTATTATTATTATTATTATTATTATTAGTGTATGGACAGTCATATTACAACATATATATGGAGGTCAGAGGACCACTTGAGGGAGCTTATTCTCTTCTTCCACTGTGTGGTACCCAGGATTGAATTCATGATGTTAGGCGTGGCAGCAGGCACCATTAGCGGCTGAACCATCTCACCTTTTAATTGTGTGTTTGTGTGTGTGAGTGTGTATGTTTACGTGCTCACCTGTGTGATGAGACTTGAATCCAGAGCTTCAGACATCTCGGGCACATGCTCTACCACTGGCTTACCAGCTTGGTCTTAGCCATGGGGCAGGATGTTAAATCCTTGTGTATTTATTTGTATCTGGGGGTGCTTATCGACAGAGGAGCGCTGTCTCCTACCACAATGTCTGTCTAGGAGGCCCAGCTCAGGCCATCAGACTGGGCAGCAGACATCCTTACCCACGGAGCTGTCTAGGAGGCCCTGTCCCACTCCTCAGGCTGGGAACCCTCCTGGGATTACAGGTATGTCCACCTGTAGGCTCTCCTTTTTAAGGCTGCATAAATTGTAAGTGTGTAATTGTCCAGGTCCTTAACTTAGTTCAGGCCTAAATTAAACCCTAACACACACACACACACACACACACACATTCGTGTATAAATAAGTACGATAAAATTTTTAAGGAGGCTGGAAGTTAGGTTTTCCCACTTTTACTGAAAAGGGAAAGAAGTAAAGTTTTAGAGTTTTGACAAGGATGAAGTAGGGCTGGGGTGTGGGTGAGCTGGCATTTTGCTCACCTAGAGTGACCTATGCCTATATTCAATTCTCAGCCCCACATAAACTGGTAAATGCCTGTAATCTCAGCGCTTGGGAAACAAGCAAGAATTCAAGGTCAACTCAAGGACAGCCTGTGATACAATAGACCCTGCCTCAGAAATGAATACATAGAAGGGAGGAGGTATCCTGGGCTTTTTACTTTCCAACAGTTATTGGAGTCTGAGGCGCCACTGTTGTTAATTGGCTAGTAAGACAATTGCATGTAGCACAGATAGCCAATAGCTGTGGTTTCCTTTTCAGCTAATTGTCAGCCCAGGGCAGGATGTGGGCTGGCTAGGTTATGTCAACTTAACACAAATCAGAGTCACTTGGGAAGAGGGAAGATCAACTGAGAAAATGCTCCCACCAGATTGATCCGTGGGAAAGCCTGTGGTCATTTTTGTGATTGATGAACAATGTGGGAGGGGCCAGCTCACTGTGGGTGGTGCCCCTCCTGGGTCCTTTGATCCCAGCACTTGGGAGGCAGAGGTAGATCTCTGTGAGTTCGAGGCCAGCCTGATCTACATATCCAGTTCCAGGACAGCCAAGGCTACACAGAGAAACACTGTCTCAAATAACCAAACAAACAACCTCCCAAAACAAAAAACAAACAAATAAGAGAATACAGCTGATCAGAATTAAGCCAAGCTGAGAGTGGGAAAAATGTCAGAGAGAAGAGCACACCAATTTGTTGTCTAAAAATTTGTTTTCTAAAACCAAATGACCAGCCTGAAAAACATACATACAAGTACTACTATACAGAGCAGTGTGTATATGTATATACATATATACATGTAGTAACAATCAGTTTTAAAAAAGGTTCTGCATTTGAAAGCATGCAAAAAGAGGTATATGAGAGAGTGTAGAGGGAGGAAAAAGAAGGGAGAAACTTTGTAATTATAACATAATCTCAATCTTTCTATTCCCCTAAGGTCTTGAAGGACATAGTGAAGCTATTTATTTGAGGGTTGTTTTTTTTTCTCTTTTTGGTTTTCGAGACAGGGTTTCTCTGTGAAGCCTTGGCTATCCTGGACTCACTTTGTAGACCAGGCTGCCCTTGAACTCACAGAGATCTGCCTGCCTCTGCCTCCCCAGTGCTGTGATTACAGGCTGCGCCACCACACTTGGCTGTCATAATCTCAATCATTAAAAGAAAAAAAAAATTAAGGCAAGCAAAGAGGTAACACCAGACACATAAATCTCAATGCAGTAACATAAGAAATACACACAAAAGCAATGGTAATATAGCTCCTTTTAAGATTATTCATCCCACAGTAAAGGCACCTAGTGGGAGTGAGTTAGATAAAATGACAGAAAACCTAGAACGATGATTGTATGTTCAAAGACACAGAGAGCCAAATGACATAAAGAGGTTGTCCTGGTTTGCTCTTTGTTAATGTGATAAATACCAACAACCAGGAGCAACTTGGGAAGGGAAGGGTTTGCTTCAGGTTACAGTTCCGGGTAACTGAGGAAGCCAGGGAAAAACTCAAGGCAAGAAAAAAAGCAAGGGCCATGGAGGACCTCTGTTTCCTGGCCTTCTCAGCCTGCCTTCTCACGCCACTGAGGACCACTGCCCAGGGGTTGCACAGCCCACAGTGGACTGGGCCCTCCTGCATCAATCATTCATCATGAAAATGCTCCCACAGACTTGCTGACAGCCAGACTGATCAAGGCAGTTCTTCAAGGTGAGGGTCCCTCTTCCCAGGTAATGCTTGTTTACATCAAACTGACAAAACCTAGCCAGCATGGAAACCAACTGGAGATATGCAAGAGGAATTCAACAGAGATATTAAAATACTAAAGACAAACAAATCCGAAATGCTGGCAATAAGAGACACAGTAAGTCAACCTAAAACTCTGCTGAATGTCTCAACAGCAGGGTAGAACAACAAGAAGAGTATCTAAGCTTGAGACAAAGTGAAGGCACTGGCAACATTCAACAAGGTCTTAAGAGAGTCATAAAAGGTCCCAGTGGGAATTGTAGGGTATAAGAACACCTTATAAATAACAGATTTATGGTATGATTCTAAAGGCATAGATGAGGTAGAATTTTCTGGTTTCCTTGAAGACTCAGTTTTGTCATGTGATGTTTTGCCATAAGCTGGGCATGTGGTATTTTGCTCTGAGCGCTCATGTGCGAGGGGCGTGACTTTGGCCAGCTGAGAACATCCATGGGTGGGCTCTGAGGAGAGGAGGTACCTATGACACTTGACTTCGTGGAGAGAATCGTTTCTCCGGGCAATCCAACTGAGTCTTGCAGCTTTTGCTAACTTTGTGTTACTGCTTGGTGTTGACCTTTGGACTGGACTGCTGGTATCCTGAGGACTGAGTCTGGCAATCCCCTAACGACCCACTGACCCTGATCAGCAAGAAGTAGATAAAAGAGGACTACAGTCCTTTTCCCTACTAATCTACCTACGGTTTGGTGGGGGAGGGGTGTTGGAAGGGAGGTAAAGGTGTTTAAGGACCTTAAATAAAGTAGGCTTGGTGAAAAATCTAATACTACACATAGAAAACACTTAAAGGGTCTGGAGAGATGTCTCAGCAGATGAGAGCACTGGCTGCTCATCCAGAGGTCCTGAGTTCAATTCCCAGCAACCACATGGTGGCTTACAACCATCTATACTGGGATCTGATGCCCTCTTCTGGCATGCAAGGCATACTTGTAAATTGAGTAATCATATGTAGAAATAAATATTTTTTTTAAAAAAAGAAAATCATAATAAAAATTTTCATAGCAAATCATAACAAAAATTTTTCATAGTTAGGAAAAAATATGACAATCCAAATACAAGAGGCACCAGGCATGGGAGAAAAGGCCTTTAATCCCAACATTCAGGAGGCAGCTAAGTAGATTTTTGTGAATTTGAGGTCAATCAGGTCTACAAAGAGAGTTTCAGGCAGCCAGGGCTACATTGTGAGAATGTCTTTAAAAACAGGACACCAAAACAGACAAGACCGGAGAACTTCCCCATCTGTAACATAATTAAAACACGAAATAAACAAAACAAAGAAAGTATATTGAAAGCAGCAAGAAAGTCAGAAAGGCAGGCCTACTGGAATAACAACAGATTACTCAAATGAAATTTTATAAGCCAGAGGGCTTGGAATGGTGTATTTCAAGTTCTGAAAGATAACAACTGCCAACCCAGAATAGTATTCCAAACAAAGCTATCCATCATCATTAAAGGAAAACGCAGCACTCTCCATGATAAAAATAGATGAAAGGGATTTATGACCAAGAAGTCAGCTCTACAGAAGATACTTGAAGGATCCCTACAGACTGAAGAGAAAAACAAGTCATTCACAAGGTAGACCAGAGGGAAAAATAAACCATGCTACAATAGTAGTAGGTGGCGTGGGGTAGAGAAAGCAACACTGCAAAGTCAACAACGCGGCCAGAACCAATTCACAACTTTACTTTAGGATTTTTTTATTTGTTATTGTTTTGTTTTTAGTTTTAGGTTTTTTTCCCCCTTTGGTTTTTTTCAAGACAGGGTTTCTTTGTGTAGTCTTGGCTGTCCTAGACTCACTTTGTAGACCAGGCTGCCCTCGAACTCACAGAGATCTGCCTGCTTCTGCCTCTCAGAGTGCTGGGACCACAGGTTTGCACCCCCACATCCAGCTGAGTTTGTTTTGTTGTTGTCATCTGAGATAGGGTTTCTCTGTGTCCTGGGATTAGCTCTGTAGACCAAGCTGTCCTTGAACTCACAGAGATCCAGCCTGCCCCTGCCTCCTGAGTGCTGGGATTAAAGTGTGCACCACTCCCAACAACTTTCAATATTAACTCTGAACACTAATGGTGTCATTTCAAGAAGATGGATTCAGGAAACAAGCAGGTGTCACACAGCAGACTTCAAACCAACGCTATTGAGGAAAAAGATAAGGATGATCACTTCCTACTTATTCGGCTAACAACCAAGCAAGAGGACACTACAGTTGTGAACATGCCTGCTCGGAATGCAGGTACACTGAGGTTCATAAATCAAACACTACGACAGGCAGAGTCACAGATTAACCCCAGCTCAGCAGCGGCGAGGACTTCAATAACCTAATGAAAGCATTAACTGACAGGTTGTGGTGGTTTGAATGAGATTGGGCCCTGTAGGCTCGTTCATATACGTGAATGCTTCGTCCCCAGTTAGTGGAACTGTTTGGGAAGGATTAGGAAGTGTGGCCTTGTTCGACTAGGTGTGGCCTTGTTGGAGAATGTATATCACTGCGGGTGGGTTTTGCTGTTCCAAAAGCCCACCAGGTCCAGTCTTGCTCTCTCTGCCTCCAACCTGTGGATCAGATGTAAGCTCCCAGCTACCGTTCAGCACCAGGCCTGCCTGCCTGCTGACACACCCAAGATGATCATGAACTAAGCCTCTGAAAGCGTAAGCAAGCTCCCAATTGAATGCTCTCTTTTATAAGTAGCCTTAGTCACGGCATTTCATCCCAGCAATAGGACACAGTAACCAAGATACAGGTCATCCTGACACAAAGGGAGGAATATCTGAATTAAAGAACAACAGAGAGCGAATGAACTTGACATATATAGAACATTCCAATGAATACACACTTTTCTCAGTCTCCCGTGGATCTAAAATAGATCATATTTCAGGTCACAAAGCAATTCTTAAGAAATACAGGCAACTTGAAATCATTCCTTGCAGCCTATCTGATTACAACAGAATAAAATTATAAGTTATCAAGAGGAACCCTTGATGAAGTAGGTTAAATAACACAATACTGAACAATGAGTGGCTCCATGAAAAAATAAAATAAAAACATTCCTGGAATCAAAAGAAAATGAAAATACAATATACAAAAACCCACAGGGCACAATGAAAGCAATCGTGATGGAAAGTTTATAGTTCTAAGTGCCTACAAAATTAGAGAGAGCTCAAATAAACAACAGTGACATATTTTACAATTGTGAAAAAAGGATAATAAGAAAACAAAATAGAGAGACAAGAAAAGAAGAGAAAGAAGAGGGGCTGGAGAGCTGGCTCAGTAGTTAAGAACACTGGCTGCTCTTCCAGAGGGCTGGGTTCAGTTCTCAGCACCCACGAGCTAGTTCACAACCCTCTGTACCTCCATTTCTAGGTCCTCTTCTGACCTTTATGGTCACCAGGCATGGATGGGGCGCACTAACATACGTTAGTAATCTAAAAAGGATCAGAGTTCAATACCTAGAACCCACAGTGGGTGCCTCACAACTGTCTGTAACTCTAGCTCCTAGACACCCATCCATTGCTTTCTTGTAGTCTCTGAGACCACACACACACACACACACACACACACGTAAATAAACTATTTTTTTTTATTGTTGTTGTTGCTGTTGCTTTGGTTTTTGTTTTTTTGAGACAGGGCTTCCCTGTGTAGCCTTGGCCATCCTGGACTCGCTTTTGTAGACCAGGCTGGCCTCGAACTCACAGAGATCCGCCTGCCTCTATCTTCCCGAGCACTGGGATTGCTACCACCACCTGGTAACAAATCTTTTAAATAAATAAATGTCACTGTTTAAGTTATCCAGTTTACAGCATTTTCTCCCGGCAGCCTTAGCAACCACCCCAACCCCCACCCGCAGAGAGGAGGAACTGTTGTGGTCTCTTACCACACCTTGGGCTCCTGTGGTTTGAGGTTCTGTTGTTCTTGAATGCCAGCAGCCTGCAGAAGACACTGCCCCAAGGCCTGCTTTTCACGGCAAGAGAAAGGAGGCCAGTGGAGATGATGGAGAACAGAGAACTGCAGGAGCCTAGAGGACATTTGTGTCACGGATGCCAACAGAGGAGTCTGAAGAGGACATGTCAGAGGCTGGGGGCTGGGTGGCACCTGTTGTTCCTTGACAGGTCACCTGAGACACCAGATAGTTCCGAGGATCGAGACACTGAAGGCTCGGAGGGGAGAAAGTACTGACTAACAAGAGCTTGAAATGCTAACTGAATGTCCATGGCTTGAAATGTCCTAGCATGCTAGCAGGAAACTTCCGCAGCCCAACAAGCCCGTGGCTGAGAACTGAAATGGTCCGCCATGTTTGAACAGGTTATGATGGAGAGGGGGTTGTTGCTCTGTCCAGCTGCCGAAACTGCAGACTGTCTGGAGTCTCAGCTGCACAGCTGAGCACGAGCTGTGAACACAGGTTCCCAGAACTGTGCCTTTAACCAGTGCCGGGAAAGACTGAGGAACTGACTGGAGCGTCAGTGATGGCAGAGAGGTTGAAATGTGGGAGGCCAGGAGGCTGATGACCAATTATTGGTGAACGCAGTTACCCTCTTACTAGCCATTTAACACCCTCTGTACGTGACCTAGCACAGCTTTGTGGCCGTTGTGTAAAGCAGCTGGAATGTTCAACAGAGCACTGGCATGCTGACAGCATCTGAGACTAAATATGTTTTGCCTTAGGCCACCTATTTAATGTTTCTGCCTATGTGTTTGAAAAGTGCCTTTGACTGCCATGAAAACGTCATCAAACTGTTGCCTCGTTAGAACATGAAATCGGAGATAATCGAAATCTGCATCCCTAGGCCACTCTTATTTAACTTCTAAATAAACTCTTATAATACAGGGGACTAAAAGAGTAAGACCCTTAAAAAAAAACCTTAGCTTAAGAATATGTCCATATGTCATTTTTTGTTGTTTTGGTTTGTTTTTGTTTTTTTCTCCAGATAAGTTTTCTCTGTGTCACCTTGGCTGTCCTGGACTCGCTTTTGTAGACCAGGCTGGCCTCAAACTCACAGAGCTCCGCCTGCCTCTGCCTCTCAGAGTGTTGGGATTACAGGCTTGTGCCACCGCGCCCATCTTCACCTATCATTCTAAAAAACCCCTGTAGTTGGGGGGCTGAATCAATAGCTCAGCAGCTACAAGTACAGGTTTCCCCTGCAATCCCTACCCATTATGGGGTTCTCCTGGCTAGCATATCCAGCCCCTACCCTGAACCCTGCAGCCCAGGGGCCAAGCGGCTCTTCCTTATATAATTCTTCCATTTTTGTTACCCACACTCTCTGTGCTTTCAGACCGCCTGGCTGCTGCGCCTGTTCCCTGCTCTCCCCTCTCCTTCCCCTGCCTCTTTCCCCACATGGCTCAGGGTCATGTCCACTCCGGACTCTCCCAGGTGCCCTGCCTTTGCCTTTGCTCTCACATTTTTATTTAATAAACTTTCTCCTCTACCAGAGGAGCAGCTGTGTTCCTTTAAAGGTATGTGCCATCACACCTGGCTTGGATCATACTTTTAGAGGCAGAACGTTCTCCTTGGGCCACCCAGCCCTGCCTTCTGGAAGAACCTACATCTAGGAATCCCATTCACCTCCTCATACCTTCTTGAAAAAAATCATAAAATGGCGCAATTGGGCAAAAGGCATCAAAATTACAAGAGCAGAAAATTATACAACAGCAAAGTTACTCTTAAAAATTCTAAGGCATAAACTCCTTAGCCACACAGTCGGATGGCACAAAGGCAGCATCCGACAGAGGATGCCACTGTCATTCACAACAGGCCGAGTCTGGAAGTGATCCAAACGTCTTCCCTCACCGGGTGGTTAAATAAACGGTGCTGTTAGAGAGAGGGGGAAGGAGAATGAGGAAGCTCTCTTCACACAGATAGGAGAGATTTCCAAGATAGATTAGGAAGAAAGGGAAGGCCCGAGCAGCTTTGTGTTCCTCTTTGGAAGCAGAGAGGTGAAAAAAGTATACTACAGGTACATACAGTTAATTTGCTTATATCTGTGGAGCAGAACTCTGGAAGGATGAGAAACGGAATTGCGACAAGGTGCGAAGCCCATGCCTGGAATCCCAGAACACTCAAGAGGCTTGAGGTGAGCTCAAGGTCTGACCCGGCTAAAGTAAGGTTCAGCCTAAAGCAAGCAAACAAACAAACCAAAACAAACAAACAAAAATACAATCCCAGAAGAGGCTCAACAGGCAAGAGCTCCCACCTTGCAAGCAGGAGTAGGATGTGATTTCAAATCTCCAGACCGCTGCTGCGCCGGTGTGAGCCTGTGACCTTATCAGTGGTGATGGCAGGGAGAGACAAGAGGAGCACTGAGCTTGCTGGCCTCTAGTCTGACTGTGGAGTGAGAGGTAGGGCAGAGTGATGGAGAAGAGTACATTCTTGCCTGGTCTCAAGGACAGATTTACACATGTGCACATGCACACACCACACACAGAAACACACATGTCACATGCGTACAACACACACACAAATAGTATTTTAAAAGAAAAAAAAAGTAAGGGAGGAGAGACAGAGAATTGTTTCTAGAAAGAAGGGGAAGGGAATGTTCTAGATCACATTTTCATTCACATATGCAGCCTCCTTGCACCGTTACAGCAGATCTGAGGTGAACAATAGTTCCCACCTGACAAGTGAGGAAAGCTACTTGTCCGGTCACCACTCCACAGCTGGTGATCTGCAGCTGGATTTTAGCCTCCCTTTGTCTCCTTAGTCAGGGCAGCTACATCCCTCAAACTGTCCTGAGAGCAAACAGTGGCCCCAGGTCTACAGATTTATGATCTAAGACGAATGGCACCAAAGGTCAAAAAACTGGGCTACGGTGTCCCTTGCGCAGGGAGCCAGGGAGATACTTGCTGAGCGAGCTGGGTTTGCTGGCAGCTCCTGTTTATCAGTTCTGTTGTTTTCCTGGCTTTTCAAAAGTCTGTTTTGGAAGCAGTGAGTGGAGGAGGGGCTGGAAACATGATCCACTTTAGGAGGAACATGAAGTTCCCTGCGGCAACTCCTTTTTTTTTTTTTTCTTCCTGAGAGTTCTGGAGTTTAGACTTACTGCCGTGTTAGCTCTGGACACTGTGTTCACGTGAGCAGCGAGTAACGGGATGTGGAGTCAAGTCAGAGCTGAAGGCTTGCCCATTCCTGGGTCAGGCTCCTGGCAGCAGGCTACTGGGTCTCCCGGGTCTCCCGGGCAGAAGGAAGCAGACACAACTGGGACTCCTGGAGGCTAGCTGGCTGGGAGAAGGTGCTGGCAGCCAGTTAAATTACACCACTTCAGGTTACTGGGTGTTCCAGATCCATCTTCTGTTAATCAGTTATGACCTTTATTCCTGTCATGACGAGATTTCTGCTAAGCCAGACTTACTTTCTATGTGGAAATTTCCAGGCTTTGCTCACCCAGGGCATCTGAGTCTACGTAGTTTGTTGTCGTTTGCTTTGTGTTTGTTTTTGAGACAGGGCCTCACACAACAGCTCAGGCTGACCTGGAAATCCTCCTGTTTCAGCCTCTGAAGCTGTGGCATTGCAGGAATGAGCCGACACAGCTGGCTTCAACCACTTTTTCACAGCTGTTACTTATGTACAAAATCTGGGGAGCCGGCTCAGCTGGTAAAGGGCCAGCCTTGTAGCTGGGGGGGCTTGGGTTGAGCTCCAAGAAATCGTGATGGTAAGCCATCGTGAGCTCAGTGCTTGGGAGGCAGAAGCAGGTGGATCCCCAGACCCACCAAGAGGCTAGGCGGCCTCTCTGAACCCGTCAGTTCCAGGTCCCAGGAAGGACCTTGTTTCCAAACTTAAGACGAGGGCCGAGAGACTGTTCAGCAGGGAAGAGCAAGGGCAGTCGCTACAGGGCCTGGCTCAGTACCCAGAGCCACTCGGCGACTCAACCCTCTGTAACTCCAGTTCCAGAGGATTCAATGTCCCAGCCCCCAAGGACACCAGGCACACATGTGGTGCACATACATACATTCAGGGAAACACTCACATACATACAATAAAAAAAAAAATTTTTTTTAAATGAAGTGGACTGTACTGAAGAGATGACACCCAAGGTTGACCTCCGGCTTCCACACACATGAACACACACACTCATTCATTCACTCTCTCTCTCTCTCTCTCTCTCTCTCTCTCTCAGGCACACACATACACTCATACACACACACATACATCACATATGCACACACGCACTCCTACACTCACAAACTCACATGCACACACATACATTCTCTCTCACGCACAGAGCAGAACGTTTTAAAACATGTGTTGGGGATGGGTTGTGCGGATACCGTGGTGCTTCTGGGAGGTCCAAGAACAGCCAGAGATAATCAGTTCTTTCTACCATGTGGGTTCTCAGGATCAAACTCGGGTCATTGGGCTTTGTACAGCAGGTGTTTTGTTTTGTTTTGTTTTGTTTTTACCACAGAGCTATCTTGCAGACTCTCCATTTGGAGTTCTTTGGAAGGGGTATGTGTGTGCAAGAGACAGATGGCTTCAAACCCCACATGAAGAAGTAGATGGCTTTGGCTTACTTATTATTCTCCCTCCTGATTCAATCTGTGACACTAGCTTGCCACATTGTCAGCTGGGGCCTGGATAAGGGCCATTATCCTGAAAAACAATAACAAACAAATAACAACAAAAACCCAGCTCTAAATGCCACAATCTTACTACCCCCCCCCCCCCCGCCCCATAAGATCTGGAGGTGAAGATGCTGAGATGCTGTGGGCAGAGGCTGGGAATGTAGCTTGGTGGAGAGCTGGCACCTATCAGAGCTAGACTCCAGAACCATGGGGCCAGGGGTGGGGGTGTGGGGGAAGGATGACCCGAACCCCGCTGAGAGTCGCGCCCACAGGGGCAGCTCTTCAAGGACCAGTCCAAAGGCCTCAGAACCAGAAGAGCCAACCTGCAACCGTCAGCCCCAAGGCTGAAGGTTCTCCCAGCCTCCCCAGAGAGCAGCTGGCACCCACACCCAGGGTGGGCTTCTCAACTTCACACTCCCACACTAGCGTCTACACCGCACATTCGGCTCCTCCAGAGCTTGGCTCTCTGCCCCTCCTTCATGTTTGGGTTTGTTTCACTTTCAGGATTTTAATCTTTTAGGATTGTGCTTATTTATTAATTAAATAATCACACTGGGTAGCCCAGGCTGGCCTTGGATTCATGACCCTCCTGGCTTGGTCAAAGTGCTGGGGTTATAGGTACAGTCCACCATGGGTTTGAATCTCTGGGGACGTGAGCATCTGGCCTTAGTGAAGCTGGGGTCTAAACACTTCAGGCTTTCCCCCAGCCGGCAAACACGAAGGAACAGACACGGCTGTTCCTCCTCAGAGCTGGCGACTGTTACCCTTAACGTGGTGGCTCACAATGCCAAGACTCGACATAATTCCACCTTACGAAATCTTGATCCTCTTTGTCCTGGGGACAGAGCAGGCATCCCCTCAAAATCCCTCTCTGGCACCAAGCCTTAGACTGCTGAAGTTCTGGCAGCCTTTCCCAAGCTCCTGACACTGAGTCTCAGGGAACAGAACTCTCCCTCTGCGGTCTGAAGGAAAAAGAACGCTGTGATTGGCAGCACCACGGGAATCAGCACTGGAGGAAGGCCGCCAGGCCCCACCACCACCGTCCTGAGCCTCCCAGCACCAAGCCTCACCTATCTAAGTTGGATTAGAAACGACTGCCAAGATGGCTCAGTGAGTAGAGGTGCCTGCTGCCAAACCCGAGTTTGATCCCGGGGAGGCGCATGGTGGAAGAAAACAATCAGCTCCACAAAGTTTTCCTCTGATCTCCACATACATGCTGTGGCACGCGTGTGCACACACCCTCCGACAACAATAGCAGTAAAAATATTTAAACTGCCCTTCCATATTTATATTTTCACGTCGGTCTTAATGAGATACAGTTCCTACACCACGTAATTTAACTAAGTACTTAAAATGGACCAGGTGATTACTATTTTTTTTTAGCATTTTCAGGGCTTTGAATACAAACATAATCATGATAATTTAAGGACATTTCCATGAAATAATTTACTCATCTGTAACCGGTCGGTGCGGCCTCAGCTGCCCTATCCATTATACAAGCTGGATTATGCCGTGTGCCTTTGTGTCTGGTTCTTTCTTGAGGTTCGGTGTCTTGCGGGCTCAGCCATGTTGCCGGAAGTGTCAGCACTTCATTCCTTTGTGCTGAGCCACGCACCTTCGAGATGTTGCCTCGTCCGCCAGCTCCTCCGAGGGTGGCGTATGTCATCATGTTCATGAAGAAACTCAAGCATCTAATTAGGGTGGGGGTTGGGACCATGGGAAGCCAGATGTCTTTAGCTCTCATCTCAGTGCTCATTTCATTTAATAAACTTTTTTTTTGGAAGGGTGGTGGCTGTCCAGACAGTTTTCTATGTAGCCCTGGCTGTCCTAAAACTAGCTCTGTAGCTTGAAGTCACAGAGATCCACTTGCCTCTGCCTCCCGAATGCTGGCATGCACCACTGCCTGCCAGGCTTTGGTTTTGTCGTCTTTTCTTTCTGGGTGGTGTGTATATTCGTGTGTGCTCAGGAAGTCAGAGCAGGACATCAACTCTTGTATCACCCTCCATCCTACTCCTCTGAGACGCTGCTTCTCCTTGCACTTAGAGCTAGACTGGAAACCAGCTGGCCTGAGCGAGCCTCCTATCTCTGCCCTCCTAGAGCGCTGGGTCTATGGGTGTGAGTGTGGGCTTCAGAAGGGGACAAGAAGCTAAGGCACTTTTTTAACCAAAGCAGACCTAGTCTCCAGGTTCTCCCAGCTTCTCTCAGCCATTACTTGTTACAGGCTGTGGCTGAGCCCTGAACTTTCCAGTCCAGGGGCTGGGGTTCTCTATATAACCCAGACATTTTGGTTCCTGAGCTCTGTACTCTGTTTTGCTTTTCTCTCTCCATCTCTCTTCTCTCCTCTCCTCTGCTCTCTCTCTCTCTCTCTCTCTCTGTTTTCTCTCTCTCTCTTTCTGCTTCCCCTACCCCTCATTTTTCTATCTCCCCTTGATGGCAGCTTCCCTGTTCCTTGGGAACAGTGCTCCCAATAAACCTGCAAATATAAACTCCAATCTTCGCTTCAATTGGCTCATTTTGTCGGGCAGAAGAATGCTTATCAGTAAGTGGCCACATGAGCTCTTTTATGTGGGTGCTGGGCTCAGGACTCAGGCCCTCATGTTTGTATGACATACATTCTTGTCCACTGAGCCATGCCTCTCTAGCCTCTGAGTCCTGTAGTTGAAAAATGCACATTCACCCCTCTTTTCACAACACATGGGCCTAAGGAACTTTGCAAATAGGAATGAAACTAAGAAATGCAAATGCAGTGCATTTGCCTGGGCCACCTTTCTGAGTACCTGGTATTGGTATCCTAGAGACTTCACACTTCTGAAGAAAAAGAAAGATTTCGGAGGTGGAGAGAATTCAATTTTGAAAACCTCTGGAGAGGGTGGCAACAGTCAGCCCACCCTCCTCTGATTCTGTGTACAAGCCAATCGTCATTAGAATGGCCTTTCGGGAACTGACAGGGACAGAGAAAATGAGGCTCTGGGTATGGAATTGGAACATGTGAGGCCAAGAGCCATCCTAGTTCAGCCTATGCCAAAGTATGGGCTCTAGAAAGCACAGGCCATGTGGGAACCTTAGGAAACTCCTGGTTGCTCTTCCTTGTTTGGCTGCTTTTGCACTTGGGGATATCAAACCCTGGCCTCATAGTGTGCTAGGCCTGATTCCGTGTCTTCCTGATCCTGTTAAGCACTTAGATGAACTGTTGGGCGGGATGATCCTAGGGGAGACAGTTACAGCGGAGATAATAAACTGACAAAAGTTAACTCAGGAATGACATTCAGTGGCAGGCTGAAGAGAGGCTGAAGTAAACCCTGTCAGAGCTTATGCTGGCGCTTGGGGCTACAACTGGAGAGACTCTATAGTCAGTGTCTGGCTTCCCCTTTCTGTTCCCAGCCTCGTAGGCACAGGTGGGGATTCTTGCTCAGGAATCCTAGACTAACTGGCTGACCACTGAGCAGCTCTAGCAGCCAGGACTGTTCCTGTTGACGGTAGCTACTCTAGACTTATTCAGGTGTACTCAGCCTTCTAAGCAAACTCTGACTCCTGCCATGTTTAATTCTTACTCTACTGTAATGCCTTGCGGCGACTGAGGTTGAGGTGATGGAGCAGGGCGTTCTGCAGGAGAGAACTGCATCCTGAAATGTAGGAGGGGATGAGAGGGGACACTTTAAAGGCAGACAAAAACAAAGTCAATGCAAGCTGCAGCTCAGTGCATACGAACATATGGTCGGGCCAGCTTTAGACCCTGGAAACTATGGGTCTCCAGGGATCTACCCAAATTTAGAAAAGCCACAAAGAAAGACATGAACAGTAAATCCTGGAGAGTCAGTGGCTCTGGGTGGTGAGCCAAGGTTTTGGGCATGGCCAGAAGGAGAACAAATGGTTCATTAAATTTTTTTAAAATTATATTTAGTTATTTATACAGTCTGTAGTGAGTGTGCCATATGATATGTGACAATCAGAGGACAATTTGCAAGAATCTGTTTTCTCCTTCCACCTGGTTGATCCCACGAGATCAAACTCAAGTGATCAGGTCTGGTGGCAAGTGCCATTTTTTTTTCTTTTCTTTTTTTTCAAGTCAGCATTTCTCTGTGTAGCCTTGGCTGTCCTGGACTCACTTTGTAGACCAGGCTGGCCTTGAACTCACCAAGATACCCCTGCCTCTGCCTCCCAAGTGCTGAAATCACAGGTGTGCACCACCAGCAGGGCTTTGCAAGGGCCATCCTTAAGCCCAGTGCTAGAGAGTTCGTGAGCATTGTCTGTACCTTTGATGGCTACTTTTTTTGTCACTTCCAGCAAGCTAGAGTCCCTAGAGATGAGGGAACCTCAATCAAGAAAATGACTTCATTGAAAATGGCCGGTAGATAAGACTATAGGACATTCTCTTGATTAATAATTGGTTACGGAGAGTCCAGCCTACTGTGGGGTGATAACCCTGGACAGGTGTTCCTGGGCTGTATAAGAAAGCAGATTGGAAGAGCAGAAAGTATTCTTAGTATTCTTAGCTGCAGAACTGTCTCTCCAATTCTACTTTTTTTTTTTTTTTTAGAATCAAGGGTTCTTCCTGCAGGTTTTGTGGGGTGACCAGCAATCTGGTTGTAGTATTAGTTTCCTCATAATCCCACTACACATGGCTTGATAAATATTAATGAAGATTTTTAAAATAACCATTAAGATTATTTTTTATTAAACAGTGTGTGTGTGTGTGTGTGTGTGTGTGTGTGTGTGTGTTCCACAGCACGTGTGTGGAAGTCAGAGGATAACTTTACTTGCTTTTACCTACTTAGCCATCTGGCCATCCCAACCATAAATGTTTTAAAACTACAAAAATTTAAAAATCATATAAAAATTATATGCTCTAAATATTTACTTAGTGTGTTGTTGCTGAAAAAGTATTTACTTGTATTTTATGTGTGTGAGTGTTTTGCCAGTATGCACATCTGTGTAACGTGTGGGACTGGCATCCATGGAGTCCAGAGAAGGCCTGAGATCTCTTGGATTTGCAGACGGTTGTAAGCTACTATCTGGTGCTGGGATCCTTTGCAGGAGCAGCAGGCACTCTTGACCAGTGAGCATCTCTCCAGTCCCCTTGCTAGTGTTTGTTTGATCTAAGGTCTTGCTAAGTACTCCTAAATGGTATAGAACTTGCTATGTTTTTCAGGCTGGCCTAGAATTCATGGCAATGCTCCTGCCTCTGAGCCCTGGAATTACAGGTATGAACTACCATGCCCAACTTAATTTTATTTAATTTTTTTGGAAAATATAAGAAGGCTGTCAAGAAGATATTCTTAGGTGAGAGAATTTCTTATTTTCTTTTCTGCCTCTGGGCTGATTTTAAACTAGTGCCTAGGACTGTCAAAATGGCTTCTGGGGGTATCCAATGTCTTTACATTACCACATGACACTGTTGGTCCCCATTTATTGTTTCCAGGGAGACATGCTGTTTATGTGCCAAGGTGGACACATCTGAAAGTACATCATTTTAGGCAACGTGACATTTCAAACACGCAGGTGCACATGGAGAGAGGCACAATGACATCATGGAGGACAAAGTGCTGTGTCTTCTCTGCCCCCTTGGCACCCTGGCCTGCAGCTTTAGTTTCTGCTTTCATGATCACAGTGTAGTTGAGCTAGGTCTACAGCTCTCATTGTCACACAACCTTGTTCAAAAAGGAAAAGGAAAGAGGTTCTTATTCTAGAGTCTTTTAAGACTCAGAAGAAACCTTTTTCCAGAAATCCCTCTACAGATTTCCCTTCAGATCTGGCTACAGCTGAATCATACAGCCATAACCCTGTTGAAGGATAGGCCAGGTAATGGTTAGCTAGCATTTCCAGCCTCTAGAGGAGAAGCAGCCCTAACAGTAAGGAAAACACATGAAGCATGGCACCTGGCACTGTTCCCTAGGAAGCGGTGACCAGACAGGTCTGTCTGCCAACAGAATCCACACCTCTAATCCCTACTTTGTGACATTATCTTCAAGATTCATCATCAAGCTGTTAACACTGCCTTTCAGACAAACACCACTGTAAAAACACCTCCCAGATCACCTGGGACTTTCCTACCTCTTGCCTTTATACATGGGGTTCCCTTGGCCTGGGAGTCCATCCCACCCCCATTGTGTATAGACATAAAATCCTCACTCAGAGAAAGCTGTGGTGGGGCATGCCTTGAATCCCAGCACTCTGAGAGGCAGAGGTAGGCGTATGGCTGAGTTCAAAGCCAGCCTGGTCTACAAATCGAGTCCAGGACAGCCAAGGGTTTGCAGAAGTGAACACTCATCCCCAAACCCTTCTGAGGAACACCCATGGAGTCCACGGTTAGAGGCACATGCAGGCTCATTAAATGCTGACACCTAACCATCTCAGTGCAGAGGGCGTTCCCTTCCTATTTCGACACCACAGATGAAAGGCCTATTTATAGCAGTTCCTTTTACCTGGTACGTCCTGTCCACCTACCTAGAAGATAACAAACACTTAAAGACAAAAGTCTCTGTTTGGAAGATGGGTGTGGTGGGGCCCTTCCATAATTCCGGCACTCTGGAGGCAGAAGAAAGTTCAAGGTCAACCTGGGCTACACGGAAAGATCCTGTCTCAAAAGGCAACAACAACAACAACAAAAATTATAATCTGAAGAGGACCAGACCAAAGATGGCAGGAATGCCAGGATTATCAAAGTGGAAAGTTGGCAAAGATTTAATCACTTTTATTTTTTTCTGAGATAGAGTTTCTCTCTGTAGCCTTGGCTGTCCTAGACTCTCTTTGTAGACCAGGCTGGCCTAGAAATCACAACAATCCATCTGCCTCTGCTTCCCAGAGTGCTGAGATTACAGGTGTGTGCCACTGCCCCCATTTTTTCTGTTTTTGTTTTGAGACACAGTCTCTTGTAGGCCAGGTGAGCCTAAAATTTGCCGTGTAGATTAAGATGATCTTGAACTCCTGATCCTTCTGCCTCCTAAGCCCTGGAATTACAGGCATCCATAATTGTACTCAGTGTATGTAGTACCGGGGGTAGAACCTCGGGTTTCATGCAAGCACTGGGCCAACTGAATCACAGCCCCAGCTCTTTTAGGCTTTTTGAAGCACAGTCTTTCTATGTAGCTCAGGCTGGTCTCGAACATGCAGTGATCCTCTCGCGTGGTGGTTTGAATAGTTATAGTCCCTATAGGCTCATGTGTTTCAATGCTTGGCCATAGGGAGTGGTTCTGGTGGCCTTGTTGGAGGAAGTGTGTCACCATGGGGGTGGGATTTGAGTTCTCCTGTGCTCAAGCTACACCCACTGTGGTACACAGTCTCCTTCTGCTAACTGCGGATCAAGATGTGGAACTCTCAGCACCATGTCTGCCTGCGTGCCACCATGCTTCCCACCATGATGATAACGGGCTAAGCCTGTGTAATGATAAGCCAGCCTCGATTAAATGTTTCCCTTTATAAAAGGGGCTGTGGTTGTGGCGTCTCTTCACAGCAATAAAAGCCTAAGACAGCCTGCCTCTGGCCAGCATGCTGACTGGATGTCATCATTTGCCTTTGCCTTGGCCTAAAAGCAGATGGCAGCTCCCTTCCATCTGCTGCCGCTTCATTCTCAGGCTGCACATGGAAGCAAGATGGAAAAAGCTGCTTCAGCCAGCAAGTTTCAAGTTTAGTTGCTAGGGACATAATTCTGTGGAGGAGTGTGTACAGCACAAGGCCCTTGGTTTGATCCTTAACACCAACACATCAAACAAAGTTTCACTTTCAGGTACATCAAGGGTCAAGAATGCGGTGGTGGGAATTAGCCTCTCTGCAGTGGCTTCGACTTCATCGGTTTCCATTACTTGCTCCTTCAAACCAATCCTGAGGCACAGGGAATACGGTGTGCTGGTTGGCAAGGGCCTGGATCCTGTGGTGCTTCTCTTGAGCAGAATAGGAAGCCCCAGGAGCTCTGTGGTTTGTGAGAGGAAGCCCAAACAAAAGGCAAGGTGATGGCTGTTGTCAATCTGACAGAATGTGCAATCATGTGAGAGATGGACCTCTGTGCAGGACACAAGGGGATTATCTTGAGTATGTTAATTAACATGCCTACTGTGGGAGGAACCATTCTCTGGTTGGGGTCCCAGACTGTTTACATAAAGATAGGAAGCTTAGGAGCAGCAGCAGCAGCAGCAGCTTTCATGCCCCCCCTGCTTCCTGGTGGTGGATGTCATGTGACCAGCTGCTTCTAGCTCCGGCTGCTTTGACTTTCCCACCGTGAGTCAGAATTTGACAGGGGAGAGAAAAACAAAACAAAACAAACAAACACGAAACAAACAGAAAAAACTAAGTCAGGTGCTATTGCTGGAAAAAAAAAAAAAGAGACAATGGAGGAAAACAAATGTCCATGAAACTTCATGTCTGACTCATGACCACCTTACTTTTCCTCTGAAAACACACACGTTCCAGTCACACCTGCCTCAGGACACACCGGTCAGCTCTTTTGAGTGTTGCTGTCTCCCACACACGGTAAGAAATGTGGTTGATGAAACCTGTCTGACACTCATGGTTCATTTTCCATTACCCATCATAAAAGTCCAGGTTCATTAGAGACAATGTACATGAAACATAAACATAAAAGAAGAATTAAAGATTACTCTATGTTTTCACGGCATTACCATGACCTCTGTTTCTTAGGCATTTCCTTCCAGTCTGTCTTCTGTGAAACATGGTTTATTTTTGTCTTACTCTTGTTTAATATTCGTGAGATTTCTCCTGAACATGTTTCTTTTTTTAATTTTATATCATAAAAAATTTTTTGGGGGGGACAGGTATAGCCCTGGCTGTCCTAGACTCCCTTTGTAGACCAGGCTAGCCTCAATCTCACAGAGATCCTCCTGCCTCTGCCTCCCAGAGTGCTGGGATGACAGGTGTCCACCCCGCCCAGCTCGGTGGTAACTCTATTTACATGCTTGCTTTGTGATGACTGATTTAACAAATGACAGGGAAAAAAACCACAAAAAAGCAAAACACAAACAAAAACAGATGGCCTTCCCGTTTTATATTATTTACGTGGTGTTTAACAGTTACTTACAGAGGAGGAATTATGGGCTAGGTGTTGTTCACAGCTGTTTACAGATTCATTTAGTGCTCACCAGGACCTTGTAAAGGAGCTCTCGTGATGGTTAGTGCTAATTACCAACTTAGCAAATCCTAAAATCACTTGGGAGGTGGGCCTCTGAGCACCCAGAGGCCCTCTTGATTACACCAAGGTGGGAAGACCTGCTCTCAGTGGGCGGCACCACCCCAGTCCTGGACTGCCTAAGAGTGGACAAAACAAGAGGGGCGCTAGCTGCAGCCATGGCTCTCCTTCTCCCTAGACATGCCATGTGACTAGGATAGGTTTAACTGGACCTGAGAGCTGAAATAAGCCCTTTCTCCCTTAAGTTGCTTTGGTCAGAGTAGTTTATGGAAGCAGCAACAACAACAATAAATTAATTAAGGCAGTCCCATTTAAAGAAACTCACTCCCACCCCCAAAATCATGTAGCTTGCTCAAGGTCACGTAGCTGTGGGAGGAGAAGCCAGAGTGAACACCACAGACAGTTCAAGTCTAGGTACTGCCATCCTAGTCACACGGTAGTCATTTAGGACTCCTCCTTTGAAATTCATTTCAATGGCAGGTAGTTGCCTGCTCCTTTAATCCCAGCACTGGGGATGCAGAGACAGGCTGTTCTGAGTTTGAGACCAGCCTTGTCTATGGATAAAGTTCCAGGACAGCCAGAGTTACACAGAAAAACCCGGTCTCAAAATTTTTTTGTTGTTGTTTGTTTTTCTTTTCCTTATATAGTACAGACTGGCCTTGAACTCCTGATCCTCCTGTCTCTACCTCCAAGGCCTGTGATTACTGCCATGACAACAACCCACTTCTCCCACCCCCTTTGGAGACAGTCATTAGAAACGAATGTTCAAATTTCACCTCTTTTCTTTTGACCCTGGGTCTCACTGTGTAGCTCTAGCTGGGCAGGAACTCACCGTGCAGATCAGGCTGGCCTTGAGCTCATAGAGACACATCTGCCTCTACCTCCCAATGGCTGAGACCAAAAACCTTCTCCACCAGCCTGAATGTATTTTTACAATCAAAAACTCACTTTCCCTTACATTGATTTCACTCTCTTTTTTATGTCACTGACAAAATGTTTTAATCTTTTTCTTTTGCGACAAGGTTTCGTGTGGCCCAGGCCACAAACTCACAATGTGGCTGAGGATAACCCTTAACTGCTGGTTCTGCCTCCACCTCTGCAGTGCTGGAAATACAAATGTGAGAGACCACACCCTGTTTCACACGGGCCAAACAATCAAATCCTGGGTGTTCTGCTTGCTAGCTAAGCAACCACCGGCTGGGCTACATCCCTAACCCCCAAACCCAGCTTCAAGACCGGAGTTTTCAGCTTCCAGGAGGGCATTCTCCTTGGCAGATCAGAACTTTCTCATGATGTAGCATCCGTGAACTAGCTGTGGTCTGGTAGGGAAGAAGGCAGACGTGGAGGAGACTCCGCCAGGAAACAAGTAATACAGCTACTGTCTCATAAGCAAGTGCATCAGTCTTTAAGCTGTGAGTCAGAAGTCTCAAAAATAGAGTCATGCACTGATGAGGATGGTGAGGGGACCTGGGAGGTGCATCCTAAGTCATTTTCATCTTTATGTGTCATGGAAAGCACATAAACAAGAGTAGAAGGTATTGGGTCACTGATCTAGGTTTCCATATAGCCAACAGACACACTAAACGCCCAGCCTAAGAGGAGGCTGTTGGCATAAAGCCATGAGTAGAGTTCCTGTCTGTTCTTTCTTTCTTTCTTTCTTTCTTTCTTTCTTTCTTTCTTTCTTTCTTTCTTTCTTTCTTTCTTTCTTTCTTTCTTTCTTTTAAAACAGGGTTTCTTTGTGTAGCCTTGGCTGTCCTGGACTTGAACTCATAGCAACTCTCCTGCCTCTGCCTCCCAGAGGGCTGGGACTAAAAGTGTACACCACCACGGCCAGGCTTTGTTTTGCTTCTTGAGTCAGAGTCTCCCTAGCTGTCCTAGAACATGCTATGTAGATCAGGCTGGCCTCAAACCAGAGAGATTCTCTTGCTTCTGCCTCCTGAGCGTACATGCTAGGATCAAAAGCATGTGCTACCATATATGTTTTGTTGTTTGTTTTTAATTAAGTTCATAAGTGCTTTAAAAGTTATATTCATTTGTTCTGCGTATGTATGTATGTATGTGTGCATGTGCCTGACATGTGCCTCCTTCTCCTGTCAAACTGCTGTTCAGACACTAGGTCTGAAAAGGAATAGTTCTGATCATGCTAGGGAGAACACTTTCCTGAAAAGCTGCTTTCTGCATGTGGGATCAGAGGGCAGCTCACTGAAGTCTGTTCTCCTCCCACCATGTAGGATTTGGGAGCAGAACGTGGGTCTTTACCCACTGAGACATATCACCAGCCCTGTTTTGGTTAAGACCAGGTGTCACTGTGGAATTGTCTGGGAGCTTAATGTACAGACCTTGCTGGCCTTGAACATGTGGCATTTCTCCGGCCTCCACTTCCTGAGCTCCGGCTGCGTGGACTACCACACCCAGCTGTGCAAGGTAAATTTTTCTTTTTAGTCAGGCGTGTGCTCTAAGATAATGGTGAAGAGTGTACTATCGTAAATTCATAAACCTACAGCATGGTTGTTCGTTATCAAGTATTATGTACTGTAAAACTGTGTCACTCTTAGGTGTGGGGAGCATCCAGAGAAGTCTTATGGAGGCCCCTGGGGAACGGGGCTTCGGCAGTGTTGATCCACTAGGGACTCCTAGCACACTAGTGAAGTCTCAAAATGGGTCCGAGGCTAGGACAGTGAGTGCTTCTCTGTTGACCCAAGTCTCCTAAGGTGACCTTGCCCCCCCCCTCCACCGCCGCCGTTTCCTGTTGCACCAGCCTGACTGACTGGTATTGGTGCGGAGGCTAGCATGGGATGGGCTGCCTGGCCCTTCAATTGTACAAATGCACGATGAAGTTAGATCTGCGCCTTGAGTCTGGTCTCTAGAGTCTGACTCCCAAGATTCTGCATGGGCTCCATCGCCACTCACCCCCCTTCCCTGGTTCCTGACCCCCACACTGGGGGATTGGATCCAGGGCCTTGCCCCTGTTAAGTGACTGCCCTACCACTGAGCCACACAGCAGCCTGCTAGACCTCTACATGACAGGCAGCAAAGCGTGTCTGCTTCCTTTGGGATCATTGCAAACCTGAGTAATCCCTCACGCTACGAAACTGCATGGCAATAAAATTCTTCACCTTCTTTATATTTGCAGTCCATAGACGACCAAAACATATGTATTGGGCATGTTTGTTAGGTCTTAGGAACCTGGGACAAACAGCTAACTGAAGTGCCTGTGACATGTGACATCTGGAAATAGGAGGTGGAGCTTCTGTTCATCTGAGAGTGGCCTGCATGTCCGTCAGGCCAACCCTAACACAGAAGCAGGTACTTCTAAGCTGGTCTTTTTCACAGAGGTGGGCAGGATGACTTCCTCCAGGCTAGTGGATAGTGTGGCTGTGGTGGCTCTGACCGAAGGCTGAGCAGGGGTGTGGTGCCACCAAAATTCTCTTGGGAGGAAGTCAGAGGATAAATATCATGAGGGAATATAGGCCTTGCCTTACGTGTCCATTAGCTTCCTCTCTACTTTCTTTTCCTCTCTCTCTATCCACCTTACTTTCACCCTCCTCTGTCCTCTCTCCCTTCTTCCTTTCCTTTCTCCCCCATCTCTCGGGTACTAGGCACTGACTCAGGGCCTCTGCGGTGGTTCCAATGAGAACGGCCACCATAGGACTACTTATTTCCAGGAAGTGTTTTGGAAGGATTAGGAGCGGTACCCTTGTGGAGCAGGTGTGTTGCTGGGGGTTGGTTTTTCAGGTTTCGAAAGCCCATACCAGGCCCAGTCTGTCTATCTCTCTCTCTACCTACAGACCAGGATGTAGAGCTCTTAGCTGCTGCTTCCCACCATGATGAAACTGTAAGCAAGCCCCCAATCAAGTGCTTCCTTTTTAAGAGAGTTGCCTTGGTCATGGTGTCTGTTAACAGCAAAAGAACAGGAACTAAGAGCCTTACTCGAACCTGTCCAGGTAAGTACTATCCCATGGACCTACATTCCTAACCTTGACTTTCTCTCTGCCTTTTAGGGCCGGGACCTTCCCTTTAGCACAGGGTTCCTAATGACTCAGCCAGCAGCTACACCCATTCTCCAGGCCCCTGTCAGCTTGCAGACACAGGCAGGGACACGGGAGGCCCAGCTGTGCAGTCAGGCACCACCTTTAACTGGGCTTGGTTTTGCTGTGTTGTTTTTAGATCCGGTTATAGTGACATCTTTTAGACGATATTATCTACTCCTGAAGATTAGTTTTTTCAGATGAGATCAGCGTGTTCAGGTTTTGAAGGCTAGACATAAGCAGACCAGTTTTCAAATTTCAGTTAGACACAAACCAGAACTTCCTGAGTTATCTTTGTACTCCCAGCACTTAGCACAGAACTCTACCAAAGGGACCCCTGCTAGGAAGAATGTCTTCTTGAGTGACTACGGATGAACATGGAGCTGGTTTCCCTTACCACGGTCTTCCCATAAGCCAAATACATGATAGTGCGTGCAAACTGTATATGCATATGCCCATGAGAGTGGGGTCAGAGGTCCAGTGACAGGTGTCCTCCTCCCCACTGCATTTTTGGGGACAGTTTCTCACTGAACCCAGAGATCCTCAGCTCCGCTAGACTGCCTAGCCAGCAAGTCCCAGAGATCCTCCTGGCTTTTTTGTTCTGTGCGGGCTCTAGTGAACGAACGAGGGTGGCTCATGTTTACCTGGCAGGTGCTTACTTTAAGGTACTTGAATGTAAGTTATAGTGGTATAAGGAAATAATTTAAGGCATATGGAAAATGGGAGATATTTTAGATTTCTTCCCCCAAGCTATGGTTGTGCTTATGTTATAAGATTTCAGAAGTTCAGAGTTTGGAAATTGATCAGTAGAATTTTGGTAAGTTGATGGAGCACTGACTGCTTATTATCCAATCATAAGCTTGAGCCACCCACCCAGCCCCAAGTCCTTCTTACCAATTAACACAATCTGTACATTTTCCTGTTACCATAAATTCTTCCTAG